>NC_085843.1:281397808-281713917 GCF_035594765.1 Anolis carolinensis | reverse complement strand
ATTGAAGATTTTCTTTTGCATGCCTTTGTGGGCATTTGTTGTCTAGCTATTACCATTTGAAGCTAGTTTAGAACTGCATTAAATAGTTAGTGGAGATGGGGCCTGTGACTTGCCTGAGGTCACCCAATCAATTCCATGGAATTGCAGTCCAACGTTTAAACACCATGTTGGTGCTTTAATTCATGTTTATTGGTCCACAAAGGAACACAAAATGAGGCACCGATGCCCTGAAATAAAGTTTCTGACCTTTGATGAAAAGTTCCTTCAGTCCCCAACATTGCAGTAATTGAACATTCAGTTGAGCCTTTAGAAATACATTTCAGGCATCCAAGTGACCAAACGAATTGGAACACAGCAAAGGGAAGAATTCTATATAAAAGTGATTTTCAGTCTCTCCCTCTCTGCAAATGATAGGAATTTGGGGACTGGAGGAAGTGTTTATTTGTGGGGACAGAATTCTTATGAGTTGGAATCCCTACCTTTTCTCTTCCCTGTTATTTCTATGCAAATAATAGTTTTGCATTTCTGAATTGTGGAATCGGGATTCATGATGGACAGGGGCCTGTGAATTAATTGTCCTGTCCCTTTAAAAACCTAAAGCAGATTCAGAGATCAGTCAAATGTGAGAGGAAGTGGCAGTATTCTTTCTGTGTGGTTTATATATATAGATATGGAGCCCCCGGTGGTGCAGCATGTTAAAGCGCTGAGCTGCTGAACTTGCAGACCAAAAGGTTGCAGGTTCGAATCCAGGGAGCGGGGTGAGCTCCCGCTGTCAGCCCCAACTTCTGCCAACCTAGCAGTTTGAAAACATGCAAATATGAGTAGATGAATAGGTACCACTCCGGCGGGAAGGTAACAGCGCTCTGTGCAGTCATGCTGGCCACATGACTTCGGAGGTGTCTATGGACAACGCTGGCTCTTCGGCTTAGAAATGAAGATGAGCATCAACCCCCGAGTCAGACACGACTGGACTTAACGTCAGGGGAAACCTTTACCTATATATATCTATATCGTATCTGTATCTAGAGATAGAGATGTTGTTGAAGGCTTTCATGGCCGGAATCACTGGGTTGCTGTGAGCTTCCCGAGCTGTATGGCCATGTTGCAGAAGCATTCTCTCCTGACGTTTTGCCCATATCTGTGGCAGGCATCCTTAGAGGTCATGAGGTCTGATGGAAACTAGGCAAGTGGGGTTTATATATCTGTGGAATAATGTCCAGAGTTGAAGAAAGAAAGAACTCTTGTCTGTTGGAGGCAAGTGTGAATGTTGCAATTGGCTACCTTGATTAGCACTGAAAACCCTGGCAGCTTCAAAGCCTGGCTGCTTCCTGTCTGGGGGAATCCTTTGTTAAGGTTCATTCATTCATATATATATACACAGTGTTCCCTCACTTTTTTCTAGGACCACCCTCAGTAAGTGAAAATCCGCGAAGTAGGGATACTATATTTATTTTAACATTTATACATTATTTTAGTAGTTATACACTATTTTATGTCTTTATCAACCAATTGTGTGTTGATAAATCACCCCCTTCTCCTCCCGGTGCCATTTGGGTTTTTTTTCTCTCCCTTTGGCTTCTCCTTCCTCCCTTCCTTAGGCTGTAAATTGTAAATTTTTTATGATTTATAATAGTATTTTAGAGTTTATTGAAAAACCGCGAAACAGCGAATCCGCAAAAGGTGAACCGTGAAGTAGTGAGGGAACACTGTAGATGTGTATATATACACACACACATACACATATATATATATACAAATATATATATACTAGCTGTGCCCGGCCACGTGTTGCTGTGCAAAAGTGGTGGTGGTATTGGTTAAAAATTGTTGTGTAATTTTTATTTGATGTTATTTGCATTTTATATTAATTTTATTGTAAGTTATATTTTTATTTATTATATTTTATTATTTTCTTGTATTATTTTTAGTTATTTTCTGTTATTATAGTATTTTATTGTATCAATTTTTTAGTGTTTTTTATTATTTTTTATTGGGTTGCTAGGAGACCAAGTTGGAGGAGCTTAGCCTTCTAACTGGCAGCAATTGGATAAAAGCAATTATTCCTCTCTCTCTAATTAGGACTTTATTTTTCTTTTCTTTTTGTTGTATCAACCTAGAGGCGTGGATGATGGGTTGTGTTGTCAAATTTCGAGGTTGCGGGGCCTGTAGTTTTGTTGTTTTGTGGGTCGCCGTGATGCCATCACTCTTTTATATATATAGATACACACACACACACACAGAGTGCCCATCTGCTTTCCCAGATGATTTTCTAGCAACACACAACACCAGCTGCATTTTATCCCCATCCTGAGTTTCTTTCTAATCCTGACACATAACACAACTGTGGGTCTCAGTCCCATGGATATGGGTTTTATAATATGCATCTAACCATATTTAGAGGCCCTGGAGAACAGAACGATCCCTTGGTTTGAAGGGGTGCCTTCAACAAAAAAAAAAGACATGTTACAAAATCGTACACGGAACGGTGGTATTCTTTTTCTGCTCGTTTTTCTTCCAACATATTTTTTTTTCCAACTATTGAAGATGAAAAACAGAAAAGAAAGTTACAATGCTAGACTCCTTTTTTTTTCATTTAGTTACATAAATAAAATTTTTATAAATATCTCTTTATAAACAATATATAAATAGCTTTACAACATAAATATATTTATGCGTGACATGAATGTACAAACAGCAAACGTTATGCGAAGAACGGCCGGCTTCCTCCGTCGGTAGGCATGGGGCGGCCTCTTGTCGTGGGGGGAAAAAAAGGGTATCTCGTATCCGTGTGTGTATTTGTGCCTGCGTGTGTGTCTGTTTGTATGCGTGTATGGTGTGTGTTTAGATATACATGTAGGTGTGTAAATATATATATGTATGTAATGTATATATTGGGTATGATAGGGAGAGCTTTCAAATTTCGAAAAAGGAAAAGAAACGCAAACTCTGCCTCATTCGCACCCGCCCCGAATTTTGCTGGTTTGGTTCTAAGTCCTTGTTCCAACAGAAGAAGCCCAGCCAAGTTTGGCAATCCTTCGGAGAGGTCCCCAAATGTCCATGGAATGGGGTGAATGGATGCAGAAAATGGGTCGGTTCAAACACCTGGAAAAGAGGAGGAGAAAGAC
This sequence comes from Anolis carolinensis, assembly GCF_035594765.1. Classification (NCBI taxonomy): domain Eukaryota; kingdom Metazoa; phylum Chordata; class Lepidosauria; order Squamata; family Anolidae; genus Anolis; species Anolis carolinensis. Next base: position 281,710,792 of record NC_085843.1, on the reverse strand, counting down.
TCTCGGTAAACGGCTCACACGAGGCCCAGGGCTATTCAACATCTGTATCTATCTATAATAATAATAATAATAATAATAATAATAATAATAATAATAATAATAATAATAAGTTTATTTATATCCCGCCTCCATCTCCCCCGAAGGGGACTCATTAAAAACAATGAGGTTGCAATAGTGGATAAGCAAGGTGCACATTATGGGTAACCAATTCGTAAATAGGTAAAGTGCATTAGAATCATTTAAGGTCACATAAGATAGGGAGGAGTCCTGAATAACTATGTCTATGATGTGGATGATGGAATAGAAGATACCTGGATTGAAAACAGTCCACTTGAAAAGCATCTAGGAGTCTTAGGCCCCTTCTACACTGTCCTTATATCCCAGGATCTGATTCCAGATTATCTGTTTATCCTGGATTATATGGCGGTAGAGACTCATACAATCCAATTCAAAGCAGATGTTTTGTTTGGAGAAGAGAAGATTGAGAAGGGATATGAGAAAGGCAGAGACAGACGCAGAGGCAATTTAACCTTCTCCTGAGGGGATGTTTGATTTCTGGCCACAGGGGGGAGCAGCTGCTTCATCATCCACTCTGATGGCACTTCCTCACTTCCTCATTCCAACGTTGTAAATTAGTTAAACTTGCCCCCCTCCTCCACTTTTTATAAGTGGTACCTTATTTCCTACTTGAGAGATGCAACTATCTTTCGGGTTGCTAGGTCAGCAACGAGCAGGGGCTATATTTTATTTTTTAATTGACGGGTGCTCACCCCGACACGGGCTGGCTGGCCTCGAACCCATGACCTCATGGTCAGAGTGATTTATTCCAGCAGCTGTTTACCAGCCTGCGCCACAGCCCGGCCCCAAAAGGTTTCCCCTGACGTTAAGTCCAGTCATGTCTGACTCTGGGGGCTGGTGCTCATCTCCATTTCTAAGCCGAGGAGCTGGCGTTGTCCGTAGACACCTCCAAGGTCATGTGGCCACTGGCATGACTGCATGGAGCGCCGTTACCTTCCCGCTGGAGCGGTACCTATTGATCTACTCACATTTCCATGTTTTCTAACTGCTAGGTTGGCAGAAGCTGGAGCAACAGTGGGCGCTCACTCCACTCCCGGGATTTGAACCTGGGACCTTTCGGGTCTGCAAGTTCAGCAGCTCAGCGCTTTAACACGCTGCGCCACCAGGGCTCTGGGATATGAGAACGATGTTTAAATAACTGAAAGGATATCCCATTGAGCAGACAGGCTTGTTTTCTACAGAGACTGGAACATAATGGGCCATTGGACCCAAACTACAAGAAAAGAGATTCCACCTGAATACAACTCCCAGGATATATTAGACATGGCAATTAAAGTGGTGTCGAACCACATTCATTCCACAGTGAAGATACTCCCTGTGGTGGCCTTCTAGAAAGGTGGGGAGGGAAGCCAACACTTGGAGAAGTCACTTTGGGGGATGATGCTAGCTAGAGGATTCTGAATTTGCAAGGGTCAATACATTTCTCTGTTGCAAAGATCAATGCATGTTTCTGTTGCAAGGGTCAATGTATTCCTCTATTGTGATAGTCAATTCATTTCTTTCTTGCAAGGATCAATACATTTATCTTTTGCAAGGGCCAATACATTTATCTGTTGCAAGGGTCAATGCATTTATCTTTTGCAAGGGCCAATACATTTATCTTTTGCAAGGGCCAATACATTTATCTGTTGCAAGGGTCAATGCATTTATCTTTTGCAAGGGCCAATACATTTATCTTTTGCAAGGGCCAATACATTTATCTGTTGCAAGGGTCAATGCATTTATCTTTTGCAAGGGCCAATACATTTATCTGTTGCAAGGGTCAATGCATTTATCTTTTGCAAGGGCCAATACATTTATCTTTTGCAAGGGCCAATACATTTATCTGTTGCAAGGGTCAATGCATTTATCTCTTGCAAGGGCCAATGCATTTCTCTGTTGCAAGGCCAATGCATTCCTCAATGCAAGAGTCAATGCAATGGACCCGGGCTGTGGCACAGGCTGGTGAGCAGCCCGCTGCAGCCAGCTGCAACAAATCACTCTAACCAAGAGGTCATGAGTTCGAGGCCAGCTTGGAGCCTGCGTTTGTCTCTTGTCGTTGTTCTGTGTTAAGGCATTGAATGTTTGCCTTATATGTGTAATGTGATCTGCCCCGAGTCCCCTTCGGGGTGAGGACGGAATAAATAATAATAATAATAATAATAATAATAATAATAATAATAATAATAATAATGCTGCAATTCTCTATTGTGATGGTCAATGCATTCCTTTCTTACAAGGATCAATGTGTTTCTCTTTTTCAAGATCCAATGCATTTCTCTCTTGCAAGGGTCAATGCATTTCTCTCTTGCAAGGATCAATGCATTTCTGTCTTGCAAGGGCCAATGCATTTCTCTATTGTGATGGTCAATGCATTTCTGTCTTGCAAGGGCCAATGCATTTCTCTCTTGCAAGGGCCAATACATTTATCTGTTGCAGGAGTCGATGCATTATTCTATTGTGATGGTCAATGCATTTCTTTCTTGCAAGGGTCAATGCATTTTTCTCTTGTAAGGATCAATATGTTTCTCTTTTGCAAGGGCCAATACATTTATCTGTTGCAAGGGTCAATGCATTTCCATTTCTGTCTTGCAAGGGTCGATGCATTTCTCCCCTTCACATGAAGTGTGGACTTTGCCCCATTTCCCCCGCGGTCTATCTGCACCCATTTAATGTAGTCTGAGCCTGGAGACTTTGCCCAGTTTCCTAGCCGTCCGGCTGCTAAAGGCTGGGAATGCAAGAGCGTAAGGCCAGAGACAATCGATCGGAGGGGAAAGCAGTGCCTGTCTCTATGAAAGAAAGAAACAAAAGTGTGTTCTTTGCAACAGGGCTCCATAGGAGAGATGGGGAATGCGACCCTTTTTTGGCCCTCTCCAAAGGGTTAAAGAAGGGCATGTGAATGGAGCTGAAACCATTGCAGAAGCAAGGTAGAAAAGCCTAGTCTAAAATGTCCAAAAATGTTTGTTAACTGTTTTTTTCAAGCCTAAGGAAACTGGGGAGCAGAACCAGAACGGACAAACTTTTCAGTGCAGGGATTATTTCCTATACAGAGAATATTTCCATAAGGAAATACAACAAACTCTTAGTTAACTGGCACCCATGGGGATTGCTATGTGCTGGATAAATTGAGATTCTGGTTGCTTGAGAGTTACTATTAAAGATAGGTTTAATACTATACCCCGTACTGTGCCATAATCTCTGTATTAGCTTGATATTAATATTAAAAGCAGATGATGACAAATTATTATTTATTATTATGTTTATTTAAACCTTGCTTTATCTCTCCCGAAGGAGACTCAAAGCGGCTTGGAATTAAGATTAAGACAAACCAAATGTAACACAATCTTGCTGTTTTATAAATACAGTAGAGTCTCACTTATCCAACACCCACTTATCCAACGTTCTGGATTATCCAACGCATTTTTGTAGTCAATGTTTTCAATGCATTGCGATATTTTGGTGCTAAATTCGTAAATACAGTAATTACTACATAGCATTAATGTGTAATGAACTACTTTTTCTGTCAAATTTGTTGTATAACATGATGTTTTGGTGCTTAATTTGTAAAATCATAACCTAATATAATGTTTAATAGGCTTTTTATGTTGGATAAGTGAGACTCTACTGTAATAGATTTTACTATATTTTTGAAAAATGATTATATTTTGAATTCTATTTAAATTCTATTTTTAAAATTCCTAAATTCACTATTTGTTTCCTTCAAGAATAATATTATCAGATTATATCTCTATTGCACTTCTCCAGGAGTTTGGTGGGATATGGCCCTGTATGGATTCTTCCAATGTAATTACAGTAGAGTCTTGCTTATCCAACGTAAATGGGCCGGCAGAATGTTGGATAAGCGAATATGTTGGATAATAAGGAGAGATTAAGGAAAAATCTATTAAAAAATCAAATCAGGTTATGGTTTTATAAATTAAGCACCAAAACGTTGTGTTATACAACAAATTTGACAGAAAAAGTAGTTCAATACACAGTAATGCTATGTAGTAATTACTGTATTTACGAATTTAGCACCAAAATATCACAATGTATTGAAAACATTGACTACAAAAATGTGTTGGATAATCCAGAATGTTGGATAAGCGAGTGTTTGATAAGTGAGACTCTACTGTATTTGAACCATTATTTACTATAATTCTCAGAGTCCTTGGCCATTGCTCACTAGGATTGGGCATCATAGCACCTTTTTGGCCAACAACACTGGAGACTCAAGGCTGTTAAGCATCTTATGGAAGGACATCCAAAACGCACCTTTTTTGGACTACATTTTCCCAATCTACCCAGTCACCAGGTTCAGGGTTCTGGGAGTTGCAATCCCCTAAAATAACAGTAGGCAGTTGCTCCCATGTCATTTTGGGGGAAAGAATCTAGGGTTTAGTCCAGACTTGAAAAGAGCTCTCCAAGGTGCTGAACCTATCTGAGCGAATGGAGTTCAGCACTTTGGAGAGCGCCTTCAAAGCCAAGGCTATGAGAGCATCATACCAGGCATGGACAAACTTGGACCCTCCAGGTGTTTTGGACTCCAACTCCCACAATTCCTAACAGCCTTTAGGCTGTTAGGAATTGTGGGAGTTGAAGTCCAAAACACCTGGAGGGTTCAAGTTTGTTCATGCCTGGTATAGACACGATCCAAGGTGTAAAACCCACTTCACACACTCTCAGACACACGGTAAAAATAACATGAAGGTGCACAGCAATTTTGGACATTGCAGCAAAGCAACATACTGCTTCCTCAGAAGAGTCTCTTTCTCCAGAGATTTTTAAGCAGAGGCTGGATGGCCATCTGTCAGGAGTGCTTTGATTGTGTGCTCCTGCTTGGCAGGATAATGGGTTTGGACTGGTTGGCCCTTGAGGTCTCTTCCAACTCTAGGATTCTATTCTAAGAACAGTTTTCATTTGGGGATTTTTAAAAATCAGGATTATGGAATATCAGTGGGGAAAGGGAACCAGTTTGGGGATTTTGGTTGCATGTGGAATGAAGACAGTTGGACGGCATTTGAACGCAAGGCGATGGAATCCTACAAGCTGCAAGCTTGCAATGCCTAACAACAACAACAACAACAACAACAACAACATTATTGCCTTTGTGTCAGTAATAAAATACAAGCAGTCCCCATGTTACAAACATCAGACTTACAAACAACTCCTAGTTAAGAACAGGGCTGAGACAACAGAAAGTGAGAGAAATCTTCCCCTCGGAAGTGAAATTCACTCCTGAAAGAATTATTATCATGGGAAAAGGTGTCTCCAATGAAGATTTATCTCCAACCCTTGTTTCCACAGCAATACACATTTTTTCAAAATCCAGTTATTGCAAGGACAGAAAGTGAGGAGAAACCTTCTGAACAGGAGAACAGACAGCAAAATAAACCCTTCCCTATGCTATCCAAAGTTTATGTATATATACATACACACACACACACATGCATACATACTGTGTGTATGTATGTGTGTATATATATATGTGTGTGTGTATATATATATATATACTAGCTGTGCCCGGCCACACGTTGCTGTGGCGAAGTCTGGTGGTATGGGAAATAAAGTATTGAGGAATTGGTGGTAGTTAAGGTAAAAGGTAAAGGTTTTCTCCTGACATTAAATCCAGTTGTGTCCGACTGCACACTGAAGTGGATTATATGGCGGTGTGGAGTCAAGATAATCCAGTTCAAAGCAGATAAGATTATAAATGGGTTATATAGCTGTGTGGAAGGGCCTTGAGTTTACCCTGCCATATAATCCAGTTCAAATCTGATAATCTGTATTTTATAGGCAGTGGGGAATAGGCCTAAGTGAGGCCTAACTCTGCCTGTCCCCTGGGCTGAGTGGGTTATTAGGACACCAAGTGGGCGGAGCTTAGCTTTTAACTGGCAGCAATTGGATAAGAACAATTATTCCTCTCCCTCTAATTAGGACTTTATTTTTCTTTTCTTTTTGTTGTATGAACGTAGAGGCATGGATGTGGGGTTGTGCTGCCAAGTTTAGTGTTTCTGGGATGTGTAGTTTTGTTGTATTGTCCTAGGCCGAAATTTCATTACCCTTTTATATATATAGATGTTTGAGTAGAGTTACACTTAAAACATTTGCCTGTTCTGATTTACATACAAATTCAACATAATCTACAGGACCTATCTTGTTTGTAACTTGGGGACTGCCTGTATATATTATGATTATAATTATAATTATAATAATTATGGTTATTACACTATGTAACAGAATTCAACATAAATTCTGTTCCTGGTTTGAAAGTGTCATTTCCTGTTTAATGGTGCAGTCCTTACTTTGCAAGTACAGTAGAGTCTCGCTTATCCAACGTAAACGGGCCGGCAGAACGTTGGATAAGCGAATATGTTGGATAATAAGGAGAGATTAAGGAAAAGCCTATTAAACATTAAATTAGGTTATGATTTTACAAATTAAGCACCAAAACGTCATGTTATACAACAAATTTGACAGAAAAAGTAGTTCAATACGCAGTAATGCTATGTAGTAATTACTGTATTTACGAATTTAGCACCAAAATATCACGATGTATTGAAAACATTGACTACAAAAATGTGTTGGATAATCCAGAATGTTGGATAAGTGAGTTTTGGATAAGTGAGACTCTACTGTAGTTGTTCTACTCTTGGTGCCTTTGAATTCTGCTTTGGTCAGACCTCTTTACCTGGAATATCACTGTGTCCAATTCTGGGCACCATAGTTCAAAAGAGATACTGACTCTAAGCTGGAAGGTGTCCAGAGGAAGAGGGAGACTAAAAGGATCAGAGGTCTGGAGACCATGAATCCCTATGAGGAGCGTCTTAAAGAACTGGGCATGTTTACCCTGCAGAAGAGACGGTTAAGAGGAGGCATGAGAGCCATGTATCCATATGTGAAAGGGTGTCATAAGGAGGACGGAACAAGGCTTGTTTTCTGTGCCATTGAAACTAGAACTCGGAGCAATGGATTCAAATTAAAGGAGAGGAGATTCCACCTGAACATTAGGAAGAACTTCCTGGCTGTAAGAAGAACTGTTCAGCAGTGGAACTCTCTGCCTTGGAGTCAGGTGGAAGCTCCTCCCTTGCAAAAGAGAAATGCATTGACCATCACAATAGAGAAATGCATTGGCCCTGCAAATCCAGAATCCTCTAGTTAGCGTCATCCCCAAAAGTGACTTCTTCAAGTGTTGGTTTCTCTCCCCACCTTTATAAGAGTAATAATAATAATAATAATAATAATAATAATAATAATAATAATAATATCCTTATTTTTATAACTAGCCTCCATCTCCCCGAAGGGACTCGGGGGGACATGGGGACAAGCCTGATCCAACAAAGATTAAAGCCAAACATAGATTTTAAACAGAGACTGGATGGCCATCTGTCGGGGGTGCTTTGGTGGTGCTTTTCCTGCATGGTAGGGAGTTGGGTGGATGGTGCATGAGGTCTCTATGAGAGGAGATTCCATCTGAACATTAGGAAGAACTGACCATAAGAAGAACTATTCAGCAGTGGAACTCTCTGCCTTGGAGTCAGGTGGAAGCTCCTAATAGAGGCTGGATGGCCACCTGTGGGGATGGTTTGATTGTGTTTTTCCTACATGGCAGGGGATTGGACTGAATGGCCCATGAGGTCTCTTCCAAGTCTAGGATTCTATGAGAGGGAATTCCATCTGAACATTAGGAAGAACTTCCTGACCATAAGAAGAACTGTTCAACAGTGGAACTCTCTGCCTTGGAGTTGGGTGGAAGCTCCTAACAGAGGCTGGATGGCCACCTGTTGGGGGTGCTTTGATGGTGCTTTCCCTGCATGGTAGGGGGTTGGACTGGATGGCCCATGAGGTCTCTTCCAACTCTAGGATTCTATGATATTATGAGAAGGGATTCTATTTGAATATTAGCAAGAACTTCCTGACTGTAAGAAGAACTGTTCAACAGTGGAACTCTCTGCCTTGGAGTTGGGTGGAAGCTCCTAACAGAGGCTGGGGATGCTTTGATGGTACTTTCCCTGCATGGCAGGGGATTGGACAGGATGGCCCATGGAGTCTCTTCCAACTATGTTTCTAGGATGCGATATCTATGTCTATCTGATGATTCCTATGGGGTTTGATTTAGAATTCCCTTATGATGATGATGATGATGATGAAGGTTGTTGTATGTCTTTCGGGCTGTGTGACCATGTTCCAGAAGTATTCTCTCCTGACGTTTCGCCCACATCTATGGCAGGCATCTTCAGAGGTTGTGAGGCATGGATAAACTGGCAAGGAAAGGAAAATATATATATCTGTGGAGAGTCCAGGGTGTGACAAGAGTCCTTTGTCAGTTGGAAGCCAGTGTTAATGTTTCAGTTAATCACCCTAATTAGCACTGGAAAGGTTTTGTCTCTTGCCTGGGGGGCATCCATTGTTCAGAGTCATTAGCTGTCCTTGGGGCTCCTCTGCTCTCAGAGTGTTGCTTCCCATCTATTGTTCTGATTTTTGAGTTTTTTTAATACTGGTAGCCAGATTTTGTTCATTTTCACGGTTTCCTCCTTTCTGTTGAAGTTGTCCACATGCTTGTGGATTTCAATGGCTTCTCTGTGTAGTCTGACATGATAGTTGTTGGAATGGTCCAGCATTTTTGTGTTCTCAAATAATATCCTGTGTCCAGGCTGGTTCATCAAGTGGCTGATTTCTCTGGACAACTTCAACAGAAAGGACTCTTGTCACACCCTGGACTCTCCACAGATATATATTTTCCCTTCCTTTCCTAGTTTCTCCACACCTCACAACTTCTGAGGATGTCTGCCATAGATGTGGGCGAAACGTCAGGAGAGAATGCTTCTGGAACATGGCCACACAGCCCGAAAGACATACAACAATCCTGTGATCCCGGCCATGAAAGCCTTCGACAAGACAATGATGAAGGTTCCTACCGTGTTTCCCCGAAAATAAGACAGTGTCTTATATTAATTTTTGCTCCCAAAGATTTGCTAGGTCTTATTTTCAGGGGATGTCTTATTTTTCTATGAAGAAGAATTCACATTTATTGTTGAACAAAAAATGAACATTTATTATATACTATACAGTAGTTGTCATCACAAACCAACATAACCAGACAAACTGTGAATCCTATCAAGAATTTCTTGTTACTACCATTATTTCCATGTACAACTGGTACAGTAGAGTCTCACTTATCCAAGCCTTGCTTATCCAAGCCTTTGGATAATCCAAGCCATTTTTGGCGTCAATGTTTTCAATATATTGTGATATTTTGGTGCTAAATTCATAAATACAGTAATTACAACGTAACATTACTGCGTATTGAACTACTTTTTCTGCCAAATTTGTTGTATAACATGATGTTTTGGTGCTCAATTTGTAAAATCATAACCTAATTTGATGTTTAATAGGCTTTTCCTAAATCCCTCCTTATCATCCAAGATATTTGCTTATCCAAGCTTCTGCCGGCCCGTTTAGCTTGGACAAGTGAGACTCTACTGCAGGGGTCCTCAAACTTTTAAAGCAAAGGGCCGGTCCACAATCCTTCGGACTGTTGAGGGGCCGAATTATCATTTGGGGGAAAAAACCGAACAAATTCCTATGCACACTGCACATATCTTATTTGTAATGCAAAACAACAACAATAACAATGAAAGAACAATATAATATTTAAAAATGAAAATAATTTTAACCTATCAGGATTTCAATAGGAAATGTGGGCCTGCTTCTGGCCAATGAGATAGTCAGGTTAATTAGGATTGTTGTTGTTGTCGTGTGTCTTCAAGTCATGTCAGACTTTGGGCGAGCCTAAGTCTAAAATTATTTATTTATTCATTTACTACATTTATTTACTACATTTATATCCCGCCCTTCTCACCCCAAAGGGAACTCAGAGCAGCTGTATGTATTGAACTATACCACTATACTGTAATATTATATGTAATACTAGCTGTGCCCGGCCACGCGTTGCTGTGGCGAAGTATGGTGGTATGGGAAATAAAGTATTAAGGAATTGGTGGTAGTTAAGGTAAAGGGTCCCCTGGGCTGAGTGGGTTGCTAGGAGACCAACTGAGCGGAGCTTAGCCTTCTAACTGGCAGCAATTGGATAAAACAATTATTCCTCTCCCTCTAATTAGGACTTTATTTTTCTTTTCTTTTTGTTGTATCAACCTAGAGGCGTGGATGAGGGGTTGTACTGCCAATTTTCGAGGTTGTGGGGTGTTTAGTTTTGTTGTTTTGTCCGCTGCCGTGATGCCATCACTCTTTTATATATATAGATATAACATATAATTAATATTACTATATGATATTATTGTTAGTTTTGCATTGTATAAAATGATATTATTATCAATATTATATGTATATACAGTATATTATATTATTAAAACTGATATAAAAATATTATATTATAAATGAGGGCAGGGGCCCGGTAAATGACCTTGGAGGGTAACTAAGGTACCCCCGGGCCTTAGTTTGGGGACCCCTGCTCTACTGTATGTACATTTACCAATTCTCCATGCTCTGGTGTTCTGTTTGGTGGGCATGCTTCCAAATAAAAACTTTGCTAGGTCTTACTTTCGGGGGAGGCCTTATATTTAGCAATTCAGCAAAACTTCTACTAGGTGTTATTTTTCAGGGATGTCTTATTTTCGGGGAAACAGGGTAAGGATGGGACTGAGCCGGGCTGCAGGGCCACTCACCTGCGGCAGGGGCCGCTCTCCGCCCTCGCTCTCGCTCGCTCCCTTCTCAGCAGCCGAGTCCGCTCATGGAGCCGATGCGGTCGAGCTTGAGGCCGAAGCAGCCCTTCCCGGCCCCGCCGCCGCCTCCGCCTCCGCCGCCGCCCTTCTTGCCCAGGCCTTTGCCGTGGAAGCGCCGCGCGGTCCCGCCTCCGCCGCCTCCTCCGCCGCCTCCTCCCGCGTGGCTCTCCCCGTGGGCAGCTCGGCCCCATCCCGCCCGCGGGGGCTTGGCGTCGGTGCGAAGGTCCCGCATGAGCCGCGACGACGAGGACGACGACGAGGAAGAAGCCTCTCTGCCTTTGCCGCCCTTGGCCTTGGTGCCGCCCCGAGGGGCGCTGCCGCCCGAGGACGAGGCCGGGCCCGAGGAAGAGGAGGAGGAGGAGGAGGAGGGAGAGGCCTCCTCCCGCAGAAGAAGCTCCGCCAGAGAAGACACCTGGAGCGGGAGGCAGAGAGGAGGGAAAGCGCGTCGGAAAAGAGGCAACTTTTGAAACATTTATTTCCCCACCTGTTCGGACTAAGAGGCCCAGAATTCCCTTTGGCCAGGCGACTAGGAGATTCTGGGGGTTGCAACACTCCAAAAGACAAGGATTTCCCCACCTGTTTGGACTAGGAGACCCAGCATCCCCTTTCCTTCCTGACCATGGGGTAGTCTGATAATTGCAATAGCAAAAAGAGTAGGATTTCCCCACTTGTTTGCTCTGGAAAGCCCAGAATCCCCTTTGGCCAGACGACTAGGGGATTCTGGGGGTTGCAATGCCCTAAAAGAGAAGGATTTCCCACCTGTCTTGTTTGGACTAGGAGACCTAGCATCCCCTTCCCTACCTGACCGTGGGATATTCTGATAATTACAATGGCAAAAAGAGTAGGATTTCCCCACTTGTTTGCTCTGGAAAGCCCAGAATCCCCTTTGGCCAGACAACTAGGGGATTCTGGGGGTTGCAATACACCAAAAGAGAAGGATTTCCCCACTTGTTTGGACTAGGAGACCTAGCATCCCCTTCCCTTCCTGACTGTGGGATATTCTGATAATTACAATGGCAAAAAGAGTAGGATTTCCCCACTTGTTTGCTCTGGAAAGCCCAGAATCCCCTTTGGCCAGACAACTAGGGGATTCTGGGGGTTGCAATACACCAAAAGAGAAGGATTTCCCCACTTGTTTGGACTAGGAGACCTAGCATCCCCTTCCCTACCTGACCGTGGGATATTCTGATAATTACAATGGCAAAAAGAGTAGGATTTCCCCACTTGTTTGCTCTGGAAAGCCCAGAATCCCCTTTGGCCAGACGACTAGGGGATTCTGGGGGTTGCAATACACCAAAAGAGAAGGATTTCCCCACCTGTTTGGACTAGGAGACCTAGCATCCCCTTCCCTTCCTGACCGTGGGGTAGTCTGATAATTACAATGGCAAAAGGAGTAGGATTTCCCCACTTGTTTGCTCTGGAAAGCCCAGAATCCCCTTTGGCCAGACGACTAGGGGATTCTGGGGGTTGCAATGCCCTAAAAGAGAAGGATTTCCCACCTGTTTGGACTAGGAGACCTAGCATCCCCTTCCCTACCTGACCGTGGGGTAGTCTGATAATTACAATGGCAAAAGGAGTAGGATTTCCCCACCTGTTTGCTCTGGAAAGCCCAGAATCCCCTTTGGCCAGATGACTAGGGGATTCTGGGGGTTGCAATGCCCTAAAAGAGAAGGATTTCCCACCTGTTTGGACTAGGAGACCTAGCATCCCCTTCCCTACCTGACCGTGGGGTAGTCTGATAATTACAATGGCAAAAGGAGTAGGATTTCCCCACCTGTTTGCTCTGGAAAGCCCAGAATCCCCTTTGGCCAGATGACTAGGGGATTCTGGGGGTTGCGATACCCCTGTTTGGATTGGAAAGCCCAGAAGCCCCTTTGGTCAGATGATTAGGGGTTTCTGGAGGTTGCGATACTCCAAAGGAGAAGGATTTCCTCAACTGTTTGGATTGGAAGGCCCAGCATCCCCTTTGCCAGGTTCTGGTTGTTGCAATGGAGAAAGGGGAAAAATTTCCACACCTTTTTAGCACTGGAAAGCCCAGAATCCTCTTTAGCCAACTGACTGGGGGATTCTGGGGGTTGCAGTACCCCAAAAGAGAAGGATTTACCACCTGTTTGGATTGGAAAGCCCAGAAGCCCCTTCCCTCCCTGACTCTGGAGTATCCGGATAGTTGCAATGCCCCGAAAGAGAACCCACCTGTTTGCACTGGAAAGCCCATAATCTCCTTTGGCCAGATGACTAGGGGATTCTGGGTGTTGCAATACCCCAAAAGAGAAGGATTTCCCCACCTGTTTGGATTGGAAAGCCCAGAAACCCCTTCCCTCCCTGACTCTGGAGTATCCCAATAGTTGCAATACCCCCCAAAAAAGGATTTCCGCAACACTTTAGAGTGGAAGGACCACTATCCCCCCTTTGCCAGGTTCTGGGTGTTGCAATGGAGAAAAGGGAAGGATTTCCCCACCTATTTGTACTAGGAGACCCAGAATCCCCTTCCCTTCCTGACTGCGGGGTGTTTTTGATACTTGCAATGGAGAAAAGCAAAGGATTTCCCCACCTGTTTGCACTGGAAAGCCCAGAATCCCCTTTGGTCAGATGACTTGGGGTTGCAATACCCCAAAAGAGAAGGATTTCCCCACCTGTTTGGACTAGGAGACCCAGCATCCCCTTCCCTGGCTGGATCCTCTGCCTATCTTGCCACAGCATGCAGTTTGAACTGCACTCTGTGCGTCTACACTGAGGACGGATCACACAACGTGGTTTGAACTGCACTCGATGGCGCTTAAGTCCATCCAAACCAAACTCCAAAGGCTTCACTAGCCTTGCCTGGGCAGGTCAAGTGGGGTCAAGAAGCACTCAGACTCCAATGGAATATATCTTCCCTGCTTTATATCCCAGGCATGGGCCAACTTGGGCTCTCCAGGTGTTTTGGACTCCAACTCCCACCATTCCTAACAGCCGATAGGCTGTTAGGAATGGTGGGAGTTGGAATCCAAAACACCTGGAGGGCCCAAGTTGGCCCATGCCTGATCTATCTATCAGAGCGGCTTACAAATCAAATGTACATACAATATATTATTAGCATGGCACCATATAAGCATTAAATTACTATATTGTACTATATCATTATATGGTAATATTATTAGTAATACAGTAGAGTCTCACTTATCCAAGCTAAATGGGCCAGCAGAAGCTTGGATAAGCAAATATCTTGGATAATAAGGAGGGATTAAGGAAAAGCCTATTAAACATCAAATTAGGTTATGATTTTACAAATTAAGCACCAAAACTTCATGTTATACAACAAATTTGACAGAAAAAGTAGTTCAATACACAGTAATGTTGTGTTGTAATTACTGTATTTATGAATTTAGCACCAAAATATCATGACATATTGAAAACATTGACTACAAAAATGGCTTGGATTATCCAGAGGCTTGGATAAGCGAGGCTTGGATAAGTGAGACTCTACTGTATTACATTTAATATATAATGTATAAAAAAGGTAAAGGTTTTCCCCTGACGTCAAGTCTAGTCGTGACCGACTCTGGGGGTTGGTGCTCACCGCCATTTCTAAGCCAAAGAGCCGGCGTTATCCGTAGACACCTCCAAGGTCATGTGGCCGGAGCGGTACCTATTGATCTACTCACATTGGCATGCTTTCAAACTGCTAGGTTGGCAGAAGCTGGGGCTAACAGCGGGTGCTCATTCCGCTCCCAGGATTTGAACCTGGGACCTTTCGGTCTGCAAGTTATTATATTATATTATATTATAATTATTATATATTATATGGAGCCCTTGCTGGTCTAGGGGATAAAAGCCTTGTGACTTGAAGGTTGGGTTGCTGACCTGAAAGCTGCCAGGTTCGAATCCCACCCGAAGAGAGCGCGGATGAGCTCCCTCTATCAGCTCCAGCTCCATGCGGGGACATGAGAGAAGCCTCCCACAAGGATGGTAAAACATCAAAACATACGGGCGTCCCCTGGGCAACGTCCTTGCAGACGGCCAATTCTCTCACACCAGAAGCAACTCAGGTTGCTCCTGACACGGAAAAAAATTATATCATATTATTATTATCAGTATAATTTTGTATTACATTATAATATTATTATGACCTAGGCACTAGAACTCTTATTTATACAGGATAAAAAAACCGTGGGCTTTTAAAGGCTTTTAAAGCCTTTGCCTTGAATCCCAGGCTCAGACCCGGCCAGTCTCCGTCCTTGCCTGGCTTCTCAATCCCCGACGGAGTCTCTCTCTCTCTCCTTCCTTCCTCCCTTCCTTCCTTCCTTCCTTCCTTCCTTCCTTCCTTCCTTCCTTCCTTCCTTCCTTCCTTCCTTTCCTTCTTTCCTTCTCTCTCTCCTTCCTTCCTTCCTTCCTTCCTTCCTTCCTTATTCCTTTCCTTCCTTCTTTCCTTCCTTCCTTCCTTCCTTCCTTCCTTACTTACTTACTTATTCCTTTCCTTCCTTCTTTCCTTCCTTCCGTCCGTCCTTCCTTCCTTCCTTCCTTCCTTCCTCCCTTCCTTCCTTCCTTCTCTCTCTCCTTCCTTCCTTCTTCCTTTCCTTCTTTCCTTCCTTCTTTCCTTCCTTCCTTCTCTCCTTCCTTCCTTCCTTCCTTCCTTCCTTCCTTCCTTCCTTCCTTCCTTCCTTCCTTCCTTCCTTCCTTCCTTATTCCTTTCCTTCCTTCCGTCCTTCCTTCCTTCCTTCCTTCCTTATTCCTTTCCTTCCTTCCTTCCATCCTTCCTTCTTTCCTTCCTTCTTTCCTTCTTTCTCTCCTTCCTTCTCTCCTTCCTTCTCTCCTTCCTTACCTTAACCTGGAAGCCGGGCGGGGCGGGCTTGCCTTGGGGGGCGAGGGCCAGCAAGGCGAGCAGGAGTCCCAGAGCCACGAGGGGCGAGGAGAGCATCCCGTGGGGAGAGAGGAGCAGCGAAGCCCACGGACGCCTGAAAGGACCCTCTTCCGACGGGTGGACGCGCCGAAGAAAAGTCTCTGCCAAAGTCCTGCCTCTCTCGCTCTTCTGCCTCCTCTCCTTCCTTCCTTCCTTCCTTCGAGGATCCGATGGGTTTCTTCTTCGCGCCGGGATCGCCGTCGGCTTTTTATAGCCAACCTGCTGGGCGGTGACGTCACCCCGCCCTCCCCACTCGCGGGCGGAGGATGGAGTGGAGTGGAGGGGAAAGGGAGAGAGGGAAAGAAAGGAGGAAGGGAACCGCAGCAGGTCTCCAGGCGCAGAGCCCACGGGGATCCCTCGCTGCCCTGAAAGCCCACTCTGCCCGGCCCACGCGGGACCCTCCGTGGGACAAAGAGAAAGGGGGAGAGAGAGAGGGAAAGATAGGAAGAAAGGAACCGCAGCAGGTCTCCAGGCACATTCCTCACAGAGATCTCTCGCTGCTGCCCTGAAAAATCCACCCTACATCACCCACGCGAGACCCTCCGTGGGACAAAGAGAAAGAAAAGAGAAAGGGAGAGAGAGAGAGGGAAAGAAAGGAGGAAAGGAACCGCAACAGGTCTCCAGGTGCAGACCCGACGGGGATCCCTCGCTTCCCTGAAATACCCACCCTGCCCGGCCCACGCGAGACCTCCGTGGGAAAAAGAGAAAGGGAGAGAGAGAGGGAAAGGAGGAAAGGAACTGCAGCAGGTCTCAAAGCACAGACCCCACAGGGATCCCTCGCTGCTGCCCTGAAAGTCCAACCTACATCACCCACGCGAGACCCTCCGTGGGACAAAGAGAAAGGGAAAGAAAGAGGGAAAGAGAGAGAGGAAAGGAGGAAGGGAACCGCAGCAGGTCTCCGGGCGCAGACCCCATGGGGATCCCTCGCTGCTGCCCCCGAAAAACCCACCCTCTCCGGCCCACGCAAGACCCTCCGTGGGACAAAGAGAAAGAAAATAGAAAGGGAGAGAGAGAGAGCAGGGAAAAGGAGGAAGGGAACCGCAGCAGGTCTCCAGGTGCACACCCGACGGGGATCCCTTGCTTCCCTGAAATACCCACCCTGCCCGGCCCACGCGAGACCTCCGTGGGACAAAGAGAAAGGGAGAGAGAGTGAGGGAAGGGAGGAAGGGAACCGCAGCAGGTCTCCAGGCGCAGACCCGACGGGGATCCCTCGCTGCTGCCCCGACAAATCCACCCTGCCCGGCCCACGCGAGACCCTCCGTGGGACAAAGAGAAAGGGAGAGAGGGGGGGAGGAGGAAGGGAACCGCAGCAGGTCTCCAGACGCAGACCCGACGGGGATCCCTTGCTGCCCTAAAATACCCACCCTACACGACCCACGCGAGACCCTCCGTGGGACAAAGAGAAAGAAAAGAGAAGGGTCAGCTTCCCTGAGACACACGCACAGAGAAGATCCGCACACCTCGTGTCCACACATCAACAAAGCCAATTCATAGGGTCTCAGAAGAAGCCTAAAGTGGGAAGAGCCACCCACTCTCTTCCGACTGTGTTAGGCAGGAACACACCACCAAAGCCCTCCCGACAGACAGCCAACCAGACTCCTCATCATCATCTTCGCATTGGAGACGGGACAAGTTTGTTTTCTTACTGCTCTGGAGGGAAATCCAATTGAATTCAAACTGCAGGAAAAACAGATTCCACCTGAGGGTAACAACTTCATCAGTTCTTGAAGTCCAGTGGAGTCTCCTTTTCTGAAGGTTTCTAAACAGAGCCTGAGTGGCCATCTATCAGGAGGGCTTTGGTTGTGTCTCCCTGTATGGCAGAAGAGGGTTGGATTGGATGGCCTTTGGGGTCCCTTTTAATTGCGGGGTTCTATGATTCCAGGGAAGGAGACTCTGCCAGAATCTAAGGCAGCAGATTCCACTGTCAAAATGATCTAACCATCAGAAATTCCAGACATGAATCAATCAGGGGCAGCTAACACTTCCGAACAAAGGATTCCCCAGGCAGGAAGAAGCCAGGACATGAAGACTGCAAGGTCAGGTGATTAATTACAACATTCACACTGGCCTCCAACAGACAAGAGTTCTTTCTCCCACCCAGGATCTTCCACAGATATATAAACCTTACTTGCTTAGTTTCTCCAATATACCTCACAACCTCTGAGGATGCCTGCCATAGATGTGGGCGAAACGTCAGGAGAGAATACTTCTGGAACATGGCCACACAGCCTGAAAAACACACAACAACCCTGTGATTCTGGCCATGAAAACCTTCGACAACACTTTTTGAGCTGTCTCTTGCGCCTTGGGGTCTAACGCATTGCCATACAAGCAACATATTTGGGAAAACCCTATATCTGTGACGGTTACATTTCCTGAAGTGTTTAGGGCTGAAGTGGGCCGGGCTGTGGCGCAGGCTGGTAAGCAGCCAGCTGCAATAAATCACTCTGACCAAGAGGTCATGAGTTCGAGGCCAGCCCGTGGTGGGGTGAGCACCAGACAATAAAAAATAAAAAATGACCCCCTCTCGTTGCTGACCTAGCAACCCGAAAGATAGTTGCATCTATTGAGTAGGAAATTAAGGTACCACTTATAAAGTGGGGAAACTAATTTAACTAATTTACGACTCCATAAAAATCATCCAGCTGCTATTGGAATGAGGAAGTGCCATCGCAGTGGATGATGAAGCAGCTGCTCCCCCTGTGGCTGGAATCGAACATCCGCTCAGGAGAAGGTCAAATTGCCTCTGTGTCTGTCTCTGTCTTTGTTCTATGTGTATATGGCATTGAATGTTTGCCTTAGGTGTATATACAATGTGATCCACCCTGAGTCCTCTTCGGGGTGAGAAGGGCGGAATATAAATACTGTAAATAGATAGATAGATAAATAAATAAATAAATAAGGGACCTGAGTCTGGGGTAGAGTCACTTATTTCGAAAACCCGACTGACAAAATAACCCCAAATGTCTAGCCCTGCAGAGAGAGGAGGTTGGCACCTGAGGCATTTCTCTTGGCACTTTGCTTGTCTCCTCTGCATTTTTGGCACCAATTTGGCCACCACACACTTGCGCCTCTTTTCTGTGATCTCTCTTGGCACCGGGTTGTTGTGTGTTTCCCAGGCTGTCTGGCCATGTTCCAGAAGCATTCCCTCCTGACGTTTCGCCCACATCTATGGCAGGCATCCTCAGAGGTTGTGAGGTATATGGCACTGCCTTGGACACTTTGCTTGTCCTCTTTCTTGAGGGTCTAAAATTTCTGTTGTATGTTTTAAGTCACTGCAAACTAAGCCAAGAAATATTTCATTTGGGTTGGTCATGTGCCTTCAAGGGTTTTCCCACCTCTAAGGACCTTGGTGGCGCAGTGTGTTAAAGCGATGAGCTGCTGAACTTGCAGACCAAAAGGTCCCAGGTTCAAATCCCGGGAGTGGAATGAGCACCCGCTGTTAGCCCCAGCTCCTGCCAACCTAGCAGTTCGAAAACATGCCAATGTGAGTAGATCAATAGGTACCGCTCCGTCGGGAAGATAACGGTGCCCGTGGCCACATGACTTTGGAGATGTCTATGAACAACGCCGGCTCTTGGGCTTAGAAATGGAGATGAGCACCAACCTCCAGAGTTGGACACCACTGGACTTAGCGTCAGGGGAAAACCTTGACCCTTAAGGACCTTAAAACAATGAGATTTTCTTGCCAAAATTCCCCCAGAGGGGAATGGTCCTTGCCTTCCTCTGAGGCTGAGAGAGTGTGGCTTTCCCAAGGTCGCCCAGTGGCAACATCTCCAATCATTAACCACTTTTTTTTAGTCAAAGGAAGGCACCTCAGTCGCTTTTTTTGAGGATTTTTAAGCCTGGTCCAGAGCTGAGGCGCATCCCTTCATCCCTATCACTTAAGGCATATCCACACTGTAGAATTAATGCAGTTTGACCCCCTTCTCAAGGCTGTGAAAGTCAAAGTTTTGCAAAGACTTCGGTTTTCTCTGCCTAGAGGTGTTGGTGCCTCACCAAACTACAACTCAAAAGGATTCGGTAGTAAGTAGCCTTGAGCCATGGTTGTTCCAGTAGCGTCAAAGTGTATTCATTCTACAGTGTGGACGCCAACGTGGCGAATGCGCCTCAACGAAGGGCGATTTGGACACCAGCAACCTTTGGACAGCAAACAGGAGCCGAGTTTGGGCAGTGCGGGCTTTTAACGACCCCAGGCGCAAACTGGAGTATCTTTTCCCGACTTTCCTTCTTTAGTGGTGCGTAAAGACAAGATCTTGTTGACAGGTGTGCCTGCCTCCCCAGTTTCTCTCTGTACCTTTGGCATTTTGCTCTTTTCTTCCCAGGCAAGGCTGTGGTTGGGGCAAAGGGCGATTTTACGCACAAGGAGGAGGAGGAGGAGGAGGAGCCACGTTCAGGCGTCTCTCCGGCTGAAAAGGCGAAAAAGGAAGGCGCAAATCTCCCATTGAAGGGAGTCCAGTCGTTTCTCTGGGCCCTCTCAGTGTGCATTGCAGGTGTTTTGGACTCCAACTCTCACCCACATCTATGGCAGGCATCCTCAGAGGTTGTGGGGTCTGTTGGAAACTAGACAAGTGGGGTTTATATATCTGTGGGATAATGTCCAGGCTGGGAGAAATATATTACTGTCTGCTGGAGGAAAGTGTGAGGGGCTTATATATCTGTGGAGGGTGGGAGAAAGAACTCTTGTCTGGATGCAAGTGTGAATGTTGCAATTAATCACCTCGATTAGCATTGAATAAATAGCCTTGCAGTTTCAAAGCTTGGCTGCTTCCAGCCTGGGCCCGGGAATCTTTTGTTGGGAGGTGATTAGCTGGCCCTGATTTTTTCTTGTCTGGAATCCCCCTATTTTTGAGTGTTGTTCTTTATTTACCTACTGTCCTGATTTTAGAGTTTTTTTAAAAATACTGGTAAGAAACACTCAGGGGCAGCTAATCACCTCCCAACAATGGCTTCCCCCAGGCAGGAAGCAGCCAGGCTTTGAAACTGCAAGGCTTTTAAGGTAAAGGCTTCCCCTGGCTCTGGGGGTTGGTGCTCATCTCCATTTCTAAGCCCAAGAGCCGGCGTTGTCCGTAGACACCTCCAAGGTCATGTGGCCAGCATGACTGCATGGAGCTCCGTTACCTTCCCGCCGGAGCTGTACCTATTGATCTACTCACATTTGCATGTTTTCGAACTGCTAGGTTGGCAGGAGCTGGAGCTAACAGCAGGCGCTCAAGCCGCTCCCAGGATTTGAACCTGGGACCTTTCGGTCTGCAAGTTAATCAAAATGGCCAATGGCAACATTCACACAAGAGTTCTTTCTCCCATCCTGATCATTCCACAGACATATACACCCCACTTGCCTAGTTTCCAACAGACCTCACAACCTCTGAGGATGCCTGCCATAGATGTGGGTGAAACGTCAGGAGAGAATGCTTCTGGAACATGGCCATACAGCCTGGAAAACTCACAGCAACTTCAGGAGGACTCTTCAGTTCAGGAACAAAATGGGAATCTAACCACATCTCCTCTTGTCCTCCCATCCAAATCCAAGAAATCATGCAAGCAGCTGTAAATTCAGGGACTTTAGGTGTTGAATTATCAAGAACAATTACCATATATACTTGAATATAAGCCGACCCGAATATAAGCCAAGGCACCTAATTTTACCACAAAAAACCTGGGAAAACATTTACTCCAGTATAAGCCGAAGGTGGTAAATTTCAGAAATAAAAATAAGATACCAATAAAATTACAGTAATTGAGGCATCAGTAGGTTAAATGTTTTTGAATATTTACATAAAGCTCAAATTTAAGATAAGACTGTCCAACTCTGATCCAATCATTATTCTCATCTTCTTCAATGTAAATGTGCTTATGCATCCTTTTATATATCCATGACCGTGCTCCATGCAGTCATGCCGGCCACATGACCTTGGAGGTGTCTACGGACAACGCCGGCTCTTCGGCTTAGAAATGGAGATGAGCACCGACCTCCAGAGTTGGACACGACTGGACTTAATGTCAGGGGAAACCTTTACCTTTACCTTTATCCTTTTAATAATAATAAAGTAAAATAATACAAGTAATAATAATAATAATAATAATAATAATAATAATAAATATGGGAAAATAATACATGTAATAATAGAGTAAAATAATAAATGCAATAATAATAAAAGAAGATCAGAGTGAAATAATAAATGTATTATTATTATTAATAAAAATAGAGTAAAATAAATGTAATAGTAACAACAATAATAGAGAAAAATAATAAATATAATAATACCAATAATAATAGAGAAAAATAATAAATGTACCATATATTCTCGAGTATAAGCCCACCAGGACTCTCACCCGAGTATAAGCTGAGGGGAGCTTTTTCATTCTTAAAAAAAGGGTTGAAAAACTAGGCTTATATTCGTGTATATACAGTATGTCTCCCTCTCCTCCTTCTCTTTCTCTTTCTCCTTCCTCTTCTCATCACTGAAACTCAAGGAGCTTACCATTTAAAAGAAGCACCACACTAAAAAGCATTCAAAATGTGAACATTAAATAGAATTAAAAAATCTTCTCTGCACACACACTTATACAGAGGCTGAGCATCCCTTATTTCGGCATGGGCAAACTTTGGCTCTCCAGGTGTTTTAGTCTCCAACTTCCATAATTCTCAACAGCCAGGATGCTGCTATCCAGCTCCGATTTACAGTTATCCCTTGAGTTTAGCTAAAATCTTTGCAATGAGAATGAACAAAGTGAGTTTCCTGACAATAATATATTTCTGTACTCTTTTTCTTCTAACTCCAATCTGTGCCCCAAAAGAGCCCAAGGGCTGTGACAGGATAATATATACAGACAGGCTCTTTGCCTCTTCTGTCTATCTACCGTACAAGCCAAAAAAGCCTTGTTTGCCAGCAGCCAGCGAGAGAAGCCAATTCAATAAGGAAGATGCAGCTAGAAAGATGCTTACTTGTAAACAGGTACTTCTAAACTGACCACTAGATTTCACAGTTCATTCATGGACAATGTTGGAAAACTATATTGCACTATTTGATTCCAAATGTTTGCTGAACTGTGCTTATGTCTGAGACTAATATTTTTCTGAAGCTCAAAGGTCTGGCTTTAGATAAATGTAAATTGGCCTTGTTCGCTTCTTTGACACTCATACAGACAGATCTTCATCATAATTGTTCCCTGTAAAGATATTTTAAGAGTGTAGCTTTGTGTTTTTTGTCTTTCAATGTCCTACCCTAACATTATATGTATAAAACTATATAGCTGCAAAATACCAGTAACCAGACTACAAAATACCAGTAACAGCAACAGTTGAATTCCAAAGCACCCAGCAGGCCAAAGTTTGCCCATGCCTGCCTTATCTAAAATGTTTGGGAGCAGAAGTGTTTTGAACTCGGATTGTTTTCGGACCTCAAAATAGCTGTATTTACATATGAATACATAATGTGCTATCTTGAGGATGGGATCCCATGATAACAGGGCATAAAATATATCCATATGTGGAGATACACGACACCCACTCTTGTGCATAAGACCAACATTTCACAACATACACCATGGTGCAATTTCACAATTCCCAGCAGCAATGCAATAAGTGAAATATCACACGCAGCATACAATTGCAATGCATGCCTGGTATGTGAAACTGTGATGTACAATGTGTAGTATGTTTCGCCAATATATATACATCAGTGTTATATAAGGAGCTCTACCTCTGCTTTTATCAGCAGAATATGTCAGTTGCACTGTGGTGCAACTGCCTTAGTGTGACTTTGGCCCATCTACATTGCCATATAAAATCCAGATTATCTGCTTGGAACTGGATTATATGGCAGTATAGACTCATATGATCCAGTTCAAAGCAGATAATGTGGATTATCTGATTTGATAATCTAGATTATATTACAGTAGAAAGGCTTTATACATGTATGTGTTATGGAGATAATTTCGGAACCTTTAAGGTGAGTTCTGCTGCTCAGGTGGTCCAAATGGCACCGTTTGTGCACAAGAGGGAGGTATAGCAACAGGCCTGGGAGATCTCAAGGTTTGCAGAAATGCACAAAACCAGGAGCAAAATCTAAAGGGAGGAATAAAATCATCACAAGGCATGAGCAGGGGGGTTAAGTGTTCAATAAGCATACTTTTCCAGGGAAATATTGAGGGGCTAACAGTCTAGATATTATTGCTCTTGGTGACAGAATCTTTTCAAATGAAAGCTTTCACATTTTAGGCATCTCCAATTGACTGATGTAGCAGACTTCAGGAAGATGAAGAGTGTACGCACACGGTAGGATTAATGCAGTTTATACACCACGAACTGTTATGGCTTAATGCTATGCAATCATGGGATGTGTAGTTTGGTGAGGCACCAGCACTCTTTGGCAGGGAAGGCTAAAGACATTGTAAAACTACAATTTCCCAGTTGTCATAGAATTTAGCCATTGCAATTAACATGAGGTCAAACTGCATTTATTCTGCAGTGTAGATGCACCCCAAGAAAGACCTAGGTAAGGTAAAGCTTTTCCCCTGACATGAAGTTTAGTCGTGTCCAAATCTGGAGGTTGATGCTCATCTCCATTTCTAAGCCAAAGAGCCGGCGTTGTCCGTAGACACCTCCAAGGTCATGTGGCCAGCATGACTGCATGGAGCGCTGTTACCTTCCTGCCAGAGCGGTACCTATTGATCTACTCACATTTGCATGTTTTCGAACTGTTAGGTTGGAAGAAGCTGAGGCTAACAGTGGGCACTCATTTCGCTCCCAGGATTCAAACTGCCGACCTTTCTCACTTAACTCACTTAACTCACTGCGACATCGGGGGCCTCCCTGGACTAGATAGTCTGAAATGGTATTGAAACCTCACTTATGCAGCAGTGAATTGTGTAAGAATACTAAATCATAGAAATTTAGTATTGGGAGTCCATCTAGTCCAGTGATGGCGAACCTATGACACGCGTGTCAGCACTGACACGTCTAGCCAATTTTGCTGACACGTGGTGGTCACCTCTTGGGTTGTTAAGTGTTTTGTGGCCAAACTTGGTGTCATTTCATCCAGTTGTTTTTTTTTTGTTTACTCTATCCTACAAATGAACAGTACTTTTATATATATATATATATATATATATATATATATATATATATATATATATAAAATATCCTATTATTATATTATCGTATTAATATATTTTATATCATTATATTATATTATATTTTTATATTCTATTATTATTATATCATTCATTCTATTGTTATTCTATTATTATTGTAGTATATTATCATATTATTACTATTATATTATTATTGTATTATTCATTATTCATGACTATATTGAAACTAGAATAGAGAGAAATCAGTGTGGAAACTTTGTGAAGCTTAAACTGCAAGAGGTACCATAGATTGTTGTACATGGAAATAATGGTAGTAAATAGTTTTTTATTTATTAAATACAGTTATATATTACACTTATACATTTTTGTTATTTAAACTATACATATTGCGAAATTATGGTTTTGGCATATTCGCCAAAAAACCTAGCATCACTTTGACTCACCACCCAAGTCATGCTAGGTTTTTTGGTGAATTTTGACACACCAAGTGCAAAAGCTTGCCCATCACTGATCTAGTCCAACCTTCTGCCAGGCTGGGATACACATACACAACTAAGGAAACTTACTGCTGTCTAAAACCTTGAGAGAAATCCAGTCTCTGTTTGTATTGTATTATACACACAGAGACCTACACATCCTGGTGTCCCATTTCTACTACACTGAATCATGGATTCCACCACTGACTTCTATGGGCAAATCTTACTTCTCTCTTCTGGTGACGGGTTTTTAAAAAAGCTCCATAAAATGACTTCATTACTACAATTCCTTTTTGTATTTATGAGTCTTGCCTCTTCCTTCTTTTCCAAGGTGCTCCATTCTCTTCCCACCCAAGCTTTCTAATTTTTGATTTAGGATTCATTTCGTATTTTGTGTCCATTAAATGTGCTGAGCCCTCATTGGGGTTTTACTTTCATTCTATATTTTTGAAGGGATTGTGGGAGTTGCAATCCACCAAAGTGACTTTTCCAAGCACTGCTTTTTGGGTACAGACAGAAAACTTTGGTGACTTTCACCATCCCAATTGGCTATATATCCCTCTTTTTTAAACTTTTCTTCTCTTTTTCATTTTCTTAAATATATTTTTATTGAAGTTTTACCTTATAAGATAGAGTAAATTAACATCGAAAGAGTGAGAACATTTGCTTGTATAGAAAGTAGGAAAACGGAGATTAAAAAAGGATCAAAAAGGGGGAGAGAGAGAGAGAGAAAAAACCCCCCAAAAACCAAAAACAAAGCTAAAGTGTCCATATTTATATAAAAAAAGAAAAATAAATAAATCTGAACAAATGGCGATATAAAAATGCAAAAGTACTTGGCAAAGAAACACAGCAAAAAGCAAAAGCAAAAAGCATTACCACTGGCATTAAACACTTCGAATAAAATCACTAGTTTAGAAGCAGCTGACATTGGAAATGCTCTAACAAAGAACTGCCAAAAACTGTTAAACTAAACAATAATTGCTGTTCCAGTACAACAGCATAATAATATAATAATAATAGTAGTAGTAGTAATAGTAGTAATAATAGCCAGGATTTCTAAGCAGTATGTCATCATTTGGTTAATAGAGAGATATAGAAGAATAATATAATGTGCATTTATGATAAGTCTGTATTTCATTAAGGCTAGTAATAAATCATGTTCTTACTCCTAGAATAGTATATTTTTGCTTTTTAGTACTTTAAAAATACTTTTTAATGTATTTCCTTAGATGGTAGAATATAAATGCCTGCATTTCAAGCAGTATTATCCTATGGTTTGTTGTATCATGGCTATATATCCCTCTTGATGCTGTGGCTCCTTTGTTCTTTTCCTACCTGAGAGGTGGTTGTTGTTGTTGCTGTTGTTGTTGTTGTTGTTGTTATTTTTGTGTGTCTTCAAGTTGTCGCTGACTTATAGCAACCCTTAGGCAAACTTATCCTGGCGAGTTTTCCTGGTGAGATTTGTTCAGATGGTGTTTTTCTTTGCCTTCTTTGAGGCTGAGAGAGAATGATTTGTGCAGAGTCACCTAATAGGTTTCCATGCTGAGTGTGGATTGAAACCCTATTGCCATAGTCCAACATTCAAACCACTGAATACTCCATACTGGTTCTCTCAGTACCTTGGCTAACTCTTAGTTTTTAAAGAGTTTTTAAAGATGCTTGAGTTGGGATTGTATGATCTGCAATCAGCTTGCAAATGTGCATTCTTAGGCCAATTTTGTTTACAGAAATCAATCATGTTCACCCAAAGTAGTTGCATATACAACCATCATTTCAGGCAGGCAAGTCTTCAGTATTGTAGGATTTAGCACTAGTTCTTTCCTGATGTTGTATCTCCCACTGTAACTGCCATGGCTCAATATTATGGAATTGTGGAGTTGTAGTTTTACAAGGTTTTTAGCCTTCTCTGTACAAGCAAGCTGGTTCCTCTCCAAACTACAAGTCCTAGGATTCCATAGCATTGAGCCACGGCAGTTGAAGTGGTGCCAAACTGCATTCATTAAACAGCAGTGAACTGGATGCTGCTGCTTGCTGTAAAGGCATTTACGATTGCGGTAAAGATTGCCACGGTTGTCAATATCTATAATTGTGAGCCACAGAGCAGTTAGAGATCTGCAACTCTTAAGTCACAGAACCTTAAACACAACAACGGGTGCCAGACTACACGTCTTTAAAAAATAATTAAGATAATCACAACCGAGAATAGAAAAAAAAAGAGCTTTTATGTCCATCCAATAAATGACACCATCAGGCATGTTTTGTAACAGTTTTGAGCTCATTTGTCGATTCTGGTAAACTGAATACATTGTAAGCCTTTCGGGCATATCGAAACACCCAAACAAGCCAACAGACAGCTCTTAAAAATAATAAAAAAGACTCTACTTTGGGGGTTTTATAGCTATTTTATAAATTCTGACTGCAACTCCAGCAGACGTATTAAGTCACCCAGATGAGTTGTCTTCCCTCACTGGACGTGTAAGGTTTTTTTTTTTTGTATATGAGTTTGAAACCTTATATCACTCTCTGACAATCTTCCAGTTGTGTTTGGTTACAATTGTGGTGTGATGGAAGAAAGTGGAATCGTGTTGTTTGACCACTCCAACAACTATCATGTCAGACTACATAGAGAAGCCATTGAAATTCACAAACATGTGAAATGATGCAAAAAATGTTAGGAATTATATTTCAAATTAAAACCAGAAACATACTTATTAGGATTCACAACTACAACATTAAACAAAAATGAAGATAGAATATTATTCCATATTAGCGCAGCAGCAAGATTGACTTTAGCAAGAATGTGGGAAAAGGAAGAAGTCCCAAATGTTGAAGATTGACTGATTAAAATAATAGATATTATGAACATGGATATACTGACACAAAAGATAAGCGAAGGAAAAAATAAAACAGATTGGACAAAAGTCGTAAACTTCTTAAGAGAAAGAAGAATGAACTTCATGATAGATCTGTCTTGCACATAAAAACAAATAAAAAGATGGAGGCTAGAATAAATGAAAGAAACTGTCAAAGAAAACAAAAGAAAAGTCTTCGATTTAGACTCAGAACAGGATGGTTCTCAGACTGATACTACTAAGCAAACCGTTGTCGAAGGTTTTCATGGCCGGGATCACAGGGTTGTTGTATGTTTTCCGGGCTCTATGGCCAAGTTCTAGAAGTATTCTCTCCTGACGTTTCACCCACATCTATGGCAGGCATCCTCAGAGGTTGTGAGGTCTGTTGGAAACTAGGCAAGTGGGGTGTATATGTCTGTGGAATGTTCAGGATGGGAGAAAGAACTCTTGTGTGAATGTTGCCATTGGCCATTTTGATTAGTATTAAATAGCCTTGCAGTTTCAAAGCCTGGCTGCATGGAGCGCCGTTACCTTCCCGCCGGAGCAGTACCTATTGATCTACTCACATTGGCATGTTTTCGAACTGCTAGGTTGGCAGAAGCTGGAGCTAATAGCGGGCGCTCATTCCGCTCCCAAGATTTGAACCTGGGACCTTTAGGTCTGCAAGTTCAGTAGCTCAGTGCTTTAACACACTTTGCCACTGGGGATGCACCCAAAGTCCAATACTGAGATCACTGAATATCTCACTGAAAGTTCCCTCTTTTACTCATAATAAAAGGTGAAGCAGACATCCTTGTTTGCTCAGTTGCACCTACCCTGTTTCCCCGAAAATAAGACAGTGTCTTATATTAATTTTTGCTCCCAAAGATGTTCTAGGTCTTATTTTCAGGGGATGTCTTATTTTTCCACAAAGAAGAATTCACATTTATGGTTGAATTTTTAAATAATGAAAATGTATTATCTACTGTACAGTAGTTGTCATCACAAACCAGCATAACCAAATAATAATAATAATAAGTTTATTTATATCCTGCCTCCATCTCCCCCAAAGGGGATTCGGGGCGGATTACAGCAAAATCAGATACAAAACAATGATAAAATAAAATATGAAACATCAATTTTTTTAAAAAAAAACCCAATAATAATATATACACAGCAACCAAAAAAAAACACAACGCGGTATTAAAACATCGATTTAAAAACAATGAGGTTGCAATAGTGAATAAGCAAGGTGCACATTATGAGTTGCAAATGTTTAAATAGATAAATAGATAACAAAACTGAATCCTTTCAAGATTTTCTATATTATATTTTATCGCTATACTGTTTTTAAGTTACTGTTTTTAATTTCTGTTCGTATGTAAATTCATGTTGTTGTTGGGCTTGTCCCTGTGTAAGCTGCCCTGAGTCCCTTCTGGGAGATGGAGGTGGGATACAAGAATAAAGTTATTATCATATTATTATTATTATTATTATTATTATTATTATTATTATTATTATTTCTTGTTACTACCTTTATTTCCATGTACAACAATCTATGGCATGTACATTTACCGATCCTGCATGCTTCCAAACAAAAACTTTGCTAGGTCTTACTTTCGGGGGAGGCCTTATATTTAGCAATATATATCTAGCTGTGCCCGGCCACGCGTTGCTGTGGCAAAGTGGTGGTGGTATTGGTTAAAAATTGTTGTGTAATTTTTATTTGACGTTATTTGCATTTTTTATTAATTTTATTGTAAGTTATCTTTTTATTTATTATATTTTATTATTTTCTTGTATTATTTTTAGTTATTTTCTGTTATTATAGTATTTTATTGTATCAATTTTTAGTGTTTTTTATTATTTTTTATTGGGTTGCTAGGAGACCAAGTTGGAGGAGCTTAGCCTTCTAACTGGCAGCAATTGGATAAAAGCAATTATTCCTCTCTCTCAAATTAGGACTTTATTTTTCTTTTCTTTTTGTTGTATCAACCTAGAGGCGTGGATGATGGGTTGTGTTGTCGAATTTCGAGGTTGGGGAGCCTGTAGTTTTGTTGTTTTGTGGGTTGCCGTGATGCCATCACTCTTTTATATATATAGATTCAGCAATACCTCTACTAGGTCTTATTTTCTGAGGATGTCTTATTTTCAGGGAAACAGGGTAGTAACCCCATCCCATGACTAGGTGTCAGTCATGGAGTAGTGAGCTGGGATACAACTTTCAAAATTTGGCTGGGGATTCTGGGAGCTGTAGTCCCCCAAAAGTAACCTTTCCAAGCCCTGGCCAGGGGCTCTTAGAGCACAAGTCTCCTGAGATTGATGGGAAGGTGCCGGAACCCAGGCTGAAGTAGATTTATGAGCTCCAGATGTTGCTTGCAGCGGTCCCTGTACAAATTTCCCTGCTGATAAGAGGTCTTTGGTTGTGTTGAGGAAAAGGGGTGGCTGAAGGAGGGCCCACCCGCTTCCCTGGCAGCTCCGGCCTCGGACGTGCCGTGGGCCACAGACCTCTGGCCTTTACTTCTCTGCAGCCAGACAGGACAACAATGGGAGCCAAGGAAAAGAAGGGGATGTGCGTTTCTGAGAAAGCGTGCGCACGGGCTGATACCGGTTCGCTGAACTCTTGCCGGTTGGAAAGCACAGCCTGTGCCCTGAAGGTAAGTTGGTTTCAAAGCCAGGAGATGTCGGCGGGAGTGATTTGCCTCACGTAGGGTGGCCAGAGGAAGTTGGCACCGCTGCTTCCATGTGCACATGTTCTTGCTTGAAATATGCATCCACGCACTTGTAATAGGAGGACCAGCCTGCGGTTGAAACCTCACTGTTTCTCCTAATGTTTTTGCAGAGATCGCGGACTGTTGCTTCCATGCCAACGGGAAGCTACCATGTTTTAATCTGAATTTTAAAGGCTCTATCCAAGGTGCTGAACCTCTTGAGGGAAAACGACTGAGGGTGCATCCATCCACACCAGGCATGTTTTATTGATTAGCCCAGGGGTCCTCAAACTTTTAAAGCAGAGGGCCGGTCCACAATACTTCAGATTGTTGAGGGGCCGAATTATCATTTGAATAAAATTACGAACAAATTCCTATGCACACTGCATATGTGTTATTTGTAGTGCAATACAACAATAACAATGAAAGAACAATACAATATTTAAAAATGAAAACACTTTTAACCAACATAAACCTATCAGGATTTCAATAGAAAGTGTGGGCCTGCTACTGGCCAATGAGATAATCAAGTTAATTATGATTGTTGTTGTTGTTGTGTGCCTTCAAGTCATTTCAGACTTTGGGCGAGCCTAAGTCTAAAATTATTTATTTATTTATTTACTACCTTTATTTACTACTTTTATAGCCCACCCTTCTCACCCCGAAGGGGACTCAGAACAGGTGTATGTACATACAATATTTTATATTATTAGCATAGCACAATATTAGCATTATATATTACTATATTGAACTATACCACTATATTGTAATATTACTGTATATGTAATATATAACATAATTAATATTATTATATGGTATTATTATTAGTATTATATTGTATAACATTATAATTTTTTTTATCAATATTATATGTATATACAATATATTATATTATTAAAACTGACATTAAAATATTATATTATAAAACTAAGGGCGGGGGCCAGGTAAATGACCCTGGAGGGCCGCATCCGGCCCCCGGGCCTTGGTTTGGGGACCCTGGATTAGCCCATCGGCCTAACATTTAACACATAGACATACATACAACATACAACAAAAGAAGTTAAAATAAACAAGCTGTTAACAAGATCCCATTCAGGTCAAATATCTGCATCACCTCCACAGTTTACCTCAATTGATTCCAAATATGCAATTCTCAACTGTGTTGCTTTGAATAGGAAAAGGGCTGTTTTGTGTGTTATTTTAGGATTCTGGCCAGCCAAAAAAAAAAGAAGTTTTAATATGTGGGTCCCAGTGTGTTTTGTGAATACAGTAGAATCTCATTTATCCAACACTCGCTTATCCAACGTTCTGGATTATCCAATGCATTTTTGTAGTCAATGTTTTCAATACATTGTGATATTTTGGTGCTAAATTCGTAAATACAGTAATTACTACATAGCATTACTGCGTATTGAACTACTTTTTCTGTCAAATTTGTTGTATAACATGATGTTTTGGTGCTTAATTTGTAAAATCATAACCTAATTTGATGTTTAATAGGCTTTTCCTTAATGCCTCCTTATTATCCAACATATTCGCTTATCCAACATTCTACTGGCCCGTTTATGTTGGATAAGTGAGACTCTACTGTAATGTATGGCCCGAGGCATTGGTCTCTCTCTTTCTTATACAATTCACAGCTGAACAGTACATGTGCAATATCCTCCACCTCTGATGCTCCACAAATACAAAATCGTTCATTGTATTGTAGTTGATTAAACCTTCTGTGTTTGACCATCGTATCCAGCTGTTCAAAACGAACTCTGGTAAATACCCTCCTGAGGTGTTTAGGCATTTCTGTCTTTAAATACCGGGCTGTTTGGAAAGTATGTTTAAAGCGGCTTAACCATTTCAATGAGCCAGCTTTACTGAGGGTAGCAATGTCTTTTTGGCCTTCTATATCCACTACGGTGGCTCAGTATGTTAAAGCACTGAGCTGCTGAACTTGCAGACCGAAAGGTCCCAGGTTCAAATCCCAGGAGCGGAGTGAGCGCCTGCTGTTAGCTCCAGCTTCTGCCAACCTAGCAGTTCGAAAACATGCCAATGTGAGTAGATCAATAGGTACCGCTCCAGCGGGAAGGTAATGGCTCTCCATGCAGTCATGCCGGCCACATGACCTTGGAGGTGTCTACGGACAACGCCGGCTCTTCGGCTTAGAAATTGAGATGAGCATCAACCCCCATAGTCAGACACGACTGGACTTAACACCAGGGGAAACCTTTACCTTTTTATCCAGTACTCGTTGAACAACTATTTTTGGGCCTAGTTCTCCTAAGAGATTTGGATACCGAATCGGAAGTCCACAACTCCTAATGTATTTTGTCAGATGAACTAGCCAAGAAGTCTGATGTTGATTTTCTATCTGCTCTAACAGGCACAGTTTTGGCAGTCTCTCATTTTCCATGGCAATCAGTTTTACCCAGTAGTTGTAGGCCCTGATTTTGGATATCCACTTCAGCCTCCATAATTGTGGGAATTGAAGTCCAAAACACCTGAAGGGACCATGTTTGCCCATGCCTAATATAAATGGTGAGGTGAGTTCAGGTGTTGAGAATTGTCATACCCCAGCCACCTTTGGCTTCTGAACCTGATCCAGAAATGAACTTTGACCAGGATGAAGCTTATTCTGACCTTTTGCCCAGTTCTCCCAGCTCCTTTCAGTTACAGCTGCCGGCTGTTGATAGTTCAGATGCTTCTTTAATTGGGAGAGATACTGGAGATGTTACTCGTTCAGATTTTTCCTTAATGGGGAGAGATACTGGAGATGTTACTCCCGTGGCTGAACCAGATGTCCAGAGTTCCCCAGAGAATGTGCCCTTCAACCGAAGGGAGTTTCTGCATCGCCAGAGATCAGAAAAACAAGGGCTCAGAAGGAGTAACCGCTTGGCGTCTCGAGGGGATTGTGGATAAGAAGATTCCCTTGGGAACTTTTGGGGAGTTTGGTCTCCTTCGTTGGGATCTGATCTTCGTTCCATAAAAGTGCCTTGCACTGCAGACAATTTGCAGTGTCAACGTAGCGTTTTCCTGAGAACACTTCACCGACTCCAGTTCCCTGATTTCACCAAGCCAAGCCACCTGTTTCTGGCGGCCAAGCCGAGCCGCGACTCCCGATTTAAACCGGAGTAAATTCACTTCCTTGCCTGGTTCCTGAATCAAATTTGATCTTTGCTTCGTCTTGTTCCTGCTTTGATATCCACGATCTCCTGGTGACTGGGGACCTTGTTATTCAGCCTTGTTTCCTTATTGTTCCTTGCTCAAACTTCCCAACAGTTTGAGCGTGTTTCGGTTTTGGACTTTGGACAATAATATTGGACATTTTCCTTCATCTTTTTCGACTTATTCATACCTTTTCACAAAGGACTATTTCCCACTCACCCATTCCGCTTATGCATTCCTGAATTTATATTTGCTTTAATAAAGATATTATATGATTATTGGTCTCTGTCTAGTTTCCAGTGTTCACACTGCCTTGGGGTGCAACAAGAATTAACAGTTAAGTTAAAATGCCAGCTTCTGTGTGTTTCTCTCTGGTAGAAAAAAGGGTATAGTTCCATAAAGACCCAGCCAGCACACATATGTGGGCCAGCCTGATCCAGCTGTGCATGTACATATGCTGCTTCTGTGTCTTAACACTGCATGCCAATCGCTTTAGCTTATGCAAGAATGGAAGGAGAAGAGACCCTTAGCAAGCAGTTTGGCACATCGGCACAAAAAATAAAAGCAATCAGGCTTATGATGTAAAGTTGGCACCAATATGCTGCCCTGTTGCAATGCCTTCTTCTCCCAGGTTGGGTCTTGGTTACCTTCATTTCTCACAGCAAGCTTTTCTCACCCCCTTTTCACCCTGGCATGAGCTGGTGCCCACAGCTGTGCGGCAATGATGCAACTCACAACGTGTGTCCCCAGCTGTTGGGCTTGCCAAGCAAATCCCCTCTGCCTTTTGGTTCCAAGAGGTTGGTGAGGCAATTTTGGGAAGGGCACAACCTGTGCCAACCCTTGGTGCCATATCTTCTCCAAAGAAATCATAAGCAAGCCTTTTGTCTATACTAGACATAGGCAAACCGGTAGGCTGTTAGGAATTGTGGGAGTTGAAGTCCAAAACACCTGGAGGGCCCAGGTTTGCCCATACCTGTCAAAAAGCTTGGTCTCCAGACTTTTGACCATTTTTGATCACAATTCTCTGGATACATCCCATTATCTCAATATCCTTCTTGACGGGTGTAACGAAGTACGAATTTTTGGTTTACAGATGTTATGTTTAATTGTGTGTTTGTGTTATAAAAGGGTAAGTATTACAGTTATTGCATCTCAGCACTCAGAGGCTGGTTGCCATGGAGAAGTAGGCGGAGCCAACTGCAGTTTAGTTGAAGAAGTGCAGAGTTTAAAAAAGAGAGTCAGTCTGTGCTCTGATGAGGCACAGGGAAGAATTATCCTAGGTTGAGGGGATCAAGGAGACTCAATTGTTCATATTGAGTCGGTTTAAAATAAGTTTGGTGACTTATTTAATGTAGTCTGTGTCCTGGTAAGGAACAGAGAATCTGTGATCGTATATCACAGGGGTGACTGCGGTTTAAAAGTAGCAGAGAAAGAAGTTCTAACTACCTTAAGTATAGGAAGTGACACTTTAGGGAGTTTGACTCATCTAATTCTAGTATTGTAACTGTTAATAAAAATACCTCTAAGTGAGAAACAACATTGTAACCACTAAGCTCTCTGCATGAATAAACTTGTTATTGTTCTTCCAACATCTAAGCCTCCGCATATATTATAAACCAAGTTACGCTACCATCTAAAGTGAATAAGAAGAAGAAAGAAAAAAAGTAAATGGTCTCCTCCCTGAGTCTTTGGTGGTTGCATCTTCGCAAATTGGTGGCAGCCGTTATTAGCTCCTTACAGCGGGTTCCATATCATCAGTGGCTGAATAATGTTTGCCTTCAAAGGGCCACCTTGTTTGTGTGGTATTTAATCATCATCATCATTTTTACCAACGTCTCCTTATGAATCATGGTGGGAAACAACAAATGAGGCACATAACTCCAATTTAATAAGCATATAAAAACCAATAGCTATTAAAAACAGCCAATGCAGACTGCAACATTCATAATTTAACAATCATCTCGATAGATGGTTCTAAGTGATAAATATTGTCTTTTATGATTGCCATCCTGGGGGTGGCAATATTTGATTTACTTATGACTGTGCTGATAATTTAACACAAGAAGGGAATTTGTAAGCGTTGACAGGATCATAAATGTTTAAATGCATTTATTTATTCAAATGTCAGAAGAAATGAGCTGTCAGAATTTAAGATGCAACCGAAGACCCATCTTTTCCGGCAGGCCGAGGCAGTCAACTTTGAACCATAAGTTTTGGATTTGCATTTTTTCCCCACTGTTTTTTAATCTTTGTATATGTATTTTACAGAGGTGTACTTTGATATATGCATTTTGTTGTATGCATTTTATCTTGATGTGTGTTGTACCCCACCTCAAGCCGCTAGTAGAGGAGGGTAACAAATACAATTATTATTATTACAGACAGACTACAAACAGAGGCACAACTATGCGGCCCAAATGATTAATTGGAACTTATGCCTCAAGTTCCACCTCCCAGCAATAAAGAACTGGTGGGATCACAAACCTGCAAAAGTATTGGAAAATGAGCACGCAAAGATACTGTGGGACTTCCGAATCCAGACTGACAAAGTTCTGGAACACAACACACCAGACATCACAGTTGTGGAAAAGAAAAAGGTTTGGATCATCGATGTTGCCATCCCAGGTGACAGTCGCATTGATGAAAAACAACAGAAAAAACTCAGCCGCTATCAGGACCTCAAGATTGAACTGCAAAGACTCTGGCAGAAACCAGTGCAGGTGGTCCCGGTGGTGATGGGCACACTGGGTGCCATGCCAAAAGATCTCAGCCGGCATTTGGAAACAATAGACATTGACAAAATCATGATCTGCCAACTGCAAAAGGCCACCCTGCTGGGATCTGCGTGCATCATCCGAAAATACATCACACAGTCCTAGACACTTGGGAAGTGTTCGACTTGTGATTTTGTGATACGAAATCCAGCATATCGATCTTGTTTGCTGTCATAAAATAAAATAATATTTTTTACTAGAGCCTTTTTTTAAAAAGAGAAAGTTCATATTCCAAATAGCTTTTTTTATGACAATCAATTTGGCAGGCATATGATATAATGCAAGAGGTGCGTCTACACTGCAGAATTAATGCAGTTTGACACCACTTGAACTGCCATGACTCAAAGCTATGAAATCCTGGAAACTGTAGTTCCTGCAACTCCCAGGATCCCATTGCATTGAGCCATGGGAGTCAAACTTGCATTCATTCATTCATGATAAAAGAAGCTTGGAAAACAAAGAGGGAAAGACTTTCTTCGCGCATTTCGGAGGCTTCTGGCCCCTCCCACGGCCCGTAGACCGCCTTCTCACCCTGCCAGTCTTCGCGTTCTATTCAGCAGCCTGGGAAACTTCGCGCGTTGCAGGAGACTTTTGGCCGCGCTCGCGACCCGTAGAACCGGAAGGAGAAGGAAGCAGGAAGTGGGGGACTTTTTGAAGCGGCTGCTCCTGAGGGGAACTGAGGCAGGTGAGTCCATTGAAAGGGATTTTTTTTGGGCAAGTTACTTTTCTCGGGCTTCTGGGAGGCCTTCACGCATTGGCTCCCCTGCCAATTTTATAGCATTGAGCCATGGGGGTTAAAGTGGCGTCAAAACTGCATTAATTCTGCAGTGTAGATGCACCTTCTTCTGATTCAAAGGAAGGAACTGGCCAAACCAGCTCTCAACCTTTCTTGCCTAAAAATCCCAGTGAAGTTAATGGAGTTGCCATAAGTGCAAAGGTGACTTAGGCCCCTTCTACACTGTCATATAATATATATATATATATATATATATATATACACAAGGGTAATGAAATTTCGGCCTAGGACAAAACAACAAAACTACACATCCCATAAACACTAAACTTGGCAGCACAACCCGTCATCCATGCCTCTACGTTCATACAACAAAAAGAAAAGAAAAAAATAAAGTCGTAATTATAGGGAGAGGAATAATTGTTTTTATCCAATTGCTGCCAGTTAGAAGGCTAAGCTCCACCCACTTGGTCTCCTAGCAACCCACTCAGCCCAGGGGACAGATAGAGTTAGGCCTTACTTAGGCCTCTTGCACACTGCCTATAAAATACAGATTATCTGATTTTAACTGGATTATATGGCAGTGTAGACTCAAGGCCCTTCCACACAGCTATATAACCCATTTATAATGGACTTAATGTAAGATAAAACCTTTACCCTTTACCTTAACTACCACCAATTCCTCAATACTTTTATTTCCCATACCACCATACTTTGCCACAGCAACGTGTGGCCGGGCACAGCTACGTAGTAGTAATAAATAATAATAAAACTTTATTTATATCCCGCTCCATCTCCCGAAGGACTCGGGGCGGCTTACACTGGGACAAGCCCAAAACAGTATTACATCAATGAAAACATTAACAGAATAAAAATTACAGTATAATAACACATCTTACAAAAGTTAAAATAACTTAAAAAATAGACAGTAATCCCAATCAGTAGTCAAGCACCATAGGCCATGGGCCATTTTAAGGGGAATGGAAATCTGAAAATGCATATTCTTTGGTGGCTAGGGATGGGAGAGACTCAAGGTAATAATAAAGTGCATGGAATGGCCAAGGGCTAGGCAAAGCGCATGGACAATTAATGATCAGTTACGAGAAGGCACCTGTGAACATCCAAGTTTTTAGATTCTTCCGGAAGGAATCCAGGGTGGGAGCTAATCTAAGGGAGTAAGGAAGAGAAGAAAAGGGAGGGATGAAGGGAGAGAGGGAGGGAAGACATAGGAAGAGAAAGGAAAGAGGAAAAAGGGAGAAAGAAGAGAGAGAAGAAATGAAGGGAGAAAGGAGGGAGGGGGATGAAGGAATGAGAAGAGAAAAGGGAGAAAGAAGAAAGGAAGAAGCGCAAGGGAAGAAGCCGGCCGGGGCTTCCCTCCCAGAGGCCTCAGGCAAGCTCAGCTCCTCAGGAAATGGAGGCCAAACATCCAGATAACAGATGTAGATAACATCCAGATTATCTACTTTGAACTAGGTTATACAGCAGTGTAGAATCTGATAATCTAGTTCAAACAGATAATGTGGATGATCTGCTTTGAACTGGATTATATGACAGAGTAGAAGGGGCCTCTGTTATCTCTAGAAAGCCAAAGGCCCCTTCCACACAGTTGTATAATAATGATAATGTGGATTATTTGCTTTGAACTGGATTATATGGTAGTGTAGGCCCTTCCGTACAGCCATATAACCCAGATTATCAAGGCAGAAAAACCCACAATATCAGCTTTGAACTGGGTTATCTGAGTCCACACTCAGATAATGTGGGATTTTCTGCCTTGATATTCTGGGATATAGGGCTGTGTGGAAGGGCCCTCAGGGTCCTTATTTATTATTATTATTATTATTATTATTATTATTATTATTAATTTATTTACAGGACTTATACTGCGCCCTTCTCACCTGAGGGGACTCAGGGCGACTTACAGAGATTGGCAAAATTTAATGCCCCAAAACACAATAATTAAAATCAAAACAATACATAGAAATCAGTTAACAATACTATTAAAATACATTATAAAACCTTAAAAGCATACATATTTTTTAATCTATTCATCCAGAACCTCGTGCGTAAACCTTAATTCAGACCATGTTGACTCAGAATTTTATTCATTAAATGCTTGGGCACACAGCCACATCTTTAAAGCTTTTCTAAAGCCCAGAAGAGTCGGGTCTTGTTGGATGTTGCTAGGGAGGATGTTCCACAGCCGGGGAGCCACCACTGAGAAGGCCCTGTCCCCCGTTCCCACCAGCCGTGCTTGCGAGTCCTGAGACCAAGACTAAAATCATCCAAAAAGCTAAAGAAACATAAGATTTTGAAGATTTATTAGATGTAGTTTTCTTACCATTTACAGCCAACTATTTATGGCAGTGTAGACTCAGGACCCTTCCACACAGCCATACAACCCAGAATAACA
Organism: Anolis carolinensis; assembly: GCF_035594765.1. Lineage (NCBI taxonomy): Eukaryota > Metazoa > Chordata > Lepidosauria > Squamata > Anolidae > Anolis > Anolis carolinensis. Next base: position 281,670,918 of record NC_085843.1, on the reverse strand, counting down.
AGGCAGACCATCCACATTATCTACTTTGAACTTGGTTATCTGAGTCCACACTTCTATACATTCCAGTTCAAAGCAGATAATGTGGGATTTTATACAGCTGTGTGGAATGGGCCTTAGAATCACAGAATCCTAGCATTGAAAGAGAACCCAAAGACCAGCTATCCCAACCGACTTCTGGAAAGCAAGAACACACTATCTAAGGCCTGTTTCATACAACTGTATAAAATCCATGTTGAACTGGATTATTTGGCAGTGTGGACTCAGATAATCCAGTTCAAAGCAGATATTGTGGATTATCTGCCTTGATATTCTGGATTGTATGGCTGTGTGCAAGCCTTCAGAAGCCCTGACAGATGGCCATTCAGCTTCTGTTTAAAAACCTCCAGAACAGCAGATTCCCAGGCATCAGGATATTCCATGGTCTTAAAGCTGTTACCATCAGGAAGTTCTTCTACATGTTTAGGTGGGATCTCTCCTTTCCTGCAATTTGAAGATATGGCTCCATTGTGTCCCTAGTCTCTAGACCAGGCATGGGCAAACTTCAGCCTTCCTCCCAGGTGTTTTGGACTTCAACTCCCACAATTCTTGGAGGGTCTAGAGCAGCAGAAAACAAGTTGGTCCCCTTCTCAGTGTGACATGTCCCCCCTTCAAGGTTCAAACACACATAAGACCTACTCATTCGTTTCCTTTCTCCCAAATACTGCAAGCAAAGAACTTCCAGAGCTTGTGGCAAATATAACTTTTGGGGTCTACTCTCAAGCCAAGAAGGATTGCCAGGGAATCTCAGGAGCGGTAGGTAGGTAGGTTCTATTTCAAAGGAAGGAACTAACAAAACCACCTCTGAAGATTCCTTGCCTAAGAAAACGCTGTGGAATTCATGGAGTTGCCAGAAGTCAAGAGATGACTTGAAGGGAAATACAGACACAGAATTAAAACTCATTAATTTTTTTCATTCAAGTATTTAATAATAATAATAATAATAATAATAATAATAATAATAATAATAATAATTTATTTTCTATCCCGCCACCATCTCCCCAAAGGGACTCGGGGCAGCTAACATGGGGCCAAGTCCAAAACAGAAACAAAATATGACAGTTAAAACCAATATAACTAAGTAAAAACAACATCAGCATAACATTCAGATATAATAGACAAATTAAAAACACAAAATACAAAAACAGTGTAATGATCCGATAGGGAAGGTAGTAAAAACAGTATCACCATCAATGGATAAATGGGGGCAATCAGATCAAAAGTGTGTGATTTCAAGAGCATTAATAAAGTGCCTGGACAAGTGTCAAGCATTTCCTGAGATAATTTGTGTAGGATAGGCAGGGGGGGAAATAAAGTGTGAGGAAACAGTATGTCAATGGGAGGGGTCTTACATGTCATTGATTGTTCAGATGCACATTTTAAAAACCATGTTTTTAGCTGTTTAATAAAGGCAGACTTTCTGCCTTATGAACTAGATAAATCTTTCTTTGGATCATTAATGTGATGAAAATGGTCTAAATGGTGTGTGTATGTGTATTTTAATATATTTTGTGGAGATTAACCAGGCATGGAGATTAACCATAGGGCCCCTTCTACACTGTCATATAAAATCGAGATTATCTACTTTTAACTGGATTATATGGCAGTGTCAACTAATATAATCTAGTTCAAAGCAGTTGTATAGCTGTTTGGTAGAATTGACGGTTAGTTTTTCGGTGGTTAACCCAGGCAAGTCCCTCCAACCTGCTGAATCTTTGTCTTTTCCTCTTCTTTGACTCTGCTTGCATGCAATTACTTGTGTCTCCTTACTGCCTAGATCTGGCTGTGAGACTTCTAGCAAGGAGTGGGTCTGTCATACTACTGAATTAACAACACTTTAATTAAACATCTGTTGACATATGTGTACTGTCTTCTTTTTATGGGTATCATTGTCTTAAGTTCTCTTCTTTCTTGGAAACTAAAAATTGTTCATTCACAGCATGGAGTCACACTGTCTACTTTTCGGTTAGACAGCAAGGTTTCAAACTGGGAAATGGCTTAATGAGGCTGGTTTTGTTTTCAATTTGTTGTTTTCCTGTAACTTAGGAGTTCTTGTTTTAAGAATTTTCAGTTCTGGGCTTTATGAGAAGGAGAGAAGACATGCCCTGCAGATCTTTTTTTCCTTTCTACATTGTAGTGAGTGTGCTTATTGATTAGAGAAAATAGGTCTAAGGATGTGTGCCAGCCAGCCCACTTCAAGGTATCTCTTATGCCCCTTTGTTAATTGACAGATGATCGTGACACGTTGATAGAAGTGAAAATGTCACAACTGCCATTATAGAATAGCCTGAAATCTCCATTAGGTCTAATATTTTGTTTCCAACAGAAAACAGCTAGATACAATTAGCTCTCCACATTCAATGGGTTTAGGGGTGCAGGAACCCTGTGATAGTGGAAAAACCATGAATAAAAAAGTGTATATTTTTAAAGAATCTCTAGGGCCCCATCTACATTCAGTATAATAATAATAATAATAATAATAATAATAATAATAATAATAATAATAAAACTTTATTTATACCCCGCCACCATCTCCCCAACGGGGACTCGGGGCGGCTTACATGGGGCCATGCCCAAAACAATACAGTGTAAACAGCATATAAAAGAACAGCACAACACAATACAATAAGCAATACAGTAAATAATATCCATTACAAAATAAAACAAGGAGACAATAAAAACAAGGGCAGACCACATGAACATTAAGTTAAAACTCGGGGTGAGAAAGACATAATAATAAAAACCACAGCGAACAGGGTCATAAGGGAGTGGGGTATTCTGGAGGATAGATATTAGGGGGAGCAACGGAAAAGAAATATAAAATGGTTACTCTCCAAAAGCACAGCGAAAGAGCCATGTTTTCAAGTCTTTCTTGAAGGCTGCTAGTGTGGGGGCTTGCCTAATCTCCGCGGGCAGAGAATTCCACAGTGTAGTGTAGACTCTCATAATGTAGTGTAGTGTAGACTCTCATAATGTAGTTAAACTGCATTATATGCAATGTAGATGGGGCCTAGGTTCTCCAGTGCAACTCCAAGGTTAACATCTGATTAAAGTTGACCATAGAGTCACACTAGAGGACCTACAGATTCTAAGACCCTATCTACACTCACCATTTAATACAGTTCAACGCTAGCTTCAAACTACAGTTGCCAAACAACAAGCATTCACAAAGATCTTAATCTGTACCAGCATTCTATGGTTAATGTATTCTCCATTCAGGCTTCAAACTGGTTCCAAGATTTCCTATGTAATCATCTGCACAGTGAAACCACTTTCTTCAATACCAGTTTGAAACTGTATTAAATAGTCAGTGTAGATGTGGCCTTTGAGAGACCATATTAATCAAATCGGAAAAAGGTAGGCCCATAAATGTGGAGGGCTAGCTGTACAATATGAAACAAGTTAAGAAAATGAAGACTTGCTTGTCTGTGGCACCTGGGAATTTAAGATAGGTGTCTTTTGTGCATAAAGATTCAATATTTAGTGTATAATAAAGCCAACTGAATTGATTTTTTTGGTCACAATATTTTCAACTTTGAATCAAAATTTCTGTTGCATTGGCTTAATGTATTGGGAAGTGCCTTTTAACAACTTCACACCTCAGTCCGGGATGTTTACTTTACTGAATTTCTGGTTCACCAGGGACTGTCACATTGCAAAGTGATGTTGGGTGGAGTATCACTACCTTTGCATAATTGCCTTTTTGGGAATACTTAATTATCTTGGGTGTGACAGTGAGCCAGAGATGGTATTCCTTTGCTTTTATTGTGAGACCATTTCTGGAATTCAAAAGAAACCCCCCACCCTTACTGGTCAAGCAGGAGTGGGAGGATGTGCTTCTCTAGATATTTTTTGGCCTACAGCTCCCAGAAGCCCTAGTCATCATAGACAATACTGAGGCATTATATGACTTGTATTACATTTGCTGGTATGCCAGTAGGCATGTTTGGATTGGGAGGCAGGTTGAGGTATGTTGGGCAGGGCAACACTTGATCCTATTTGCCTATCTTACTGGAATGGGATACCTACCTACCCACATGTTTCTATATGGAAATACCTGATGGATCATTGGGTGGCTTTAGATGTGGGAGGCATTAGAAAATATCTGTCTTGTAATCATTTTTGAAGTTTTCCTGCATCCCGCAGATCTCAAAAACATGTCAGACATAGATGTCCACAATGGGGTTGGACCTAATGTTAATATCAAAAGCGGTGCATGAATTAGGAGCTGACCTCTCATCTGTCTTGCATTCCTGTGGTTCATTGCTCAAAATTCCTTTCATCTCCACTTTGGCTGTCAGCAGTGAAGAAGAGCTTAGGTTATTCTCATGTTCTTTTCTAATCTATATGCCCGCTCAAACCTAGTTTGAGTTCACATGCAACCCAATTTGTTTAATATAATGTCTACTGTAATCGTGTACCCTGTTCATACACATACATTTATCTTGATCGTGTAAACTATTGTGTATAATATGTTGTTGTTATTTGTCTTAAAGTCAAATCCAACTAATGCTGATTATATCATACAGTTTTCTTGGTGAGATTTCTTTAGAAGATGACTATCATTACCTTCCTCTGAGGCTGAGAGTTTGTGGCATGCCCAAGTTCACCCATGGCTAAGCAGGAATTCAAATCCCAGTCTCCCATAGTCCAGCACTCAAACCACTACACTGGCTTTTGTATAATATAGCACACATGATTACAGCAGACATCATATTAAATAAACATAACTATGTACATTTGGTTTTAAAACTGAAAAATTGTTTTCTTTGCCTGCCTCTTTTGCTTTCTTTCTTTCCCATGTCTACACTGGATTATAACATTGTGAGAGCAAGGAACGATCTTTTGCCCTGTGCCATGTATACTAAATGTGTGGCTATATAACTGATCATAGCAGTCCTTTGTAACAAACGGAGGAGGTATGCGTTCCTTCTTATGAGGGAATCTCCACCCTTCCTGTTGAAAGTCCTGTAAATTATTCAGGGGAAAATAACTTAAGTTATTTTTGGAGAGCCTGTGGGTAGACATGGTCAGATTTTTGTTCAATGGCAGCTGCTTTAGTTTGACTGCATTGACTTAGGAGGAGAGTGAGTTGAAATGATTTGTGAAGGGTTGGGAGAATAATATTGAGCCCAAATGCCTCCCCCTCTGGAAAGTATCCAGTGCGTACATCTCGGGTCATAAACTGGACATTCTTGGATTGCTGCTGCTCCTTTTGACATTGTGTGTCTTCTGATATAATAAAACTACAGAACAAACTAAAGTGCTACCAATACCAACAACTTTTTCCCAATTAAAAAAAATGAAAGGGAAGGCCTGGGCAGGCATTCCAAGTCTTAAATCCAACCCTAGTGTTTTAGTTAAGATCCTTTGTGTATGTCAGCCAAGATGCTTCATGGACATTCCCTGTATCAATAGTTAGACTTGGGCTGATCTGTGTTCAAGTCCCCATTCTTCTCAGATCGTGGGCCGGTCACTCTTAATCTCCCTGGCTGAACAATTGTGCAAGCTTTTTGTGAGGATAAGATAGGGAGGAAGAGAGCCACACACAGCATTAGAGAAAAAGAAGGGTAGAAATGTAAATAATGCATATACATATTATTTTGGAGAAGCACATAATGTTAGGGAGCCATTGTGGTGTAGCGGTTTGAGCATTGGACCATGACTCTGGAGACTGAGGTTTCAATCCCTGCTTGGTCATTGAGTAATCATGGGCAAGTCTGACTCTCAGCCTCAGGGAAGGCAAGCCTCTTCTGAACAAATCTTGCCCAGAAAACCCAGTGTTAGATTTGCCAGAGGTTGGAAATGACTTGAAGGCACACAACAACAATGTAAAGTTAGCCACAAGTGAGGCTGTTGTGCAGGAAATAATGAAACCAGTTTGGCACTGGGATAGGGAGTGTGGCACAACCAAGGGATGCTGGGAGCAATGCCGGAGCTGAGGACCAAGAGGGAGGATAGAGGTAGAGGTCCATATAAACCTCAAAATAGAGATTACTCTGTGGTTTGTGGGAAATACCTAAAGCAGTGAAGAGAAGGATCGGAATTAGTCAGATATTGAAGATTTAGTCTCCTACTTTTTGCCCAGCTTTTTTGCCTGTATGTGCTCACATTATTCTGCTGCATCACTTGTTTTGATTGAAGAACATGTAATCTCTCTTCTGATCCTACATACACCTGACATTTGCCCTCCTTTGGTGGCAGGTAATATTCCTGGACCATGGAGACACAAGGGGGTTCCAGAGGCACTCCCGTCCACGTTTGCAAGGATGGTCCAAGCAAGCCCTCCATCCCGCAGAAAAACGCCTACGCTCGGCTCGTGCAGAAGCACCACAGTGGACGGTTCCATTCTTACTTGAACCACATTGCTCAGAAGCTGCAGCTGGAAGAAGGTGCCCCAAATGAATTAGGTTTGGATATTGAGCCATCCTTGAAAAGGGGCCTGGTGAGAGAAGCTCTGCTGAAAAATGGGATGAAAGCACCAGGTGGCTTTCAAGTGAGAGCAATGCCTCCAGGACAGCTGGAGGTGGGACGATCGGAACGCCTGAATGACAGCCGAGAGGAAGGTTTTGCCAGGAAGCAGCAGCAGCAGCCCCACTATCATAGGGATCCCAATGCTGGCAAAGGAGACAACAGTCAGGATGTAGTGGTGGAAGAAGAGGATCACATTTCTCCTAACCGCCATGGAGATACAGTGGCCATCTTCAGAGTGAAGCAGGTGGTGGGCGGCCAAAGGCTGTTGACCAGACCAGCTGTCTCGCAGCAGCAGACCTCCAGTTCTGGAGAAAGGGACCATGAGGAGTTGCGGAGTAAAGACAGTAGCAGTGATCCTCCAACCATCTTGGGGAGATCAGAAGGCTCTGCTGGGCAGTTTGGCATGGATTTGCCCACAGCGAATGCTAGGAAGACTGGCTTCTTATCGCCCAGCCAACCTCATGGTGAGAGCTGACTGTCTTTGGTGTGGTTGCGGTGGTTTAAGTGATTAGGAGCCTATGGTTTACGAATTACTTGGGTGGGATTATAGTGAAATGAATGCCATGTTATTGACAGTTGTTTGAGGACCAGATACTTTTGCTTATCTAATATTAATAACATTACTGCTACTGAAGACTTGCTGCTGGTTTCAAAAAGAGAGGAAGAAGAGAGAGAGAGAGAGAGAGAGAGAGAGAGAGGTTTCTAATATTTAAAGAAGCTATTTAGAGAAACTACATCCCAAACCTGATGCATTCCAGATATGTTGAACCATAATTCTCATAATACCACAACCAGATATGTTTCTGTAGAATTATGGAAGTTGCAATTCACAATATCAAGAGATTAATAATACGTAGAAGCCTGTTTTAGAAATTATCTTTTGAAGCAAATGTTTAAGTGACCTCTGTTCCTATTTATATTTGTTTTTTAAATTCATTATTTAATTACATTTACATTTAATGATTTGTTTAATTAATTCAATAGATTTATTTCCTGCCTTTGTCTCAATATGAGACTGAAACCAGCGATTTCACCATCCCTGTCCTTTTTGCCTTTGCTTCTGATCTGCAGTGCTTGGCTTCCCCGTCTGCAAGATCCTCGTAGTGAACTTGCCTAAACTCATCCTTGTTATAGGGCACATGAGATCGTCTCTTTTAAAACAAGGCACACCCTGCTCTTACCTGATCTGCTTAGCACGAAGTGGGTAATTTGGTCCAGAAATGCCATTTCTCTGGGAAAACATGCAGCAGTGAAGGAATGCCACTTGCTATTTAACCTTGGTCCTTGCAGCCTCTTGTGTTACCTGACATTGTTAATATGTTTAAGGCTAGTCTGAGCCCAATTTTCTGCACATAGCATGTTATTTATGAGATGGAGCCTCCGGTGGCCTAGGGGATAAAAGCCTTGTGACTTGAAGGTTGGGTTGCTGACCTGAAGGCTGCCAGGTTAGAATCCCACCCTGGGAGAGCACGGATGAGCTCCCTTTATCAGCTCCAGCTCCATGCGGGGACATGAGAGAAGCCTTCCACAAGGATGGTAAAACATCAAAACATCTGGGCGTCCCCTGGGTAATGTCCTTGCAGACAGCCAATTCTCTCACTCCAGAAGCAACTCCGGTTGCTCCTGACAAGAAAAAAAAATTATGAGATTGAGCTAAATCGAAAAGTCCTCACTTTGAATTTTGCTCCTGCTGTGGTTCAAGGGACTGAGCCTGTTATTGTTTTCTATGCATCATAAGATACACATTGGCTTTACTATTAAATTTACTTACAGATTTATAATCTGAGTTAGTCTGGATTGAGATTTATATTTCTTAATGTAGCTTGGATCTTGTCAAGAGTGAGTTGCACTGAAACTAGGAGATGAGCAGGTGACGTAAGACCAAAGCTGACAGAATGCTTTTAAAAAGTGCATTTGATTCTTGTTAAAGTGCTTTGGAAATTCGCAACCTTTACGAATCTGAAAATCAGACAGAAAGAACACTCAAAATTACTTTCTCCTTTATTTATAGTTGTGATCTGGGATAGTGGGGTTTGCTGTCTTAGTTTGGATTAGGATTTATGTTTATATTTAGCAATCCCGTTTGGACCTTGTTAAGGGCAGTCAACTGATATATTTACAGGTGAGTTACACAGAGATTGGGTGATGAATGTATGACATAAGGCCAGTTTTGACAGAATGCTTTCTGCTAGGGATGCAAAAACTTGAGGAAAGCCTTCCTTCCAACTAGAGCTTTCAGGTTGAAAACTAGAGAGGGTTCCTGTATCTTCAGTGGTTCTGTAGAACAGACAATTTCAGCAGGTGTTACTTGTTATGCAACCCATTAATAATCTACACCTGCTGAACTTCCCTGTTGTTGTTGTTGCTGTTGTTGCTGCTGTTGTTATTGTTGTTGTTGTTTTTGTGTGCTTTCAAGTTGTTTCCGGCTTTTGGTGACCCTAAGGCAACCCTATAATGGTTTTTTTTTGCAAGATTTATTCAGAAAAAGTTGCCTTTGTTTTTTATACAACTATTAAAGTTTGCAAAGGGACTCATGGCACCTCTTAGAGATTAACTGAAAAAACAAGGTTGGTAGTATTAAGATTTTGTAGACTTAACTCTCCTTCCTCAGATGTATTCTATTAAAGCTTATATTACCAACGCCATTAGTTCAGTTAGTCATTAAGATTCTACAAGATTCCTTTGCAAATTGATATCTCAGACTAACATGGCTATGTCTTTGAAATCTATAACCGTTAAAGGTGTAGGATCTCTGTATAAAGCTTTCACTTTGGCAACTTTATTTCCAAGATTTCATAGGTGAAATCAGTGAGGCTCCTCGCCACTAGTTTCTAACCATAAAGCACAATTACCTCCTTCATCTACCACTCTTTGCTGTAGATTCGGTTCCTTTGAGTAGAACCTGGATAACCTGTTTGAATGACATCAACCAGACGCTTTCAACCAGGTTGGCTGCTTCTAAGATCTCTTTTCTGCCTACTATATTGATGTTTCTCAAGTGCCATATGTTCTGCACAGATTTCTGGTGGCAACACTGCCCTTTTTATTTCAAATTCACTTTCACTTTTATGCCCAGTTTTTTTTATTCCTTGAGGGATTTCACATTTTATGGAAGACACCTGGAAAAGTTTAACATAAAATGGTCTGATTATCTTTATAAGAGAGGATAAGAACTTAAGTTTATTTAGCAATAGCTATTTACCTGGATCCTCACCTGTGCACAGGGGGAGAGGAAGCAATGGGCACTCCATTACAAGTTTGTGCAGGCTAACATTGTTTTGAAGGCTTCTAAAGGCTCACAGATGATTATTAATCATTTTAATGTTTTTATAGTTATGCTATTTTAACCATGGTATGTCTATTCTGTTTTTAGTTGATACTTGTGTTTTAACTGTATTTTTTAATGAGGTAAATGTGACTGATTGGGCTTGTCCCTATGTGAGCCACTCCGAGTCCCTTCAGGGAGATGGTGGCGGCATACAAAAATAAAGTTATTATTATTATTATTGAAGCAAGGCCGCATCCCAACATGGAGATAGAAATTAGTTATGAAAGGGAGAACAGTCTGGTAGATAGTGTTAGTTGATGTGAGTGAGAACCTCCCACAGAAATAGATCCAGTGGCCTAGAAGTGACTCTGTGGCATCCTCCTGTGGTGGTTTTAAGTCACATTTGCCTGACCCTTGTGGAATTTCTGTTCCACAGGTGCATCTTGGCATAGGTGGGGCACCTTGTTTGTTCCTACCTGAGACATGTGGAGGTGTGGATTATACCCATCAATGTGGGGTGGGGTGGACCAGCAGATCATTGGTCATTCAAGTTCTTCCATTCTAGTTGGAGAGGTTTGGAATAGGTGGCTTTTTCCTGCTGTGGGGAGAATAATCCCAAATTAGTACAAAGACACTGAGTGGATGCTGTTAAAATGCCCTCCCAGAATAAAGAAACCCGATTTCATCAAATTATAGAGTTGGAAGTGACCACAAGGGCCCTCCAGTCCAATCCCATTCTGTCAGGCAGGAAGACAGTCAAAGCACCCCCAACAGAGGACTATCCAGTCTTTGCTTAATAATCTCTCTAGAAGAAGAAGACTCTGAGGCAGCCTATTCCACTGTCAAAAACTTCTTACAGACAGTAAATTCTTTCTTAGGTTTGGGTGGAATCTCTCCTGCAATTTGAATCCATTGCTTCATTGTGTCCTAGTATCTGCCCCCCTCCTCAATATAGTATATTTCAAATATTTAAACATGGCTATTATGTTGTCTGTCAACTTTGTCTTCTCCCAGCTCCCTAAACCATGGCTTGGTTTCCAGACCTTTGATCATTTTGGTCGCCTTCCTCTGAACACCATTTAGCTTGTCCCTATCCTTGGTGGCGTCCAGAATTGGATACAGTGAGGTCTGACCAAAGCAGAATTGAGTGATACTGTGATTTCCCTTGATCGAGACACTATACTTCTATTGATGAAGTCTAGAATCCCATTGGCTTTTTAAGATATCGCATCACACTGTTGACTCATGTTCAGCTTGTGGTCTACTGTGTTTGGTTTTCAGAGGGTCTGAGATCTTCATGTGTGTGCAGTTTTGCTCTGCATGCTCATCTCTGCATTGGGTAAAATGAAGTGGCAGCAGATAGTGGGATGTGGAAACCAACAGTTGAGGGATAAATCTTTCCATGTTTTATGGAGAGATGTTCTTCCCAGTTAACTATCCAGTTTAACTTTTGGGAAGTTCTGGGCAACTAGCCTTCCAGAAAGTGGTCTTGCTTAATATGCTTGTATGCATTTGGAGACAGCCAAACAAAAATGCGTCTCATCTCTAAGTAGATATAGTTCTGCAATGCAGAAAGTTGTATTTGTGTGGCCAGATGTTTTTGGATTTATGCTCTTTGGCAATATAGAACCTTGATTTAAGGGCAGGCAGATATGTTTCAATAGTTGTAGCAAGCAATGAGCATGCTTGCTTTTTCAGCAAATCTATAAATCAAAATGTGATCTACATCAGCATTTACCATAAACTGGTGATTTAAACTGGTGTGAGATTTAATGAATCCACCTTTGTTAATAGATTGCTTGTTCATTCGGATAGTTGAGAACTGAGTATTCGATAGGAGACGCTACTGCTATAATAACATGCTGCCATCTCTGGTGATTCTGCGTTGTTTTTAGTCAAGTCAGGTGAAAGTACTTCTGCTTATGGTTAGTGAGACTAACATTTACTAACCACTAAATGCAATCTGGTCTTGCAAAATGGTCCCACTCTGATCTGTTGGAGTGAGTCATGTGTCCCTTTGTACAGAGCCTGCTTTGCCTATAGAAGCTGGGCCAGCAGATTTCACGCACTTGGGCTAATGACCATTTGTGAACGTTTGTCTTGGGGATTGTGCAAAATGTGCTGGATTACTTTTATAGAAGCCATACTATATAATTTATGACTTGTGGCATTTTTAAGCAGCATTTTGGCCAGAGGGAGATGAAAAATCATTTGCACCAGTCTTTTCTGACAGCTGATTTTTAATCATTCTGATTCTCTAACAATGAGAAGAACTTGGGGAAAGCAGCTGATCCTAATCCCGCTGTGTTTTTCCCAGGTGGTTCATGGGAACTGATAATACCTTGCTATGAACTGGGGAGGGCAATGTCCTAGGGCCATTTCTGTGGACTCTGGAACCCCCCAGACTAGGAACAGAATGTCCTCAAATGTCTCAAATGCATTCTCATCATGTTTTTGACCTCTTTGGTCATTCTAAACACAGGAGAAGTCAATATTTAAAAGTCAGAAAGTGAACATACCTATACAGTCCAAGTTATTTGAAGGACCACATTGTCCCTTATGGACCAGCCCATCTGCTGGGGAGGCTTTTCTCTCTGTCTCACCATCTTGACAGGAAAATCTGGTAGGAACGAGGTAGACCAGGCCTTCTTAATGGCTGCCCCAGGCTCAGGGTCTTCCTTCCCAGAGGAGTTAGGCTGTCTTCCAATTTTCCTGCTGCATACAAATAAAAACTTCTGTTTAAACAGGTGATCCATTCCACTAAAAATAATAATCTAGCCCCACATATATTTTTAAGCAGCTTTGCATCCCAAACTGGGAAAAAGTAGATTAGAAATACAACAATGACAACAACTGTAAGAAACGACTTTTGTTCATTTCTTGCTTTTAAAAATTGAAAATGCCCCAATAGTAGTTATTATTTTATTGCAAAGTGTGTGGTGGATTGTGCTTGGCCCTCCAAGGTCTTCTGGGGGACCGATGAACTACTTTGCTATAAGCCGAGTTGTATTGATGCTATGTGCCTTTATAGGCGAGTTTGTGAATCTATATACCTGGCACCTGAGATACCAACAGTTCCAATAGAGAAGTTGGTGTCAAGACTTGTATTCAGATGTTAGTCTTTACAATAAAGATATATGTGTGTGTGACCCTGGATTCACTTTTCCTGCTAACTATTTGGCTGAGGACTGCATACACAACACGTGGGAAAGATAGAAGTGTGTGTATGCACACCTTTAGGTAAAGGTAAAGGTTTCCCCTTGACATTAAGTCTAGTCATGTCCAACTCTGGGGGTTGGTGCTCATCTCCATTTCTAAGCCGAAGAGCCGATGTCTGTAGAAGCTTCCAAGGTAATGTGGCCACCGTGATTGTATGGAACGCCATTACCTTCTCGTTGAAACAGTACCTATTGATCTACTCACATTTGCATCCTTTCGAACTGCTAGGTTGGAAGAATCCGCTGTGCCACCAGGACACTTTTAGTTACCTATTAACTTATGGGAATCCCATTAATTTTATTGGGTTCTTAGGCAAGGAGTCCTCAGAAGTGGTTTGGCCAGTCCCTTCCTCTGAAATAGAGGCTACAGCACCTGGTCTTGAGTGACATTATCCCTTCCCAGGCTGGCCCTGCTTAATTTCCAAGATCAGACAGGATATAAATGGCTTAAAATTACTCTTATTAATTAAAATCACTTTCTCATTGGGGGAAGGTTTTTAGTATATACAAAATGTATGCAGCAGTGAAAAAATTACTACACAGTATTAAAAATGGGAAAATATGTTTAAAAAATTCCCAATACAGTCAGGTCTTCATATTTGTGGGTTTAATTTTGTGGATTTGATTATTGGTGGATAATTGTGATTTAAACTTTCCAATGTGCCTCTGTGTTGAACTTTATGTCCTGTTCCTCTCTTGTTTAGGATTCCATTGCTGAGGCTAAACTTGCAGAAAGCATGCATGTAAACATGCAGATATGTCCTTACTTCCTTTCCACAAACACCCAAGAACCCCACAAAATCCTCAAATAGCCACAAATGTCACTTTCTATTGCTATTTATTAGAGGGATCACCGCGGAAAATTGAGTTTTTGAGAATTTTCCCTGGTGTATGTGGGGGGGGGGGGGATTTGCCCTTGGGTTGAACACAATTGTATCATGACCCTAAAATCGAAGAGATAAAGTCTCATAAGAATCTAGGAGCCATCTAGTATTGTTAAGAGCATAGATATTTGGACAAAACATTGCACACAAATGAACACCTGCACACTTGTTCAAGGACACATGTACTGTTCTAGGAGGTTCTGGGAATATTTTTCTTGACAAGGTAACCTTTCCAAATTCTGGAATGGGACTAAGACTTATGGTGCTGATACTGTCTAGCCCAGTTCTGGAAGCCTTCAGCCAGTGCAAAGCTAGACTGCCAGTTGGTGTGGAAATCTTGAAAGCCTGACCACATTTCTTTTTGTCCTGAAATTCAGCAGTTTATTCGACAGATGACGTTAATCTTCGTAATGGGATATGGAGGAGAAGAGAAGCTGAATTTATAGCATGGTATTGTCTGCGAAAGAGAGGAGCTTATATAGCTAGAGCTTCAAAACGTCCTTGCAATCTGCTCTCCTGACTACTTGTGCAATGCAATGTAATGTTTTTGGCTTGCGCTGAGAACACTGTAGTGGGATGGTGTCGCTGGTTGGGAGATTAGATCCTGTTCTTGTACAGATGACCAGTTTTTAAATTTCTCCAGTTCAAAGCTCGATGGAAGCAAATACAATTCTGGGAAATTTGGATGGGAATTTGTGTGGACTATCTGAAGCAAATACGTAGAGTTGGGCCAGTAGTCTTATTTGTATGTTACTTTGGCTATAAAACATCGTTTTCCTTTGCCATTTATTGCTCTCCAAAACATAAAAAACACTTAACAGTTTTTGTTTTTTTTCTCCCCATGACCTTTTGTAAGAGAAGAGAAAGCAGCTTGCTTAAACCTGCAGTGAACTGTGTAATTGAGTCAGAGTTGAATCTTTGGTTTTGATTAAATATTTTGTGTTACACACTTCCTCACAGATTTTGGGCAAAATTTTACAAATGTGCGAGTATTTTGTTTTATTCCAGGATCGAGTTCTCCTGTCCCACACCGTTTGTCTAATTATGTTCTCATGCGGCTGCGTCATCTATTTACAGACCATCATCTATGAGGTCCCATGACCTGTGGTCTGGAAGCTCATTCGGAGATATGTTGTGTTGTTGAGGACTAGGCCCTTGTCACCGCAACAGTCCAGCTTCTAGTTCCCTGACCTCTTTGTTATGTGAGCTGTTTCTTGCCTTTTTTCCTGGAGATCTTTTAAAAGATGCCTCTAGCCTCTTTCCCCCTCTTTGCTTTTTATTTCCTCCAAAGAAAGCAAAGGAATATTTTCAGCTGTGTTTTTCTTTTTTCTTTCCGTGGTTCTCTTGTTTCTTTTGCTGGTGTCCATTATGAGACATCTCTGAAGCTTTTTATAGTGCTGTGAGCCTTCCCTTGGCTGCAGAGGAAGAAGCGGAAATTTCAGATGGCGTCCCGGGGCAAGTGGGGGCGGAGGAGATCACGCAGCCGCTCAAAGAAGGAGAGACCCGTTTGGAGCCGTGGGCGGAGAGAGCCTGGTGCGGATGGAGGGCATCTAGCAGCGAGCGGAGGTTGCCCCAGGGTCATGCTCAGGGTGGAGCAGGTTCACAGAGAGTCCGGCGAAACCATCGGCGTGCCGCAGCCCCTCCCGGACAAGGCAGATGTTGCCATTGCGCTCAGCTGGAGTGCGGGGACTGTTTTGATAAACTTTCAGCCCCCTGCTACTAAAAAGGGTTTCAAGGCCAAGCCTCAGCAGAGCTGCCAGAGTGGTGTATCTTTGGGCTTCGCATTGTGCTCTTACGCTTGGATAGTGTGAGTCCTGCTTAGAGTTTTTGCAGTCACTCAGGTGGTCAAGAAAAATCATTGCACGTAGCGTTGGAAGGGACCCCATCCAGTTCAACCCCTTTCTGCTATATAGGAATATATTATCCAAGCCATAACAATCAATGGTTATCCAGTTGCTGCTTAAAAATCTCCAGAGAAGGAGACTCCACCACACTCTAAGGCAGCGCATTCCGCTGCCAAACAGCTCTTACCATCAGGAAGTTCTTCTTACTGTTTAGGTGGGATCTTGTTTAATCCATTGCTCTGTTGTGTTCTGTCTCCAGGACAGCAGAAAATAAGTTTTCCCCTTCCTCTTCAATGGGACATCCTTTCAGATATTTAAACATAGCTCTCATGTCCCCTCTCAGCATTTTCTTCTTTATGCTAAACATCCCCAGCTCCCTAAAGCCACTCTTCGTAGGACCCATGGTTTCTGAATCTTTAACCATTTTGGTTACCCATCTCTGGATATGCTCCAGCTTGTCAATATCCTCCTTAACTTTAACTTTGTTTGTGTTTTTAAATACATTATAACTGTTTTCTCGATTTGCTTCTGACACGATACATAAATAATAATATCCTCCTCGAATTATGATGCCTTTAACTGGGAACCAGATTATTCCACGTGAGATCAGGTCTGACCAAAGCAGAAGAGAAGGTGCACCTTTCCATGGCAAGATTTCGTCAGTGGGAGTTTGCTAGTGCCATCCTCTGAGACTGGGAGGATGTGACATGGCCAGGATCACCCAATGGATTTCTATGGCTGAGTGGGGATTTTGAATTTTGGAATATTTGCATATAGATAATGATATATCTCTAAGACGGGACCCAAGTCCAAATCCAAAATTCATCTGTATGTCACTTGCACCTTATATATCAAAGTATTTTTAATAATTTTGTGTATGAAACAAAGTTGGTACATACTGAACCATCAGAAAGCATAGGTGCCAGTATCCCAATCTCCCATGTGGATAATTTTGGATTTTAGATTTAGAAGTTCTGCTCAGCCTATATCCTAAAGGCACATGGATACACACCCTTTGCAGATCCAGTTGGCACCAGTGCTGATATCTCAAAGTTCAGTTAAACTTGCGTAGACTTAATTAATTTTATCCAAGTTGCACATGTGTTATAGTTTACGTTATTTTAAATTGTTTTAACTAGTTTTTAATTGTTTCGTTTTAAGTGTTAAATCATTTCATATGGTCTTAATCTCTTTTAGACTCTTCCAAAAGGATTTTAATCTACGCCACCCTGAGATTTCCAGATACAGGGCAGGATATACATGTCATAATAAAACAGTACTTTAATAATGAATTTGTGCAGGCAGTTCATCACTGGATGTCAAAGTCATCAAATGACAATCGTGTTCATACAAAGCAGCACTTAAAAAAAGAGAGGCGCTGAGAAAGACCACCTAAGAATATGGTCTTACTTATTTAATCAGTGTCAGATGGCTTAGTGTTCTTTGAAAATATTTCAAAGCCATTTAGAGAACGAAAGACAGATTTTAAAAACATACATTATGACATGAAATATCACAGTATCCTATTCACATTCTCATTAGTGAGTGAGTGAGTGTGAGGTCACCTGTCGATTTATATGGTCCCAAGCATTTTGTAGGATTTTCTCATGCAAGGAATACACAGAGGTGGTTTGTTATTGCTTCTCTACAGCACCTGTTTTGCAGTTCTCTCATCCAAGTACTTACCAGTCCTAACCCTGTTAAGCTTCCAAGACCAGACAGGATCCAGTGCTCTTAAGGTATTTAAACCTACAAAGTGGATACAAACATGGCAAAGAGAGCCAGTGTGTCATGTTTTGAGCATTGGGCATCAATTCTTGGTACCAGAATTTGATTACTTGCTTGGCCCTGGAAAGCCTTGGGTGAGCCACAGGTTCTCAGCTTCAGAAAACTCCATGATAGGATTTTTCAGGATTACTCTAAGTCAGAAACAATTTGAAGGGCAATATTCCGGTCGGAGTGTTCCAGCAGAGAAGGCCCTCTTCTATGATCTCCCATAGTTATCTCCACTGGTGGAGATTCTTAGAGAAAATTTCCAGAACTATTCTATGGCCAATTCCTAGTGGAAGTTGAACACTGGAGACTTCTAGAAAGGTGTTGTGTCATGTAAACAAAAAATAGCTTTTTAAAAACTTCCAATTTTTTCACTTTTGCAGGTATCCTATGCCCCTAACCCCCAGCTAATATAGAGGACTGACTATTCTTTAATTTAACTTATAAACACAACTCCATCCCCCCCTCAAAAAAACCTCACGACATCACAGGTGCCAAATCACACACATTACTTCAGTATTACTCTTGAACTGGTGTGTAGTATCAAGAAGGCTGGTTGTAGAAACCAGCAAACAGAAGCAACACAATCTTAAATCTAAGCCACATTGAGCACAAAGTCCTGAGCAGATCAAAAGAGATTCTTTACTTTTCTAAAATAATTAGAGATCAAATGAGTTGCTCTTAAAAAAGAAAGGCAAACAGACAAAACACTGACAAGTGCAGCTTTTGCAAGGGAACTGAAGACAGCTGTTAGTTGGGCTGTTTCAATGGGAAGCCACTGACTTACTGTGTCCTTGTCTCTATTCCATCTGGGACAGATGACCCCAGATGACACAGTTTTGAATCTTAGGAAATAGGAAGCAGGCACATTCATGGAGGAAGATGGCCTTCTCAAAGGCAATCAGTTGAGATCACCACAAGCAGTACCCAAGTGTTTTTCTTAACCCATCAAACTTTTAAAAATATTTATTTTTATTATGATACTTGCAGTGAGGCTAGTAATTGCAAAAACTTGGAACAAACAAGGCAAATTGAAAAAGGAATTGGTTAAACAAAATGTGGGCTATTTCCCTATAAGATAAGAGTAGCAAAAGAAGACCCAAAGTATCAATGCAATGAAAAGCTTCAGGCTAACAACTGGATTAAACAATATTATATTTTGTCAGATGTAGATAGGTGAAAGTATAGGTACTGGTCCCGGGTATCATATTGTAACCACAGCACAAACTTAGATGTGTTAAATAAATACAGTGGGCTAGTTAGTGTTCCTTGGGGTTTGGTTCCAGGATATCAAAATGCTTAAGTTCTGTTATAAACAATGGTGCCATAAAATATCATCTCTTATATAAAATGCCAAACAACTCAAATACTGGAAGGTTTTTTCCTTGAATATTATTGAGCTGTGGTTGAATCCCTGAATTCAGAACCAGAGGGTCAACTATAACATTTAACTATATTTTGAACTTCTGTTCAATAGTAAATTCTTATTTTATACATTTGTGCCTCCAAGGGGAATACAATGGGAACAGCCAGAAGGTGCAGTGTTCAAAAATGTGTAACATACCTGGCCCGTTTTGTGTTTCCTCCTTGAGAATTGCTCGAGGTAGAGGTTGGAAAGGTCTTCTTTCTTTATGCTGGAACTCCCAGCACTCCCAGTTATCCTTTGGTCACCCCTAAAATATCCTTTCCTGAGCCCTGATTAAAAATACAAAGCTAACTTAGGCCAAATGAGCAGAAGACATGTTTCCAGATGACTATTTTCCTAGGAAAAGGCCTGATTGTTTCAGCCTGTGGATATTCTCTGGGGCTATTTTAAATCAACACTCATAATTTTGTGATTTGGGACTTTCTAAACATTTACTGGACAGTTTGAAACATATAAACAAGCAAAGTAGCCCCTGAGGAAGGCTTTGGGAGTAATGGATGTTAATTGCCTTCAAGGCAACTTGGACTTACGGCAACGCTATGAGAGAGAGACCTTCTCAACAGCCTCATTCAGGTCTTCCAAATTTGGATTGTGGGTCTCTTGATCAAGTCTGTCAACCTGTAATGCAATTGCCCTTTTCTCCTACTGCTTCCCACTTTCCAAACATTATTGTCTCTTCTAGTGAGTCATGCTATCTCATGCTCTGCCATGGAATTGAGTTTGCTTATGTGAACTGCATGCCCTACAAACACATGGACATTTTTGAAGGTTAATGGAAAAAGTCCTGAACTTCCTAGAAATCTGTGGGCCCAGCTTGTGTGACGTGTTCTCCACATCCTGTTTCATTTTTGAGAACAATTTTTTTTTGTGTTGTGTTGTGGGACTGCAACTCCCAGAATCCAATGGCCATCATGAGACTTCTGGGAGTTACAGTTTAAAAACAAACTCTCTCAAACTGTGTGCGCTTTCCATTCTTTTAGCGATGCCTCTTTCTTATAACGCCTCTCAATTGCATGGTGATTTTTTTTTTTACTAGAGTAAGGCTAATAGAGTGATTTGTGTGACTCCCTAGGACTCTGGGAGACAAGTGTCTGAATTCCTGCTTGGCCAAGGAAAATTAGAAGAAAGCAATTAGAAGCCACTCCTGAATAATTTATGCCATGAAAACCTTGTGATAGGTTTGTCTAACGGTCACAGTTGTATCCCCTGAAATAAACAGAGCCTCTCTTATTCTTTAGCATGCTACATCTATACATTTTTAAAGAAGAGAAAACAATTGGTTATTTGTTCCTGACTTTTACTTTTGATGTATCCATGGGTCAAAGCAAAGTCCATAATTTCGGCCCCCAAACTTGCCCTTGGTTTTTATTTGAGGTCAATTTATACAGGGGTATACATGGTAGCCAGGCCAATCTACTTCTAAGTTAAACTACAGCTCTCAGCATTCCATGACAGTTGAGCCATATAACTGCCCTGGACGTATCCATTCCCCTTCTCTTTGAAATCTTTTTTCCCTCAGCCGGTCTCTTGAGAGGGATCGTGAGTGGAACTATAGGAAAGATGTTTGCAGATAGAAGTATTTTAGAGGAGAAAATCTTAGGTATGAAGAAGAAAATTCTCCCTCTGTTACCTCTTCCATCTCCATTTTATAAGATTTTGACATAACCCATGTTAGTTTGTGCTATCTATATATACCTGATCACGGCCTGTAGTACATTGCTTTGGGATGCAGAGAGAAGCATCAGGCATAATGGGATCCAGATGGAAGCATCACCTCCATATAGATGCAACAATTCCCTCTATACCTGATTGTGGCCTGCAGGACATTGCTTTGGGATCCAGTTAGAAGCATCAGCTCCCGATACAGCCCTGAGAAGGATTGTGTTGGAAGATGACTTGCCAATCCAAGATTTGATAGCAGTGCATATAATCCACATGGTGTTAGGATTCTAGGTTTTCAGTCAAGCTATGCCAGCATGGTCTAATCAGTGGTTTGAGTGTTGTACTATGACTCTGAAGACCACCTCAGCTCAGTCATAGAAACCCACTGTGACATTGGGAAATCCATACTCACATTCTCAAAGGAAGACTGGTAACCCCATGATAAGATCTCTTTACTGGAATAACTGGAAGGCATGCAATAATAACAACAATGTTCTAATTGCATATGAAGTAGAGTTGAGTACTGAGTACTGAGGCTATTGTATTTTGGACATATATGGAATGAGGTAACTCATTGGAAAGGTCAAAAGTGCTTAGTAAAGTGGAAGGCAGTAGGGAAAGAAGATGACTGCATTACAGATGTGTTGATTCCTTCAGGGAAGCCATGACTCTGAATTTATAAGACTGAGCAGGGCAGCCAATCTTGAGGTCTTGGAGGTCTCTAGTGCAAGGGGTTGACACAAAGTGAGGTTGACTTGGTGACAGTTATCAGCAAGAACAACTCATAGCTTTATTCTGAAGACTTGTGTTTGGGTTGGGCGTGGATTCAAGGCTACATCAATAGGAGTATAATGTCTCTAGATCGAGGGAAGTCATAGTCCCACTCTATGGAAGTATCCAGAATGGGAGCACGGTGGAGTCTCCTGTGGAAGTTTTTAAGCAGAGTCTGTAAGGCTGTCTGTCAGGAGTGATTTGACTGTGCATGACAGGCCCTTGTGGTCTCTTCAGTCTCCATGATCCTATGACTTTAGAGTTGTTTAGATGGAGAGAAGAGGTCTTAGTTTCATCTGTTGGCTATAAAAATCAGAACATCCTCTCTTTTTCTTTATTATATGTTACAAGAATGGATGGGAATTTCAGCTGCAGCTGACAGGTTCATGTTTTCCTTGCCTCTCTTAACCTCTCCTTATCTGCAGGAAATAGAAGGAAACCATGCCTGTCTA
Organism: Anolis carolinensis; assembly: GCF_035594765.1. Classification (NCBI taxonomy): domain Eukaryota; kingdom Metazoa; phylum Chordata; class Lepidosauria; order Squamata; family Anolidae; genus Anolis; species Anolis carolinensis. Next base: position 281,649,110 of record NC_085843.1, on the reverse strand, counting down.
GGGATGATGTGTTGAAAACACCCCTTACCTGATAGCAAAGTGTTTTGATTTCTTTTATCTCTATTTTTGACATTGCTCCTTTTTCCTCTTGCAGTTCTGCCAGCAAGTGTGGAGGTTTTAAGTGTGTATGTGTGTCTTCAAGTGGCCTGTAGATGAATGGCAGTCTCATGAATTTTACAACATTTTCTTAGGAAAGGAATCCTCAGAGGTGGTTTTGCCAGTTTCTTTCTCTGAAATAGTGCCTACAGAGCCCAGTATTGGTTGGCGATCTCCCATCCACATATTAATAAGGATTGGCTTCCAAGATCAGATAGATTTTGGTGTGCTTATTCTCAACTCACTTTGTACAGAATTAGATTGTGATCTAACTTTGGCGAAAGAGAACCTACAGTCAAATAATACGAGTGAAAGGAATAATAAGAGTTCAGCACTTACAGTCTAGTCTTGAAAGGTTATGGAAGGAAGCATTTTGGTGCAGAAAGTTAGTGAACAAAGGGAGACTTTGTCCACTTCTCTTTTTTATCTCAAGTGCTTTGTTGCCAGATGGTGTTAAAAATCCAAAGGAAAAAAATTAGTGCTGTAAGCGCGGAGTCGGGACTATGCTGCTCCTATCGGTAGGGTGTCACCTGGGAATGATACAAGCCTTTAATGATGCTCTTGCCTATTTCCTTTTCCCTGGGGAGATCTGGGTTAAAGACATAAATAACTGCAATGTAAACAAAGCTTGAAAGTTCATCCACAGGCGAAAACGCCCTGTGCGCTCCAGTTGCAGGACTGTGAATGGCCCGAGAAACATGCTCTTTTCTGTCTCACACGTTGAGGATTTGTTGTTTCTCATGATTGAAGCTGTGTGCCTGGTGAAAGGTTTTCCATTATCTTGAGCTGGGATAGATTGGAAGTTTGTGATCCAGTAAAAGAGCCATTTTTTCTGGGGCAGAGATCCCGCTTTGCATGAAGAGTAGTGGCAGACCTAGAAGATACTGGATTACCAGTCCTATCAGCCTTAGCCATCATAACCAGTAATGAGGGATGATAGGATTCACAGTACAAAAACATCTAGGTTAAAACCTCCCCTTGGTATTGCCTAGCCCAAGTTAAAGGTATGGCATCTCTGTTCCAATTAAAACATCTGCCCGCAACATGGTAGTCTCTAGATATGTTGGATTGCACTTCTCATAGAATTGGAAGAGACTACAGGGGCCATCCAGTCCAAGCCCATTTTGCCACTCAAGAATAAAAAATCCAAGCACACTCCTGACTGCTATCTAGCCTCTGTTAAAAAATCTCCAGAGAAGGAGATCCACCAGACTTCCATGCAGAAGCATATTCCACTGTTGACTATCTCTTACTGTAAGAATGTTCTTCCTAATGTTTAGGTGGTATCTCTTTTCCCGCAATTTGAATCCATGGCTCCTTTTGTGTCTAAGTCTCTGGAGCAGCAGAAAACAAATGTGTCCCCTGTATTGTTGAAGGCTTTCATGGCTGAAATCACTGGGTTGCTGTGAGTTTTCCGGGCTGTTTGTCCATTTTCCAGATTAGGGCCCCCAACAAAAGCTGGGACACAAAATGGGACAAGGTTTCTCCTGAAAGCACGTGTCTAACAACCACCATGTCAGACTACACAGGGAAGCCATTGAAATCCACAAGCATGGACAATTTTAACGGAAAGGAGGAAACCATGAAAATCAGAGTTGGCTAACACCACCGAACAAAAGATTGGCTTCCAAATCTTTGGCAATTTTGATTGCCCTTCTGTAGAAATGTTTGGACTAGTCAATCCTTTTCTTGAATTTTGGTACACAGAACTGGACACAATATTCCAGACGAGGTCTGACTAAATCAGAATAGAGTGGGAATATGGCTTTCTTTGATCAAGATATTTTATTCCAGTTGATGCATCCTAGAATGTGATGTCTCATGGGCCTTGTAGTCCCGTTCCTAGTGCTATTGTGGCAGATGAGGAGGAAAACTTGGGATTTCCACCGGTTCAGCTTGAATCGGAGCCTCGCCACCTGGAGGATGTTTGTCCTCAGGAAGTTAACCAAACAAGCCTTGGGCAGAATTCTCCCCCGTTGTGATGACTCATGGGCCATGTAGTCCTGCTCAAGGCATTGTGATGCCTGATGAAGAGGAAAACTTGGGTTTTCCTCCATTCCAGCCAGAACTGGATTCTTCCCAGCCAGATTCTTCCCAGCCAGATCTGGGAACCTTGCACCTGCAAGAGAGTTATGTTCCAGAAGTATGTTCAACAAACCCTGAGCCTACATCTCCTGTGTTCTCTCGCCACGAGTTTTGTAAACAACAGAGAGGTTTGGAAGCAGCCTCGCGCAGGAGTGCTAGAATAGCTGCTAAGAATTCTGCCAATTAAGTCTGCTTTCCATGAGAATCTTTAAGGAGTCAAACATCTGGTCTCAAAGATTAGCTTTCGTTTCTGGTTCCCAGAGAACTGCTCTTGGTGAGAAAGTTAGACTCTATGTAGGCGTTTTACCCGCGTTGTGACTTTGCGGAGTCAATTCGTCAGCCTCCGGAGCGAGTTGTGTCTGGACAGCGCGCTCCGTTCCTGTTAAGCCTTGCCATGATCCCAAGCCTTCGCTCCTGCTTCCCTGCTTTGTTTACCTTCGGACTTTGCCTCGTTCTCCAGGACTAAACCTTGCCTAGTTCCACGGATTCTACCAAGTAATTCCACGGACCTTGTTCTCGTTCCTCGTTACCTTGTGCCACGTTTCAAGCCTTGTTTTCGCGTACCAAGTTATTTCCAGCCTTGCTCAAGTTCATGGACTAAAGGACCTTGTCATCTCCCCTCACTTTGCCTGGCAAAGTGAGTGTTTCGGTTATTGGATTACAACTTTGGACCTTAATATTTCATATTGGACCTTGTTTCTTTGGACTAATTTTGACCTTTCCTGAAAGGTCTGTTTCTGGACTATTTTCTACACTTATTTTTATTAACCTTATATAATCCTTCAATAAAGATATTAGATAGTTTCTGGCCTCTGTGCATGGTTATTGGTGCTCTGCGCCTGGGTCCTGACAGTTTGACTCCGCCACCATAAGCACCAATTAACCAAGGCCAGAATGTCTACCGGAACCGTGCCCGGTGGGCAGCCACTGAGCTACACCATCAGCAAGGACGAGGTGGATCGCATCCGTGACAGACTCAATGCGCAGGATGGAGAAATAAAGGGTTTGCGGGAGCGCGGAATCCGCCTCCCGGCCATGGCGTTGCCAACCAAGTTTTCTGGAGAAGCTACTAAGGTTCATGTTTTCCGCCGCCAATGCCAGGCTTATCTAGAGGCCCGTGCTGCCGAGTTTCCCCAAGAAGAAGTCAAGGTGGCGTGGGTCTACAGCCTCCTAGACGGGCCAGCGGCCACCTGGGCGACGGCGCTGTTCGACCAAGCCTCCCCACACCTAAGATCAGCGCTACACTTCTTGGATCACCTTAAGGAGACCTGGGGAATCGAGGACAATTTGGAAGCGGCCGGTCATAAACTCCGGCGCCTCTTTCAAGGAGACAGACCCCTGTCTCAATACATAGCCGAGTTCCGAGTGCTGGCCCACAGCACCGGTTGGAACGATATAGCCCTCAGAGGACAATTTCGGGAGGGTCTCAACATTGAAATGCTGGAGGAAATCTCCAAGTTGGATCCGCCCCACACTCTTGAAGCACTCATTGATCAATGTTTACGGGCTGAAGTCATGCTGGCCAACAGGAAACAGTGGATTCGAGGCCAGAGCGGTAGAGCTGGGGCGAGACCTCCCGCTCCCGCCAGCGTCCAGCCGCGACCCGTGTGGAGACCTCCACCGCCAGCCCCATACCCCAGAGGGAGCGAGGAGGTGCCGATGCAGCTGGGCAATGTGCGTCCCAGATTAGATGCCGCCGAGAAGGCCCGCCGCCAACGCCTAAACCTCTGTTGGTACTGTGGAAACGGGGGCCACTTCGCCAGAGAGTGCCCAGCAAAGGGGAAACCCACCGCCCGCCTCGCGGCGGCGTCCTCCACGGAGGCGAAGACGTCTGAGGCGGCTGGCGCGCAGCCGGCGGGGGAAGCCAACGACCGGGCGTAGAAAGGCTCGCCAACCCGGTCAAAAAACCCATTCAAGAGCCGCCAACCGGGGTCCTGTTCCTTCTAGTGGTCACTTTGTGGTCAGCTAAAAAGGGGCCCGTGATGGTCCACGCCATGATAGACTCAGGAGCCACCAACAATTTCATTGATAGAGAGTATGCCGACTCTCTGGGATTACAATATCATGACTTCAAGAATGCCCGTGTGGTGCAAGCCATCGATGGCCGCCCTCTCAAGACGGGCCCCGTAAGCCAGTGGTCGGAACCCACCAGGATGTGGATAAGGGAACATATGGAAGAGATTTCCTTCTTTGTTACCGAGGTTCCCCATTTCCCTGTGATTTTGGGGATTCCATGGCTGACGCTTCACGACCCAAGCATCTCCTGGTCCAATAGAGAACTGCAGTTTGCTTCAAAGTACTGCCAAAACCATTGCCTCGTAGCCAAGGTCTGCCATGCCGCAGACACCGAGCCCATTATCACCTTGCCAAAGAAGTACTCCGAGTATTGGGATGTATTCAATGAAAAAGAAGCCGAAAAATTACCCCCACATAGACCTTATGACTGTGCCATTGACTTGGTGGAGGGGGCCCCGATCCCGCGAGGGCATCTATACTCCCTGACTGAACCGGAGCAAGAAGCTCTCAGGGAATTCATAGAGACAAACCTTCGCAAGGGATTCATCAGACCCTCTCAATCCCCAGCCGCCTCCCCAGTGATGTTTGTGAAAAAGAAGTCAGGGGAATTACGCTTGGTGGTGGACTATAGAGCATTGAACAATATCACTAAGCGGAACAGCTATCCCCTACCCTTAATCTCGGACCTACTAGACCGACTTCGAGGAGCCAAAGTCTACACCAAGCTGGACCTTCGGGGGGCTTATAATCTAGTCCGCATCAGAGAAGGGGACGAGTGGAAGACCGCCTTCCAGACTAAATTCGGATTATTCGAGTCCCGAGTTATGAATTACGGATTATGCGGAGCTCCCGCAACGTTTCAGCATTTTGTCAATGACATTTTTCAGGACTATCTAGATCGGTTCTTGATCATCTACCTGGACGATTTTTTGGTGTTTTCTAGATCACAAGCAGAACATGAGAACCACGTCAAAATGGTGTTACAACGATTGCGGGATCATGGACTTTATGCCAAGCTGGAAAAATGCGCTTTTGATCTACAAGAGGTAGATTTCCTGGGGTACCGCATCTCACCTCTAGGGCTCTCCATGGACCCGGCAAAGGTTTCAGCAGTATTAGAATGGCGGGCGCCAACCAACAAGAAAGAGGTGCAACGATTCTTGGGGTTCGCGAACTATTACCGCAAGTTCATTCCAGATTTTGCCCGCTGGTCTGACCCAATCACGAGCTGCATCCGTGGAAAACAGCCCTTCCGCTGGACAGACCAAGCAGAGAAAGGGTTCCAGCAATTAAAGAAATTATTCACGTCCCAGCCAATCCTTCAGCACCCAGATCCTGAAACCCCTTTTATTGTGCAAGCGGACGCCTCCGATGTGGCCATTGGGGCTGTACTCCTACAACCGGTGGGAGATCACCTTCACCCTTGTGCCTTTTATTCTCGTCAACTAACCGCTCCAGAGAGGAACTACACCATCTGGGAAAAGGAACTATTGGCCATAAAGGCAGCCTTTGAAACTTGGAGACATTGGCTAGAAGGGGCCAAATTCCCCATTGAGGTCCATACTGATCATCGCAATCTAGAACATCTAAGAACTGCCCGCAAGCTAAATCAGAGGCAGCAACGCTGGGCTCTATTCTTTGAACGTTTTAACTTCCAGATTCATTATGTAACCCCAGCCCAGACCAAGCAAGCAGATGCCCTGTCACGCAAACCGGAATACGCTGCCGGTCGCAAGGAGACCTTTGAGTCCCAGCTGCTACAACCCGAGAACTTTGCCACGCTCACAGTGGGGAACACCAAATCCACTCCCCTTGATCTAGCTCCCTCTACTCCAGGACCCCTTTGTGCTCAAGAAATCAGGGCCAGTCAGCAAGCAGATGCCTGGGCGCAGGACCAACTTCGCCAAGGTCTGCATTTTCCCTTTTCACTCAAGGATGGACTGCTTTGCTATAGAAATCATGTTTATATCCCACCAGGACCGGGCAGGGAAAAAGCACTTCGTCTGTGTCATGACTGCAAGCCAGCAGGGCATTTCGGACTATTTAAAACCATGCATTTGATCCTAAGAGATTTCTGGTGGCCCAAGATCCGCAAGGATGTAGAAAAATATGTCAACACCTGCCCAGTATGCCAGCGCTCCAAGATAAGGAGGGAAAAGCCCTCAGGGCTTTTGCATCCCCTTCCTAACCCATCTCGCCCATGGGAAATAATTTCTGCGGACTTCATCACTGACTTACCACCTTCCTGTGGATTTACCACGATCCTAGTAGTGGTGGACCTTTTCACCAAGTCAGCCCATTTCATCCCCTGTGAAGGCCTTCCCACGGCCAAAGAGACTGCAGATCTATTCCTTCAACATGTTTTCAGATTGCATGGATTGCCCAAGAGTTTAGTCACAGACCGCGGGTCCCAATTCACCTCTCGTTTCTGGAAGGCACTACAAAAACTATTGGGCATAGACTCTCGTTTATCTTCGGCTCATCATCCCCAAACAGATGGGCAAACTGAACGTACCAATGCCACTTTGGAACAGTACCTTCGCTGTTATGTAAACTACCAACAGGACAATTGGGCTTCTCTGTTACCACTGTCGGAGTTTGCCTACAATAATGGAGTCCAGGCTTCTACAAAAGAAACGCCGTTCTTTGCAAACTACGGTTTCCATCCACGTTTCTTTCCCCCTGTCATTGAAACCTCAGAAGTTCCTGCAGCAGAGGACTGGCTGCAGGAACTCACAGCGGTACAACAACTTTTGCTCCAGCAACTAGACCAAGCCAAGGAGGACTATAAACGTCACGCGGACAAACATCGCCAGCCGGGCCCCGAAATCAAGGTAGGAGATCGGGTTCTTCTGTCCACTCGCTTTTTGCCCTCCCATCGCCCTTGCCGGAAGTTAGATGCCCGTTTCATTGGCCCCTATCCAGTGGTGGCGCAATTAAACCCCGTGACTTTCAAACTCCAACTTCCGCGTTCAATGCGCATTCACCCAGTGTTTCACCGCTCCCTGCTCCTTCCGGCAGATGATATACGCCCAGATGTAGACCGGCCGGCTCCTGCCCCTGTTTTGGTGGATGGGGAGGAGGAGTTTGAGGTTCAGGACATTTTGGATTCTCGCTTTCACCGCCGCCGCCTACAATATCTCATTGACTGGGTGGGTTTTGGCCCCGAAGAGCGCTCTTGGGAAGATGCTTCCACAGTTCATGCTCCTGATCTCACCCGTCGCTTCCATCAGACCTATCCCGCCAAGCCACGACCTCGCGCCTCGGGGAGAGAGTCCCAGTTTGGGAGGGGGCTTGAGGAGGGGGATAGTGTGATGACTCATGGGCCATGTAGTCCTGCTCAAGGCATTGTGATGCCTGATGAAGAGGAAAACTTGGGTTTTCCTCCATTCCAGCCAGAACTGGATTCTTCCCAGCCAGATTCTTCCCAGCCAGATCTGGGAACCTTGCACCTGCAAGAGAGTTATGTTCCAGAAGTATGTTCAACAAACCCTGAGCCTACATCTCCTGTGTTCTCTCGCCACGAGTTTTGTAAACAACAGAGAGGTTTGGAAGCAGCCTCGCGCAGGAGTGCTAGAATAGCTGCTAAGAATTCTGCCAATTAAGTCTGCTTTCCATGAGAATCTTTAAGGAGTCAAACATCTGGTCTCAAAGATTAGCTTTCGTTTCTGGTTCCCAGAGAACTGCTCTTGGTGAGAAAGTTAGACTCTATATAGGCGTTTTACCCGCGTTGTGACTTTGCGGAGTCAATTCGTCAGCCTCCGGAGCGAGTTGTGTCTGGACAGCGCGCTCCGTTCCTGTTAAGCCTTGCCATGATCCCAAGCCTTCGCTCCTGCTTCCCTGCTTTGTTTACCTTCGGACTTTGCCTCGTTCTCCAGGACTAAACCTTGCCTAGTTCCACGGATTCTACCAAGTAATTCCACGGACCTTGTTCTCGTTCCTCGTTACCTTGTGCCACGTTTCAAGCCTTGTTTTCGCGTACCAAGTTATTTCCAGCCTTGCTCAAGTTCATGGACTAAAGGACCTTGTCATCTCCCCTCACTTTGCCTGGCAAAGTGAGTGTTTCGGTTATTGGATTACAACTTTGGACCTTAATATTTCATATTGGACCTTGTTTCTTTGGACTAATTTTGACCTTTCCTGAAAGGTCTGTTTCTGGACTATTTTCTACACTTATTTTTATTAACCTTATATAATCCTTCAATAAAGATATTAGATAGTTTCTGGCCTCTGTGCATGGTTATTGGTGCTCTGCGCCTGGGTCCTGACACCCGTTTTCCCGAAAGGACAATTATAATAGAGATAGAGGAGTCAGGGAGGCAAATCGCCGGAGTCTCAGAATCGCTGCCAGACAATTAGCTGATTAGGTCTGCTTCCCTTGGGAAATTCTAAGGAGTCATGCATCTGGACAGAGTTGGGTTTCACTTCTTGTTCTCCAGGGAAAGTGTTCTGTTGGCGGGAAAACAAGACCCTATATAGGGGTTTTGCCGCAAGGGGAACCTTGCGGAGTCAATTGCTCAGCTAGAGGAGAGAGATCATGTGTGGACTTCGTATTCCTTGTTCCCTGCTTCCCGGATTTAGTTTCAAGTCTTGCCTTGCTTCACGTTTTGCCACGGACTTTGTTTCATGCTTCAAGTTGTCACGTTCCAAGTCCTTGATCCAGCCAAGAACCAAGCCTTTGAACCAGCCTTGTTGTCAAGCTTCAATGGACTAAAGACCTTGTCATCTCCCCACACTATTGCTTGGCAAAGTGTGTGTTTTGGTTAATGGATTATAACTTTGAACTCTAATATCTTATATTGGACATTATTTTCCTGGACTATATTTGGCCTTTCCTGAAAGGTCTGCTTCTGAACTATATTCTTCACTTGTTTTTATTGACTTTATATATTTCTTTAATAAAGATATTAGATAGATTCTGGTCTCTGTGCATGGTTATTGGTGCTCTGCAGCCCGGACCCTGACAGTTTGACTCCGCCAACTTAAGCACCAATTAACCTAAGGCCAGAATGTCTACAGGAACCGGAGCGGAGGATCAACCGACTAGTTACACCATTTCCCAAGAAGAATTCAATAGAATCCATGATACTCTCCGAACGCAGGAGGGTGAAATACTGGGCTTGAAGGAACGCGGTGTGCGTCTCCCTGCCCTAGCGCTACCAACCAAGTTTTCTGGAGAAGCCTCCAAGGTTCATGTCGTCCGTCGCCAATGCCAGGCGTACTTAGAAGCCCGCCAAGCTGAATTTCCTCAAGAAGATGTCAAAGTGGCATGGATCTACAGCCTCCTAGATGGGCCTGCGGCCAATTGGGCGACGGCGCTGTTTGATGCGGGTTCCACGCACCTAAGCTCTGCGCAAAATTTCTTGAATCACCTTAGAAAGACCTGGGGGATCGAAGACGACGAGGAGGCGGCCGGCCATAAACTCCGACGTCTCTTCCAAGGGGACAGGCCGTTGTCCCGGTACATAGCCGAGTTCCGGGTGCTGGCTCAAAGCACCGGCTGGAACGATGTAGCCCTTAGAGGACAGTTTCGTGAGGGCCTCAACTTCGAAATGCAGGAAGAGATCTCTAAGGTGGATCCTCCAGGGACTCTTGAGAGACTCATCAACCAGTGTTTACGAGCCGAATCCCTAATAGCCAACAAAAAACAGTGGCTCCGAGGCCAGAGTGGAAGAGCCGGAGTGAAACCCCCCGCTTCTGCCAGTGTTCAACCACGTCCAGTATGGAGACCCCCACCGCCAGCCCCAACCCCCATGGGAAGCGAGGAGGAACCGATGCAGTTGGGCAATGTGCGCCCCAGACTAGATGTTGCCGAAAAGGCCCGCCGCCAACGTTTGAATCTGTGTTGGTACTGCGGGAACGGGGGCCACTTCGCCAGAGAATGTCCAGCCAAAAGAAAGCCCGCCGCCCGCCTGGTGGCGGCGTCCTCCGCGGAGACGGAGACGGCCGAGGCGGCTGGAGCAAAGCCGGCGGGGGAAGACAGCGACCGGGCGTAGAGAGGCTCGCCAACCCGGTCAAAAACCGCACTCAAGAGCCGCAAACCGGGGTCCTATTTCTCCTGGTGGTCACGCTGTGGTCAGTGAAAAAAGGACCCGTCATGATCCATGCCATGATAGACTCAGGGGCAACAAACAACTTCATCGATAGAGAGTATGCCGACTCTCTAGGATTACAATATCATGATTTCAAGAATGCCCGGGTGGTGCAGGCCATAGATGCTACATTTGCAGTTGAGAGGCACAGACTCCTAAGTTCGCTCCAAGAGTTATTTCCTAAGTGTCTTGTTAATTCGCCGTTTTCAAGACGTCTCAGCAAGGAGGTGATCCCAGGCTTTGCTCTCTTCTTGGTGGAATGTGGTTTATGCCTAAGACTTACAAAGATAGCTTTCCAGAAACTTGCAGTGAGCAGCCTGATTCTCTCTAAGAGTAAAGCCAAGGCCAATCATTCCCAAACACAGGGCTGAAAAATGTCATTGGTAGGGGTTGGAGTGTAAAAAAGCCCTGAGGGCTGAGGATTTGATTTAAGTGAGACGTCCTAAGGGATATTTCCAGGAAGTCAGGAAGACCTTCCCTTACACTTTGAGATCACTTTTTAGTAGGGATGTAAATCCTCCACAGTTTTATTCTTTGTATGCAAGGGTGAATTATTACCATTGTTTTCACCTCACTGCAAGAGGAAGCAACTCTTTATCCTCAAATTATCCTAGTATTTGAAGATCTTGGGGTGTTCCAGGAGGAGCCTTCAGATAAAGTTTTATACACACACACACACACACACACACACACAAGTTTTTTTGTTGCACAAAAGTGTGCATTCCACAGAATTCACATAAGAGCAAACCTTATTAAAACAGCATACTATACGATTTCCAATTGGACTAATGAAATTGCTGTTCCTTCTAGTTAATTTTCTTCAACAAGCAGCATTAACACTCATAGATCTCACTCACAGAGATGTTTGAATTGTGAACAATTTTAGATATACGCAGAGTTCTTTAAACAAAATTTAAATTCAGCTAGTTTCAGCCTGGTCAACATGGGAAGTGTGAACTACTGGGAAAAGAAAGGTTTCTAGGGTAAAATGAAGCTGTTAAAGTCAAGCAAACATTACATGTTTTTTCAGGTGTTGATCTGATCAATTATGTTTGGGTTTGGGCAGTGTATCACCCCAAATTCTCTGTTCATCGACCACCTCTGTCTTTTCATTTGGAAAGAGCCAAGAAAAAGGGAGCCAGCAAGTGAGAGCAAGAAAATACACCTCAATTTTTTTTTTATCCTTTGAGCTTGTAAACGATATGTAATGTTATCTAAAACTGCCCTGCCTGAACCTGTTAACACAGGTCCACAAGAAAGAGTCAACGAGAGAAAAACGGTAGTTAGCGCAAGGGAGTATGTCTTGTGCTTCATAGGAAAGATTTTGTGAAACTATTACTGTTCATGAAATATCTGCTAAGTGAGATGTAGATGCGGAAAATGACTTTTCTCCTCAGTATGGTTGTGGGTTTCTGCTGGTATCCCTTTTCCTGACACCAAGAAGAGGACACATGAGAGAGGCCAGAATCTGTGTACTTTTATCACTCCCTGACTACAAACCCCATCACTCCCAGCTGTCATGGCCATCATACTGTTGTGGATTGCTTTAAACAGAACAGATTTCCTGTTTGGAATATTTAACCATGTGAGAAACAGAACACAAACTGTAGAAAGTATACGCCCTGGAAGACTATTGTCATTCATAGCTTCCTGAAATATGTGATAGCTTGATCTCTCCTCCACTGTCGAGGTGATTGATAGTTTATAGGAAGTTGTGTGAACATTTTTTCCATGAGGAAAATCCTTACATTGTAACCTGCATCTAGAGATTCAAATTGGGATGCAGTAGTCTTATTACAGTAGTATGCCCTTGTGACGAGAAAGTAAAGTTATTACTTTCTCTTCACAGGGGCAGACTACTGCATCCCAATGTGTATCTCTAGGTGCAGATTACAATGTAAAGATTTTCCTCATGGAAAAAATGGTCACATAACTTCCTATAAACTATTAATTACCCAGAAAGTGGAGGGGAGATCAAGCTATCACATATTTCAGGAAGCTATGAATAACAATAGTCTTTCAGGGTGTATATTTTCTATGGATTGTGTTCTGTTTCTCCCATGGTTAAATATTCCATACAGGAAATCTGTTCTATTTAAAGCCATTCACAACTGTACTATGGCCATGATAGCTGGGAGTGATGGGGTTTGTAGTCAGGGAGTGATCAAAGAGATTGTTGCCTATTGTAGTTGCTTACTATGATGTTAGTTGAAGTGAAGGTGATTGATTCACGTGGCTGTCCTCAGTGTGACACCTTCCAGCAGTGTTGCCTTATGGTAAGATACCTTGGGCCTGCACTGGTATGTTTTAAGACAAAACAATTAAATAGATACTTTTTCCTGTTCAGTTTAGTAGCAAAATCATAAACTGCAAAGTTGCATATTTTATTTAAATTGTGAAAAGGGCTTCACTGAAATATCACAGACCCAAGGAGACCTGGCAGCATTTTCTCTCCAAGCAGTTGCTGTTGCCTTCAAGTCATTTCTGACTTACATCAATCCTAAGACAAACCTATCACGAGATTTCTCTGACAAAAGATTTTTTCGTGAGAGTTTGTCCTTGCATTTGTCTAAAGCAGAATGCTACTTTCCCAAAATCATCAGTGGATTTCTTTGCCAAGTGGGGATTTGGATCCTGCTTCCCCAGAGCTGTAGTCTGTTCACTAAAAGCAACCTCCATTATGATGATGTTGTTCTTGAAAGTCGTCCTTCCCCCCACATCTGTGCTAGAACCGTGTGTCTTAATTTTCTTCTAGGTGCTGACAAGCGAGGTTCAGCAAGGACCAGAAACAACTCCGAGTCAGCTAGGGCCCCTCCAAATGTAGACCGGAGGCGACAACTCTCTGAATCCCAGGCAGACACCGTGAGCAACTCTGAAGGCAGAATGAACCTCCGACAGCAAGGGACTCCGAAAGGTATGGAATTGGGAGGTTGCACTGCTGGCAAATGAAGCATGCTTTGAAATGCCCATCTAAATACTAATCTACTAGAATAAAATAAGTACAGATGCCAGAAATTGACCTTTGTGGAGAGGTCTCCTGTGACCCATTTTTTACTGCATGCTGTGGTGCCTTGGATCTAGATCACCAGTTTCTTGGTGATGTAGAGACACTCGCAAAGAACCAAGTAGCATAAGCATCTACGGTTCTTTATTGCTTCCACTCCTCCTCTTGCAGCCAGCCAACATGATTGTAGAGGAAATATGTTGGGATTGTCCTACGAAGAGTTATAGAAGAGAGTGAAGCAGAACACCTGCCTTATACATTCTCAACTTTCTTCCTAGCTTCCATGTTTCCTAGAGATGTAAACTTTCCAGAAACTTAGAAGCTGTGGAAGAAAACTTCAAATTTTCCCTGTTGTTTTAACCCCAATCCCCCAGATATTTTCAAACATGTTTTTTAGATTGAAATTTCACCAGGCTGGTGGTAGTCCAGATGTAAAGCAGAGGCCATTGTGGCTCCCATTTTGCAGCCAGAGCTGCTATTGAGCCACTGCATCAGGCAAGTGATATCTGTTGTGTTTTCTCCATTTTTGGCTTTTCTGTCCTCTTGCCTTCCCACATCTTTGCCCTCAGTTTCCTCTTCTTCTTGCTTTTCTTTGTTCTCTCTTGTCTTCCAGCTAACTTTGGCCATACAGTGTTCTCCTCCTTCCTTTAGGCCCCTTCTACACTGCCATATAAAATCCCGATTATCTGCTTTGAACTGGATTATATGACAGTGTAGACTCATATAATCCAGTTCAAAGCAAAAAATGTGGACTCCCTGCTTTGGTAATCTGTATTATATGACAGTGTTGATCTTGAGTTTAATGTTCCAGTAGAAGTATGTTATGTAAACCAGCATAGGGTAACAGTTTGGATCTTGGACTGTGCTTCTGGAGACCAGAATTTGCTTGGCCATGAAAAGCCACCATGTGACCTTAGGCAAGCCACATCTAAATTACTCTCATCCCCAGAGAACCTTGTGATGGGTTTGTCTTGAAAACTCACAACAACAACAACAACAACAAGTATGCTGTGGCACTTTATTATACGGATGAACTACTTTATCCTGGTGAAGTATGTTCCTTAAGTGCAAAATAGTCCTATCTTAAAAATGTGTGCTTCTTTCTCTCCCCCCGTTTCTTCATATTTCCCAATATCTCAGTTTCTTTGTAGTCATATGCAAATCTGAATTTAGAATTAGACTACAGTTTGGGCTTATCTTCACAGTTTTCAAAAAATATTATACGCTTTAAGTTACTCTGGACTTCATGGTTAAAGACACTTAAATCTTGACATAAACTTATGAGCTGCCTCTTTACCTTTATTTACTGTTTGGCAGTTTCATAGGTTCATTCTGTGTTGTGCTAGAGCAGTGGTTCTCTACCTGGGGTCCCCAGATGTTTTGGCCTTCAACTCCCAGAAATCCTAACATCTGGTAAATGGGCTGGGATTTCTGGGAGTTGTAGGCCAAAAACATCTGGGGACTTCAGGTTGAGAACCACTGTGCTAGGGAAAATGATTCTTTCAGACTACAGTTCCTAACATCTGCTTGTTGCGCTGTCGAAGTAGTTTAAGAAAGTTATTTCTTTAGCTTCTGATTCTGGTTCAAAAGCACACCTGCAATTAGAGATAGAATAGAACATTTTAACAGTGGTCTATCCGTTCAGGTATGTCTTAAAAGTACTGTCAGTAATGATCCACTTGTCTTTTGGCAAGATTTCTGCATGTAGCCATTGTCTTTTGCAATGTTTTAAAATTGAACACTTGTCCAAGGAAAGGAAATGACTGTGCCTTTGCTTTCAGTAGGTCTGCACACTGCTAGCTTGACCCCCAATGAAAAGAAGAACCGGAACAAACCAACCAGGCGGAGGAAGAAAGTGTTTGAAACCTACATGTCAAAGGAGGACGTCTCAGCAGGTCTGAAACGGAAAACACTCATCCAGGTGCTTGGAGCTTAGCATGTCCTCTTGTCTGTGGAAGCAAAATGTTCTCATGCAATCCATTGATACTTGGAGGCCTCTGTTCTATCTCTCAGAGCTGGTCCCCTTCCTGCACTGCATCTGTGTTGTGCTTAGGTATGGCTGCAAGTGTAAAATGGTTGGGCTGATGGATGTGCTTGTTTATCTGTGGCAAAATGAACCTGGATTTTTTTAAAAAAATGCATGAACAGTGTCAGGAGTAACCTGCTCTCTTTACATCAAAGACAAAGGGCAAGTCTTTCAAACAATAAAAATGATGGTTCTCATTTACTAACTCTACTTGTTGGATAATTGGGATTGTTGTGTCCTGGACCTGAGCCGTGATATACAAGGTACAGCTCTCTAAACTGCAGTAATGACTCCCTGTCCATTCCATCTAAATGGGAAGCCATCTATCGCATTCAGGGCATTGGGATGGCGTGCGTAAGAGCAGCATTGTCAGGCAACACAAGCAGGAGCACTACTGATGGTAGTACAGTGTGGTTTTGAATGGTGGGGAAATTCCATCCATCTGAATTTAGCATCTCTAATCTAACATAATATTGATTTTGGAGCAATGGAAGAATCTCTTTCCATTGTTGTTGTTGTTGTTGTTGTTGTTGTTGTTGTTGTTGTTGTTTCTTCTCATTGATTGAGGTGGAGGGCAGCAACATATGAAATAAACCACACAGAATCAATTAAAACACATAAGCTCTTTAAAACAGCAGTTTAAAGGAACATGTACACTTAATGCATCCTAAACCAGCCAGTTTTCTCTAGATATGTTCAACTAGTTCAGTGGTTCTCAACCTGTGGGTCCTTTGGACACGTTCCAGTTCATCAATATCCTTATTGAATTGCGGTGTCCAAAACTACATGTAGTATTTCAAGTGATGTCTGACCAAAGCACTATTACTTCCCTTCATCTAGTTCAGTGGTTCTCAACCTGTGGGTTCCAGTTCATCAATATCCTTATTGAATTGCGGTGTCCAAAACTACATGTAGTATTTGAAGTGATGTCTGACCAAAGCACTATTACTTCCCTTCATCTAGAGCAGTGGTTCTCAACCTGTGGGTTTCCAGGTGTTTTGGCCTACAACTCCCAGAAATCCCAGCCAGTTTACCAGCTGTTAGGATTTCTGTGAGTTGAAGGCCAAAACATCTGGGGACCCACAGGTTGAGAACCACTGAACTAGCGCTTTTCAGGTTATATGATGCTGGGGACTGGTTATACTTTCCAACATGTCAGGGACCAGTACCATATCGGTATCCATTGTCTGTGTTTGCTTTATTATTTCCTGGAAATTTTTCATAGACTGCCAGTGGTTCACGGACTGGGACTGACCCAGGGATCCCATTTTTAAGTAGCGCTCTGTTAGACTACCATTCTGCTTAGACTACCACTGCTGACACAAAATCACAAAGCGCCTGTTTATTTTCATGCAAACCTGACGCCTTGGGGGCCTTCTTGTTTAGGCTAAGCATGTGTTTGTAAAGCTGACACCCTCATTGCTATGCCTTCTCTATCACTTGTGGATTTTTTTTTTCCTGGACCAGAGCACCTGTTATTGCCAGCCAAGATAGTGAGTACTGAGGATGGAGATGCAAGCCAAGCACATCTGGAGGGGGCCCTTGGGGAACCTCTGACCTGAGAGATCCCTTCCTTTGTCAAGGCTATAGTGCTTTTGGAAGGACAGAGATTTGGATCCTGTAAGAGAACTATTAAAAAGTATAGATACTCAAAGTCAGGTGGGGTGAGAATGGGACCTGTGGACTTAAAGGCACCTTAACACATGTAGCCTTTCTCCCCTCTTGAATGACTATATCTTCTTAACATGTGTGAAAAAAAAATCACCCACACCGATAAATATAGCTGCTATTGTTTGTGAGGGATTGTAAAATAATGCGGCCTGTGGATGACATCATGAGATTCTGTGGCCAGAAGCCTGGCCCCGATACACATGTGAGAACAGTTGTTCTTTGCAGATGGGGAGAGCGGCCGGTTCCAGATATGATATCACAGCGTGAAATGCACAACATTGTAAATAGGATTTTCATAGGCACAGATAATAAGGCCCATCTGCTTTCGAAGGGAAGCAAGGGGAGTTCCTCTGTTTTTTTTTCCAGAGGAAAAGCACCCGGGGGGGGGGGGGTTGTGGTGTTTATATTTTGATTTATTTCTTTTGTGTGTCTTTTTGTTAAATTGGCATCATACGTTCCTCTACTGTAAGGGTCAAGGTGACACATTGAAGCCTGTTGTAAATGCATGAGGTGGAGTTAAAATGTCTTAATTATTTGCTGATTTTATTGACCTTTGGGCAGTAGTAAACCTTCTATATCTATATTCCCACACATAATGCCTGTGAACCACACAGTGATCTGTAACAATCTTAGTCTGGGATTTCATACAAGTTCGTTTCCCTGTAAAGCTTGGAAAGATTGCAAACAGGAACTGGATGGTGTGTTGGAAGAGAAGTTCTCTTTTCCAGGCTGCTAATCACTTCTGGTAGAGGACTATAATCTAGCTGACCAAAATTCTCTTTTACACAATCCACTGTCCAGCGTATTGCAATTAGGAACAGAAACTGAGTTTGTGTATTACATAGTATAGTGTAATAGTTCCATATATGGGAACTACACTGCACCTCCCTTCTTGACTTCCCCACCGATTTTTGTTTAGCTGCTCTAGCCTCCCTGGTTCATAGAGTCACTGCATTGAAAAAGACCCCAAGGACTATCCAGCCCAACCCAATTCTGCCATGCAGGACAACACAATCAAAGCACCCCTGACAGATGGCCATATAGCCATCTGTTGAAAACCCCTCAGAGAAGGAGACTCTACCACACTCCCAAGGTAGCAGATTCCACTGTTGAACAACTCTTGCTGCCAGGAAGTTCTTCCTAATGTTGAGGTGGAATCTTTTTTCCTGCGATTTGAATCCATTGCTCCAATGTGTCCTAGACTCCAGAGTAGCAGAAAAAAAGCCCCCTTCTCAATGTGACATCCTTTCAAATATTTAAGCATGTCCCTTGTCAGCCTTCGTTTCTCCCAGCCAAACTCACCCTGCGCTGTAAGCTGCTCCTCATAGGGCTTGGTTTCCAAACCTTTGATCATTTTGTTTTAAATACTATGGGCTGACCATTTTTAACACTATGTTCATATATTATGTTGTAAACAGCTTTGGGTCTCCTAGGGGAGGAAGGCGGTATTTTTATTTATTTATTTATTATTAGACTTGTATACCGCTACTCCCAGTTTGGCTCGGAGAGGTTTACAGAAATAGATTAAAACAATACACTTAGCTTTAAAATAACAATAAAAACAATAAAAACAACAATAAAAACAACAATAAAAACAGATATAGCCCCGAGTTTTTCACCCATTGAAAGCTTGTCGGAAGAGCAAGGTTTTGCAGGCTTTCCGAAAGGCAAGTAGGTCTCGGATAGTTCGAGTTTCAACTGGCAAGGCATTCCATAAATGAGGGGCTACAATCGAGAAGGTAAATAAATGATGTAAATAAATAAAATCATTTTGCTGACGCTTCTGGACACCTTCCAGTTTGCTAGTATCTTTCTTGAAGGTGGAAAATAATACTAACCTTTGCTACAACTAAAAAAGTGACAAAAAGAAAAGACACCGATAGGCATAAGTTAAGACTTATGCCTTTGTATGCTCTTAACAGTATGGCAGGTGTCCAGCAGCTGGAGCCAAGGTGAACTATGTTTTTGGACAACTCATAGGATTGCTCAGCCAGTGTGCCCATTTCTTGGAGATTCAGGAAGCTGTGAAAAATAACTTTTCCAAGTTCTGCCTATACCTGACATGAGTAAGTTTCTATAAAGGCAGATTCATCAATGCCATTTGGCTTTTCCATCCAAGGTAACTTACATGCCAGTTTGGTGTGAAACTTCCTCCTCCTATTATTTCTTGGGTGTTAGCCACAGGATGAATGCTCTCTGTCTTAGACTAACAGTCCAAGATCTGTTTTGCCTATTGATTGAAATGAAAGGGAGCTGTACATACATGGGGCTGATGGATTTGCCATTTTATGTGTGTCTGCACTTGATGTGTGTTATCCTTCGCACATGTGTCTTGAAGATTTCACACCACATACTTGTCTCGTTTTCATTTTAGGGTTGAAGTTTTATCTGTATCTCTTCCAGAAAGGATCTACTGCCAGAGTCCATGGCAAGGCCCTCCTCTTTAAATGGGCCTGCTGAGTAGTTTTTATTAACATAAACCAAGTTTTTTTTTCTGTTGAGGTATAGTCAAGGATGAGTAATCTGTCCTTGCGCTAGTGGTGGTCCCTTGGGTGATGAAAAACTCTCAGCATTGGCTGCATTTCCCCATAAATCTGCATATTTTTCATGTATGCTCACCTGCCTTCAAAGCTCTTTCAGATTTGTTTCCCACATGCACACACAGTGTTATAGTTAATTTATATGGGAATAGCACTTCAGGAAGAGTCTCATGATTGTTACCGATTACAAATGGAATAATTTTCAAATCTTAAATGAAAACATCAATTTTAAAAGCCTTCTTAAATGTCTCTCATTAAGGGTTGGCTCCAGTTTTTATATATTTATAAAAAGACTACATTTTATTTGAACCTTAGGTGGATTTTTTTAAACGAAAATGCTCTTGAGCTATCTTTCCCAGAATGCTTTTGATTTGACTTAATCTTTGTTAATGTCTTCAAATTATGTAGTTTTTTCTTGGGTTTATTTATTCATTTATTGTGTCAGAAGGGAATTGAGACTACAGTTAGAATGTATAAAAAACCACAAAGTTAAAAACTTGGCATTAGACTAATTTTCCTTTGACCAGAAGCTGGCCACTTGGAATGCCTCTGGTGTCGCTCTCAGAAGCTCCTCCATTGTTCATGTGGCAGGGCTCAGGCTGCATTGTAATAGGTGGTCTGTGGTTTGTTCTTGTCCGCACTCGCATGTCGTGGATTGCACTTTGTAGCCCCATTTATTAAGGTTAGCTCTGCATCTCATGGTGCCAGAGCACAATCTGTCCAGTGCTTTCCAAGTCACCCCCGTCTTCTGTGTGCCCAGGAGGGAGTTTCTCATCTGGTCTCAGCCACTGATTAAGGTTGCAGGTTTGAGCCTGCCACTTTTGGACTCTCACTTGCTGAGGTGTTCCTGCGAGTATCTCTGTAGATCTTAGGAAGCTATTTCTTGTTTTAAGATGTTGGCATGCTGGCTAATATCTGAACAGAGGACAGGCCGGAGATGTCAATGGCTTGGTCCTTTCATTACTGGCTGTTACTTCTTGATGGATATCAGGGGCATAGTACCGGCTAAACTGTAATTGCTCCAGTGGTGTTGGGCGTAGACATCCTGGATAATGCAGCATGTCTCATTAAGAGCCACATCCACTGTTTTAACGTGGCGACATGTGTTGCACACTGGACGTGTGCATTCAGCAGCAAAGTAGCAAAGCGCAAGGGCAGATGTCTTCACTGTGCCTGGTTGTGATCCCCAAGTTGTGCCAGTCAGCTTTTGTATGGTATTATTTCTAGCACCCACTTTTTGCTTGATAATCCAGCAGTACTTCTTATAACTCAGAGCATGGTCCAGAGTAACTCCCAGGTATATGGGTGTGCTGCACTTCTCCAGTGGGATTCCTTTCCAGGTAATCCTCAGACCTCAAGATGCTTGTCTGTTCTTAAAAGCACACATGTTCATTTTAGATGTACTGGGAATCAGCTGGTTATCTTGGATAAGAATGATTTTAATTCAATACATTTATCATTGATTCATTTATTTACTCTGCAGTGCTTTGTACACCGGCGGTTATGTGGAGACTATTTGTAAATCATCCCCATCCTCTATACCTATAGGTTTCTGTAGGTTGCATTTAACATTAAAAAATAAGTGGGAGAAGATTATTTTCAGTTCTCTAACAGTGCTGTTAAAGGTGTTTCTCCCCCCAAAATGACATTTAAATGGAGACTACTGTCTCCTGCAGGTCTCTGGAGTGTTTATTAACTCTTTGTATGGAGGTGAAAATGGGTGGTAGTGCAAAGAGCTTGCTGAGTTATGCAGAAAATCATTGGAGCTGCACAATCCGTTCTTCTTGTGCTTGGACTTCATCTGATAGTCATATCCAGAGCATCATGTCCCTTTATTTTGAATCTTGGACTGGGATGCCTTGACTGCAGCAGGCCAGCACAAGAAAAGCATGGACAATTGTCTGCTAGTTTACTAAGAGGAAAAGGCTTCACACTTCGGATGGAGGCAAACCAGGAGAAGGTATCCAGCTAATTGCGCCTCTCTTTGCTAAGCCTTCAAGCTCTGGCTCCTTTTGACCACTTGGGAGGCCCTTTGCTGCCTTCCTGTGGCCAGAGCTGCAACCTTGGTATTGCTCAGCTCAAGCTCTTCTTGGATCACATTTAAGGAAGGCACCTGAGGTCAGTCAGAACTCTGGAAATCAGAACTACCCTCTCTTGTGAGTAGGGCACTCAAACCCACTTTCTCCAAAGTTGCACTGCCTATGTCATATGGCATCAGAATCTGCCTGTTTTCCCCCGGAATGGATTTGGATCAATGCTGTCCCTCATGGAGTATTTCCATTGTTTGGCCAATTCTCCAGAACTTTGAAATTCCACCTTTCTAATGAAGAGGTTGATTACCTGCAGTCTTCCAGAAGGGTTTGGACTGTAACTCCCAATGTATTAGGGTATGCTGGGATAGGTAGTCCAATATAATCCGGAGGTCTGCCCTTTGATCACTCTGTTTCAATGTAGGCAAATATTCAGACAGTATTGCTGCAAAATGTAAGGAATGGCTCCCTCAATCTTATGAGTGAGGTTCTAAATATTCTTATGATCTCTTTTGGGTCTTGGAAGCTCATCAGTGCCAGTTCCAGTTATACTTCGATCAGAAACTGCCCAAAAATACCAGGTGTGGTAATTATAGTCAGAGGAAAGCAATGGCGAACCATCATCATAGAATATTTTGTGTCTAAGGTCAAATCTGAAGAAACTCATGGGGTCATCGTAATTCGACAGGCAACGTGAAAGCATGAACCACACAAATGAAACTTGCTCCTTTTTGAGATTTAATTCGTTATTTTCTCTCTTTCTTTTTGAAGGGGTCCTTGAGAATAAATCCCAAGAAGTACCACGAAGCCTTCATTCCGTCTCCAGTAAGTAATGCATAATTCTGCAAAGCCAGCAATTTCTGCACAAGTGTTAAGTGTCCTTTTGGCTGGATGGGGTATCAAGGAATGAAAGGCCAAGTTAGGGACAGAACATGACAAAACGCTTTGGATGTGGTCCATCAAGCCTCCCTCTTACGCAGCCTCTGATCTATGCGGAAACGTCACTGAAACGAATGCATGCAACTGGTCCAGCGGTAGTTCTCGCGCAGAGGGCTCTCTGAATTTCTAGAAGTGGTGCTTGCTCTGACTCTGTTGAAGCCAGCTGAGTCCAGGTGGAAGACCACCAGTTAGCTGTAAAACAAAGATTTATAAACATAATTGCAGATGGCTTACAGTTTACCTCTGCCACTCCTTAAATCTAGGTTGAGCTCCCCAAAACAAATGTCAGGTCTCTGCGTTGGCTTTGCTACATGAGCTCATTTGTAATTAGGTGCAAAATTTTGAAATTTACTTGTTAGAGTAAATTCCTTTACTTGTTAGAGCCCACTTCTCTATTTTCATGCAGTATAGATGCTTGCATTTCAGGGCCATGGGAGACTCACTGTGATGGGCGTAGATGCTGTCGGGTAAAGGCAAACAGTGCACCAAGCTGTGCAGATATTGCCATATGGACAAATGCTATGCCATTTGTAGACAATCAGTTGTAGGATCCAATCCTGTGCTCATTCAGTTGAATGATCCTAGTCAGAACTTGAGAAAACAATCTTTTGGGAGATGATAGCTTCCAGGATAATCCTCTGGCCATGAATTTGAAGGTTGCAACCTCCAAAAGAAGTGTTTCCATCTTCTGTTCCTTGGTGAGTGTTGATAGGATTATAGCTTTGGACAGGCCTCAGTTCTGAGTTGCTGTTGTGTGTATGTGAAAGATTTTGGGGACAGGTAAAAATCTAGGGGACTGTGTCTATTTAATTCGTTCAACATCATTTATGACAGCAATGGTCAAAATGTGGCCACAGAGATGTCTTTGTGGACCTCACACTCTCCTAGGATAATGCATCTAGATATCTTCCAGTATTCATGGGGCTATTTCCTGGACCATTTTAAGTGCTGTTGTTAGAATGGGTTTGGGAGCATTTGGGATCAGTGGTTGGACATGACTCTTCAAGGTTTCTTGGAGGACTAATGCAGCCTCCTAACCTTCCAGAGCTTTCAAGTAGATATGAACTGATGATATCAAATGCAGAGAGAGAATTTCTTGGTAGAATAAGGTAAATAGACAGTAGGATGTGGCAAATAAATGGCCATCTCTCTTTCCTGGCATGACCCACTTCATCCAAGGGGGCTCAACAATGCCAGGGTTATGACTGAAGTGAGAAGGCCTTTCTCTTGAATGATGTAAAAGATTTTCAAAGTATGCAGTGGGATTACTTCAGGAGCTGAGGGCAAAGCTGGTGGCGATGGGGGGAGGAGGTGGGGAAGCGAAAATCTGGACTCATCAGAAGAACAGCTTCCCGGCTGAATTATGTTGGTCCAAGAAGCTTTGCAATTTTTCTGCATCTTGTCATGGGAGGCAGCCTTTGCACAGCTGTTGAGCTGCTGCGGGGAGAGTGACTTTGCCTGCTGTGGGATGGCCTGAGTTTCACATCAGGACAGCCGCTTTTTCTGTCTTTCAGTGAAAGCGTGCCAATATCGGGGCAGAAGAAAAGATGCAACAATGACGGCACTTGTGCACCTTGCTGAGTGATAATTTATTAAGGCAAGGTCCTCTTTTCTCATCCCAATGGTTGCAGGGGAAAGGGCAGTGAGAGAATGCCTGCTTGCTTTTTCATCCCCCATCTAGGCTATCAGTTACTCTTCGGAGTATAGTATGTTGCCATGAGTGTCAATAGACTGGTTTTCTAGCATCACCAACAAAGACCAAAGCAGAACTCCCTCTTTGCCTTTCAAGGTATGTTTTTATTAGTGCCTGTGGCAATGACCTTTGAGTTTTGCTCCAAGCAGTCTGGCAATGACCTTTGAGTTTTGCTCCAAGCAGTCTTTCATAGAGAACACTAAATTTTATCCTTTTTTTGTGGACTGCTTTTTTGGCCACCAGTCAGTCTGAGGATTGTGTATGAACCAGTGTGATATAGTGTTGGGCTCAAAATCTGGGAGAACAGAGAACATGTTCTGCCATGTGACTTTGGGCAAGTCACACAACCTGAGAGGGAGATGGTGGCAAACCTCTTTTGGATACGTCTTGCCAAGAAAATCATAAAATCATAGAGTTGGAAGGGGCTACAAGGGTCATCCAGTTCAACCTCCATCTGCCATGCAGAAACATGGAATCAGAACACCCCCAACAGATGGTCATCCAGCTTCTGCTTAAAAACCTCCAGAGAAAAAGACTCTGGTGGACTCCGAGGCAGCATCTTCCACTGCTGAACAACTCTTACCATCAGGATGATTTTCCTAATGTTTAAGTGGAGTATTTTTTCCTGCAAATTGAATCCAATGTTCTGTATCTTATTTACAGCATTCCCTATTTTGTGTAGTATTCCTTCCAGACTTTCCCAGGCAGTCAATTGGGGTTGAGTTGTAAACCAAAAAAGACAGTGCTTCCAGCCTCTAAAATGTAGCACCAAGTAACAAGGAATTTGGAAAGAAGACATGGCTATATTATACTGTCTCCCTTAGAACCATTAAGAGCTTAAACATCAGAATTGTAACAAAGCCTTGATCTTAGCCATTTATTGAAATGTTCTTGTGTGGAAAATACAGTATTTTTAGGCTACGAAGAAGCACAATCCAGTGTCACACCTACGCTCTGTGCAAGAGATGAGCAATCCCTTCTTGCATTCTTTTTTACAATAGCTTTCATTTTAAAATACCAAGCCCTAGAGTCGGTGTGGATTAAAACAATTTTAAGAAAAGAGCAGTTTTATTGCCAGCATTGGGGAAATGGCAAGCCTACTGCCTAGTAGCAGTAATGAGCAGATAATGATGGCAGTGGCTTAGCTTGCCTTAGAAAAACAGGCTCCATACAAATGGTACCGAATATTAATTGGCTCTTGAATAAAACCCTGCCTTTTGTTTTGTGAACAATCGTGCACGAACAATTACGTCCCCTTGTGGTTTACAGGGCTAATGGGGACGTCTCTTATTTCAGATCTTGGTATGCTTCTGAGCAATTCAGTTGATGGATATATTTCTTTTTGTTGTCGGAGGAGTCTAGTGACTTGGATTGCACCTACTGAGCAATACAACCACTTCAAATGCCTTCTCCAAGCCTCTTCATTTTGGGCTTTGGCTTAACCTCTTTCCTCTCTGTCTTCCTTTTTGAATTTGCTTCTTCCTAGGCTTATTGCTTCTAGCAGGGGCAATTGTTTTTAGAGTATTGTGGCTCCAAGCTGTCTCCATCATGGCTTAGGGTAGAGTTTGATGTAGTGCCAGCGGTAGGATCGCAGGTAGAATTGAAATGAGCGCAGAATGGAGAGTCAGGGGAAGACAGTAATTTGCGTTTTAGGAACTTTGCTTGGTTTTGGGCTTGGTTCTCTGAAGAGGACTTTGAGGGAGGGTTTCTTTGCGTGCAAGTGACTGTTGGGTTGCTAAGGCCTTTGGGTACCTGGCTTATCTTTAGTCAAATTGTAGGGAGCTTTCAAGGGCATGAAGAATAGAAGAAGTGTCTTTCTCAAGAATTCCCACAAGAATTCTCTGAAGACTCCAAAAACCACCTGCTGGAGATCTTTACCTCGAGGATGACAGCAGCCAGAGTTTCATGGGGAAGGGGAATGAAAGCTTTATTAATTTTAAGTCCATAATGCATTTATTTTATTTTAATTTCTCCTTATCTATACACTTTATAGATTATCAAGGATTTTAGAGTGGTTGTATGCAACAGATGAAAATTTACAAATACCTCTCCCTCCAAAATTGCAAATCAGGAAATGTTTTTCTGAAAAGCAAATGTTCTCAACAAAGATCCCAAAACAGAAAAATACAATTACAAAAATAAAATAAAATAAAATAAAATAAAACAGACTATGGGTCAAAGTGTCTCAAGGCTCCTGAGTGCCAGTGCCAGAGAATCAACCATCACTGGCTATTGACTGACAGCCATTGTTTTTCAGAACTCTTTACTGCATTAGGATAAAAGGGAAGTGATTTCTTGATTAAAACATCACTGTGAAGCAAACTGCAGAGACCAGCCAAATGGCACTCTTCTGCAAACAGATGGAGGCTTTCTTTGGTTCTGAGTGGCTGGGTGTGATATCACCCAGTTCTCTCATTTCTCTGCTTGCAGCACTAAATGTGCAGAGCTCTGTGAAGTGGAAGCCATCTCAGAGGTAGCTCCAGATGTTCTCCAGAGGAGGAATATCCCTGCATTCTCCCACCTGGCATGTGTAAGAATTAACATTTAGGCTTAGTTTAAAATACTGAGGAGGCAGAACATTGACTAGGTGAACTTGCCCAAAGTGCATTAATTTGGTATATGGGGACACTAAGATCCATGTCCCATATTTGAGCTTGGCATCACCAGAATATCTCAGCAGCATGTTGAAACACCATTGTTGTGGCTGCAAACCCTTCGGGATCCCTTTTTGTCTTCTCAAACATCTGCTGGGTTTTGGGCTTGCTTCTCTGAAGAGGACTTTGAAAGCCTCTTGGGTCATATTTAGAGATTAGAATAGGTCAAAGATCTGGAGATCATGTCTTTTGATTTCTGAGCCAGTGTGCTGTCTCCTAGCATCCTCTTGCACCCTGATAGCATGAGAGTGGCTGCATAAGCCACAGACATAATGTCTGAATCTGGCCAGATTTGGTGCTCTGGCTTGTTTCTATCCTGGAACATCAGATTAAGTCTGCACCATCTTTCGGTTTGTTCCTCTGGTTGTTGGAGGGGATTCAAGTCACAGTGCTGGCCCTGCACAGATTTGGGGGCTAACAGGTTGTCCTGTCCCCAGCCAGCCGGAATTCAATAAAATGCCATCTTGTCGTGATGTGCAGAACCTGGCCTATCTGTCTGCCTTTTTGGTGTGCTTGAAATTGAGATTTAATGGAGGAAGCATCCAGAAAGACCTCCTGTGGCTCTGTGAAATGGGCAAGGCCACGTTCCAGCGCCTCAAAGCCCTTTCTGCCGATACGCCTCATTTCCAGCCAGCGTCTGTCTGGTCTGCCTTGTTCCTCTTTACGGGAGCCTGTTCTTAGGATCCAGTTGCTCTCCGCAGTTGTGGTTGCCTTCATCTCCAGCTCCATGTTATCTTGTCCATTTCACAGCCCTTGTTGGATTTCATGCCTAGAAGTGGCTGGGAATTCTTGGCATCTGAAGATTGCAGCTAGTTCTACGAGGCTACGTGAAATGATAGCACTGTGATACTGCCACAGCTGCCACCGCTGTGTCCTGTGGGACCCTGGAATGTATAGTCTGATGAGGGCCCAGGGCTTTCTGGAAGAGAATTCTAAATACCCTATGAAAGTACTGATCCTAGGATTCCATATAATGGGACCATTGAAGTTAAAATGGTACAAAAGTGCCAGAATCTCAGAGTGTAAAAACGACCCAGGAAGCAGGGCCATGAGGATATCTGTAATGGAAGGGATGGGAAAGCCTTTTTTCCAGGGAATGGGCATAGAATCATAGAATCATAGAATAATAGAGTTGGAAGAAACCTCCTCATGGGCCATCTAGTCCAACCCCCCACCAAGAAGCAGGAATGCAATGCTCTGCTGGCCAGGAAGTTCTTTGGCCAAGGATACCCTTAGCCGGAAGCTGTATTAAGAGATTGAGAGTCAGTTGAGGGCAGCTACAGAACAAGGTCCTTGCAGTTAGTGCATAGAGGAGTGTTCACTTTGTTGAATCATATGGAGTAGAGGAAGAAAGTTCAGTTAGAGAGTAAAAAGGCGTTATGACAAGGAGTCGAAGTTGGGAGGCAAAGCCAGAAGTCAATGTTGCATGGTCACTGCTGTGCTAAGAATGGTCCTCAAGTTAGGCCAAATTGGAACTCTGTTGTTGTCCTTATCATCATTATCCCATCTTCTCTCTGCTCCCCTCCAGTTCAAGGCTCAGAGTAGCTCACAACAGGTTTTAAAAACCCATTATTGAAACTTCATGAAATACAATAGTTTCTCCTGTCTAAGAGCCTGGTTAAATGAATCCAATCAAGAGCTGGAGAACAGGAATGGCTGTTGGAGACACAAAGTAGGACCTTCTTAGTGGGAATGCCCTTTCCAAGGAGGTGACAGTGTTGTCCTTCTAGTGGTAGGCAAAGACTTAAAATCAATCTGGCAGGATCTTAGTACTGAAGAGGTTTAAAGAAAGTACTTTTAAAAAGATGCTATCTTGCTTTAATTACCTTCTTTTAAATAATATTCTAATGATTTTAATTGTATGTTTAAATGTAATAGTTTTAATATTATAAATATTATCATTCTATTTTAGTGTATCTTTTGTATATTTTAGATATATTGAACTTGTTTAAATGTGTACGCATTAGTCTCAGTGATGAGAAAAAGATTGGTGGGTAGCAGTGGTGATACTAAAATGATTATTATTTACAATCATTTTAACAATAATAATATTACAATAAGACCTCATCTCTGTGGGTGATATATTTCTGGCTGGACCACAGTTATGTGAAACTGGATAGGACCAAATGCTAGTAAATAGTACATCACAGAGTCCAGTTGGAAAAGTATCATCTTTTCTAGGTCCTTCAGTGCAACTCTGTAGTAACTTCTGGAGGAAGCATAGCATAGAATCTCCTGAAATACCTAGAAAGGTTAGTGGGTTAGTGAAACCACAGATATGAATGTGTGTCCAACTTTAATACTAATATCGTAGTAATGTTCATAATCGTAATATTGTAATGCCTAAGGAGAATCTCCAAACTGCAGTTCTATGGCTCATCAGCTGGAGAACTATGGCACAGAACGGAGGGTTTCTGCTTGTAGCCCCTCTGGCTCTTGACATGGGAAGCCAGCTGCAGGCCGTTGACAAGCTCACAGCAACTGTGGCCATGAAGTCATGAAAGGGGCCCCGTTGCATAGGGACACGCTCCATCTTTGGCTCAATTAGAGAAGGAATTGAACAGAAAACCTCCCCATATTGCCGCACCCTTGTATCAATCCCATGGTGGTATCACATCTAATAGGTCATGTGCAACTGCATCTGAAAAATGGTATTGTAGAGCTGGAAAAGATGCAGAAAAGGCAGCCAAAATGCTTGAGGGAATGGAACTAACTTCTTTATCAACTTAGGGAGGAAAAGGTGAGTGAGGGCAGATATGACAGAGGTATATAAAACCATGGCGTGAAGAAAGTGGATAGGAAGAAAGTTCACCTCTTTTTCTTTTTCACAATACTGGAATTGAGTGGGATTATCCCACAAATAGTGAAGATAGAGGAGGCACAGAAGACCCATCACAATGTCAGGCTGTCAACATGGGCATGGATAAGAGGAGATTTGATAAATTCAAGGAAGATGGGGCCATCAGGTACAAGACGGAATGGCTACTTCTCCCTTCCAGTGAAACAGAGGCTGTGGTTATATTAATGTCTTCCTTGTGATCTCTCAGTAAGCAACTGGGTAGCAATTGTATGAACAGAAAGCTGAATCTTATAGACCCTTGGTCTAATCCAGTGTGGTGTGATCATTTGCTGTGCGAAATGGCAGTGCAAGGTCAAGAGGAGGCCTGATGCTGCTGGTGGTTTGGCTATCTGTAGGTGTCTTCACAAGTAGTTTGCTTAGAAGTGTTGCCTCTTTTACAAAGGCATTATGTATGGTAGCCATCACTACTGTGTGCTATTCGTTTCTAGTTCCTCCAACTGATGACTTATCTTTCTGTAGGCACAAAGCACTCCCATGTGACTCCTTGGGGTTTACATTTCTAGAGTTATTACATTTCTAGAGGTTAGAGTGTTGGGCTAGGGTTCAGTTCCCTGCTCTACCATGGAAACCCACTTTGTGACCTTGGGCAAGTCGCACACACCCAACACCAGAAAACCCTGTAAGACGTTTGCCTTAGAGTTGCCATACATTTGTAAGTCAACCATTTTCCTTCTAAAGCTTCATGTGAAGAATACCATAGTGCCATCTTTGAACAAAACCTGTTCTTATATTCATTTCAAACATGGTGTAGTGATCTCCTTATGAAGTGATTGTTAAAACCTGAATCTGCTTTTATCTTGTCATACCAAAGATAAGTCTGTATCCTAAATTTCAGGCCAGCTCTTTCTAGTTCCAATAATGTTTTTGGTTCTCAGTGTTAACCAGTTCTGCAGCCATGTCAAATGACAGGCATGGTAATAGATTTTCAGATTTGGAAGACTCATATTTTAAAACCGATTATTGTCCATGGGTTTGGATAAATCATGCAGGACACCTGCGGAAGACTCTGGGGACCAGTCTCCTATCTTCTACTCAGGTTCCAGATCAGAAAGGGCAAATAATGTGTTATCATTAGAATGGTGAGCCACTGTCCTTGCAGACTTTCCAGATACATTTTCTTTTCTCTAAGACACACGTGTCAAACTCAGGGCCCATGGGCCAAATCCATCCCACCATGCCATTTTATGTGGCCCTCCTCCAGATGCTGGACTCCACCTCTTGTCTTCCTCAACATTAGAGTACATCATGACTAGAACTGATGGGAGAGTTAGAATATAATAACACCTTGAAGGCTCGATTTGTTCTGTTTAGTTAGGAGACTGGAGTTTGGATTTAGATATAAAGCTTGTGGATATGATACCCTTTGACCTGTCCCCAACCTTAGTGCCACAAGTGCTGCTGAGTTGCAATTCCCATTATCTCCACTCCGCATGGTAGATAATCCAAAGTGATGGGAGTTGTTGCTCAATAACATCTGTGAACCCAAACTGGATGAAAAACAAAGAGCACCAACCACTACTTAAAAAAACAAAACAAACTATAGTTGCTCTCTGTATCCATGGAGTCTCTTCCCATATATTTAATGGCCCTTTGAAGGCAAGCATACATTTGATGTGGCCCTTGATAAAAATGGGTTTGACACCCCTGCTCTAACAAATTTTTTTCTTTTCCAGGATGGCACTCGGGATATCTTCATTGACGGAGTTGTTGCTCGCAACCGAGCCCTGAATGGGGATATTGTGGTGGTGAAGCTACTTCCAAAAGAAGAGGGGAAGGTCAGTGCTCTAATAATTTTAAACAATGTTACTTTGATTGGGACCTATTTTAGGTCTTTCTTGCATCCAATCTACAGCAGTTGTTGTTTGCTGCTGTTTTTCAGATTATATCACCCTGGTGAGCTGCTGTCCTACTGGCAAAGCTTTTCATTAATATTTGGCCCGACTTCTCTGATGATCTTCTTTTTTCTCTGCCTGTCCCCATGTTCCTTTTTTTCACTCCCAACACTCTTGACTTCATTTTGGACTCCATATTTAGAAACTCTGGATCTTTTAATAATATTGTATTGTAGTACTGAGGCTGAAAATCCTTGCTTGCCTCATTCTCACATAAGGGAATAAGAAACCACACAATTTTTCTCCTTCCTTGTTAGACAGGCGAGAAATTTTCTGGCTGTCTCTAGAGGTGTTTTGCATTTTCAAGAATGATTTTGCGTAAATTGCACAGCTAAATGGCGACAGCTGCTGTCTTGTTGCACAATTTTTTCAAATGAAAAGAATTAGTATGCATCTTTTTGCTCAACTAGCCATTTATTATTATTGTTATTGTTATTACTACAATGTTTAAGGCTTACCCTTTGCCTGAAGATCTTTTGTGCTTGCTGTGTGTTTGCATGCACACACATGTATACATGTGTGCTTTGGTTCACAAAGGGAAAGGGCAGAAGGTTTGCAGTAAGACTTTTTGTGCAACTTAAGGAAGTAAAAAACAGAGAACCCCTTTTCTCATTTGAATGTAAAAATACCGTAAATAAATAAATGTATAATTTTCCTAAGGTACCACACAATTGCTCTGTTGCGTACATCTTCCCCTATCCCAGCTGTAGGAGTTTGAAATGGCAGCTTTAGTTGCTTATATCATCTTGAGTGTTGTCCTCTTAGTTTGCTTTCCTGTTATCATCTTGAGCCCAGCCACCTCTGCTCTTCTGTTTTGAGGATACTTCAGCTTTCCTTTTAAGAAGTGTTTCATCTACGAGCATGCCATACCAAGATTTTGACTCAGATGTATACGTTTTGAGGAGATCACATCCAGCAAGCTCACCTGATGTTCAACATCCCCTTTGTCCTATTTGCAGTGCTTAGGAAAGTTAATTTCTTGGATGGCAACTCCCAAGTTCTTGTCTAGCACATAGCCTGTTCACATTGTGCTGTCTTCTGTTCAAAGGAAGCCTTGAACTCTCTATTAGCTTTCATTCTAGGAAAGAAAATGCTTGGAGTCAAGAAAGCTGCTCATTAGACTATTAAAAATTTGAAATGCTCACGGTGTGTTCCAAACCTTGGTTGTGATGGATCCATGTATGGTGTGGCCATGATGACTGCACATGGATTATTCTCTGGCAAATCCTAGAGATCCGTGAAGCCAGGAAGGAGCTCTAGAGTTTGCCTAGAGCTCCTTCTTAGCTTCGCACTGCCTGCGGCATTGGCCGCTCACTTGCTTCAGCGTTTTGTCTCCCAGAGCATAATTGCATAGAAACCCTTGTTTGGGTTCTTCCATGTGTTTGTCTGGTTGTAAATACTGCAGTCTCATCCTGAGATTACCAGCCAAACCTTAGGTAATTGGTAAACTGAAGAGGCGAGAGGGATGTGCTTTCCTAAATTGTCCCATGTGTCGAGGTGTTAATTCCACCCTGAGAGTGTGTCAAACAAGCCTGGGGCGGTGGGGTTGCTCAGACAAAATAGACGGTTGTTAGGTTTCAGTTGATTTCACTTAAATGACTTCCGCTTTAAGATGCTGGAAGGGAAGTGTTGGAGGAGTGTAGCTGATTTGAAACCAGTTGGCAAGCCAATGCAAGACTTCAATCTATTATTTTTCCTCCTCCCCACACCTGTCCTGGTTGTTTGTTTGGAGGGTGTCTTCAGGATACAACAGCTTGTTTGTTTCCTTTCACAACCGGATTTTCTTGCAATGTCTGTTTCACAGCCTTCTCTTTCCAAGCCTTTCCTTAAAACAGGGACACATTACGCTAGATTATTGTTAATCCAATCTCTTATATAACGGCTGTCATCCGGGGCCTATCTTCATCTTTCGTTCTCATGGAACTAATTTTTCTGGGAATTGTTTTTCTTTTGCCAGTGTGGAGGTTTGAGACAGATTCATTAGCAAGATAATGACATTACATGCATGTTTGGGAATCTGTGCCTTGTAGCAGGAAAGTCTGTTTACCTGTTACCCCAATCAGATGGTCTGTGTTCACATTTATCAAAATGATATTTGCGCATCTTTCTTACCCTTTTGGGGGGCATTTGAATCTGCCAGAGACTGATTACTTGTATCTCCCAATATCCCTCATCATTGTTTATGATGTGATAGGGATGATGGCAGCCAACAGAATAAAATTTCTGTCCTTAAACAAGTGTGAGGGATTAAGAGTGGAGGGGGTCCTGCACTCATAATCTTCACGGGGCTACAGGTAGTTGCCAGAAAGCAAATAAGGAGCTCTCTTTGGCCAGCAAAATATAAAACCTGCTCAGGTAATATTAAAAGCAGGGACAGGGAGTTTGTGATGTTCAAGATACTTTAATTATTTTATTATTCTTAGAGTTATCACTCTCATTTTGGTCTCCAAGATGGTTCATGGAAAGTTGTAGTGATGCACATACAAACCCCAACCCATTCAACTCTTGGTCCCTTGGTCTGAGGCCAAAGTCCAGAGTGTGTTTCCCTTCTGCTTTCCAGTCTCAAGGCAAGTGGCAGCTGGATCCAAGTGTTCATTTGGGGCGGGGAGAGGGGGGATAACAAGCTTCCTGCAGCTGCTTGTGTGCATTAACAAGTGGGGAAAAAGCTGTTTTTCTTTGACCTTGAGCTTGTCTTATTCAAACCTCCTTGCCTTGGGCAGATGGTCCAAAATACAGTAAAGCTATAATTGGCTATAGGAGCTAGCCTGGTATAGTGGTTTGAGTGTTGGACTCCATTTGGGAGACCTTGGGCAAGTCACACTGAGCTCAGATGGCAACAAAGACATACCTTCCTCTGAACAAATCTTGCCAAGAAAATCTGTGATAATTTGTGGTTGCCACATGTACGAAACAACTTGAAAGCACACAACAACAATAACAATATAATTCATTGTGAGTTTCTCAGTAATGAAGAATTTCGAGGGCTAAGTTAACTCAGACATCAGGATAGATGCAGTCCATCCTCCACTTTCATTGAGGTCAGGGCTGCCAACTGCAAATACAATACCATTACTTTTAAATCTGAGAGAACACCTCTCTAGGAATCTCGAGGTCTTCCCACACAGTTGTAGAAGTTGACTAGAGTTGTACTGGAGAAGCTAGAGGTTCCTAAAAAGACCATATTAATAAAATCTGCAGCTAATCAAATTGTCAAAACTTAAACCCATAAATTTGGAGGGCTGACTAAAAATCCCTTAAAACTCAGTAGTCTTTTCTTGAAAAGCAGA
This sequence comes from Anolis carolinensis, assembly GCF_035594765.1. NCBI lineage: Eukaryota > Metazoa > Chordata > Lepidosauria > Squamata > Anolidae > Anolis > Anolis carolinensis. The sequence continues at coordinate 281,614,225 of NC_085843.1, read as the reverse complement.
CCAACCTTCTGGGGGCTGAGTGTGGCCAAGCGGGTGATGATCGACAAGTTGTAGTTTTCCAGGCCAAAAAGGAACTCGATGAGATTTAGAAGACCATTCCAAAACCTAACACTTTCTCTTTTCTCTTTCCTGCACCTTAGTCGTTATTTTGTATTGAATTGCGTTTATTCAAGCAGACTCAGTCCAGTTTCAGCAGGATGTTCCCCCTTCTGTAGCTTGTCCTTTGGCACATCTTGCCCTTTGTTAGTGCACTCTTGGTGACTACTGTTCAATTAATGATGGCCACCAGTCAGTTAAATAAAGAAAAAGAAAATCACAACAGCGGAGACTAGAATGTTAGAAAGGCAACGCAGACACAAATTACAGACTTATTCAAAGGAGGTTGGGCAACAACAGCAACAAACTATTTATATACCACTCTATCTCCCATGGGGACTCAGAGCAGTTTACACATGGTAAACATTCAATACCAACATATATCATACAAGATACAACGAGCCAATAGTCACAACAGCAACTTAAACATACTAAAAAAAATTTAATTTTTTTAAAACAATATGAAGCCGATGATGCAAAAAGCAAATTACAGATTGCTCCATTGAATTATTGTGCAATCAATGGGTATAATTTCTGAATCGGACCAGACGGCAGTATGGGCTAGAGTAGGGCTCACATAATAAAAATAACAAAGTCAGGGGTGAAGTGTGGCTAATAGCAAGGAACATAGGCCAAGATTACACCACTTCATCCTACTGTATATCTATAAGAGTAACGAGAAAAAACAAAATTGAAGGAGGTGGATAAAGTGCAGAAACAGGAATCATGTTATAGTAGAGAGATCTTTGCTTAGTGCCAAAAGGACTCCAGATTGGCTACCAAGTGAGCCGCCTTGGTGAGAAGATTTTGAAGATGGAAGCCACCATGTAAAAGGCTTCAGTCATTTCTTACCTGATGTGGGAAAGCAAATTTCAGTATTTCAATAGCTCTGACAGCCTAGTGTTCCTTTGGGGAGGAGGGTGGTGGTGGTGAAGAGGGAAGGTGTAGCTTTTCCCAATCACTTCCTCAGGGCGAAGGGTGTGGCAGGCGACATTAGCAGGCACACATTTCCTTTCCGTCATTATTAACTAGGAAGTGGGCAGGGTCCCCATGTGAGTTTGAGGTTAATGAGGAAGGGGTATCCCATAGCTTGGAGGCTAATGAGGACATTGTCTACGTTGACATGGGGTTAAGCAGGTCATGCCTACAGGATTCTCTTGTGTTGTCTAGGTCCATCTTCCCATTTTTCAGGATGCCTGAAAATCTGTGTATGGAAGCAGAAGGATATTTCCCATATCACATTTTTGCACATCTCAGCACCAGTAATAGTTAAATGCCTTACATTTCAAAAGCTTCTCCTAGTTTTAGCCAGAACTTTAAAGGAACCTTCCCAGGTCCTTATCGTATATAGAAGAAATAGGTTTGACAAGTTATTTAAATTTTGGATTGAAATCAGGAATCAACTCACTTTCTCCATGTTTCCTGTCAAAGACAGAACGCCACAAGATCAAAGATAACAGAGTTTATTGGATAACAGAACTCAAAATGCCCGTAAAATACAAGGGCCAGGCAGTATTAGCCTTTAAAAGCAAAAAGGGGCAAGGAAAAACGTTCAAAAGATAAACCGGATTAAACCGGAGTTTAATCCGGGTAAAAACAAAACAGCTTGCTTCAGCTTGGAGATAAACAAAACAAAAGCCGGGGAACAAAGTGTTCAAAAGAATGCAATTAATTGGCAGCAGATTCCTCTCTGCTGCCAGCACTGTGCTTTGAGTAACTTGAGTCACTCCTCCACACAGCAGGCAAGATTTCCAATACACACAGATCAGCCGAGGATTGAAGCAGTAGAGTAGACCCAGTTCCTTTCCGTAGTTCAAGCCAGAAGCAGACGTTTGTAGTTTCACCAAGTCCGAGTAGGGGGGAAGTCAAGCCGTGGTCAGTTCAGTCCGAAATCCAAAGCAGGAGATGGCGTCCGTCAAGAAGACGACGGAAGGTCAAAGCTAATGAGATTAAGCACAAGTTTGCACAAACAAAAGCCCACACAATTCCTCCCGCCGTCTGACCCCAAATTCCAAAACAACTTACGTATCAGCACACGAAAACACACCAGTCTTCAGGAAAGCGTCCCACACAGATCCCAAGCGTTCGTCCAGATTACCTTGCCCAACGCAATTTGCAATTGCTCCCAAGCCTCATTTTATGCCAGTTACAAATCCTCATCACTATCAGCTGCCCTCCTTAACCCGGGCGTTTCCTCATCACTTTCCTCATCAGAGCTGGAACACCTCTGACTACGCCCCACAGCATCCCCAGCTGTGGATCCCGTCCCATCCCTCCAGCTTGTCCATGGGTCTAATCCTGAAGGTCCCCATTCATCTTCCATCCCATCATTGCCAGTGGCACCCAATTCCTCCCTCACCCGAGTCCAATCCATCTCATCCTCCTCCGAGCTAACCAGCCCCTCCTCCATTCTCTCCGTAAACCCCTCAAAAGACTCTTCGTCAGATGGTGCTGCAAAGATATCTCGCAGTCTCTTTCTTTCTCGCTCCTCGAGAGTATCTGACTCTCGAGGAGTCTTACGCCCACGTCTGCCAGTAACAGAGCCATGAGGCTCAATCATAACATTTCCAGTTGCCCTTTGTAACACAGTGATTCATTCTTATGTTTTTTGGAAGTAAAACGATGATGTTCACAAGTGATGGGATGGGACTGTGGTAAATGTATGATGAATATAGAGGTGCTCCAGAAAAGGGAGACCATCCTGTGACATGCAGTAAAACGTATTGGACAAAGAGAAGAATTTGAGAAAGTTACCTTTTGGGACTACAACATCTTTTGTTCCCTCACTCACTATGATTGGACCACCTCTGAAAAAATTATGATCACCCCATGTACTCCACTAACAATAAAATCACTGTTTTTTGGATTGGAGAGTAGGATGTCAATTTTAAATGTGCTCTTCTTTGTGGCTGTGGAGTGTAGGGAATGTAGGGATGGGCTAGGGATTGTTTTAAAGTTTCATTTGTTAGTTGTTTTATATTGTGTAAGTTTTTTAAATAACATAATGAAGATCAAAAATCACAGTAAACTGATTTTGAAGAGCGTGACTATGAGCTGTCTTGCAAATGATGTGGAAGAATATTTGGATTAGGACATTACAGTGCATATAGTACTCATGGTGCTGACTGGGCAATATTCCAGATAATTAACCAATTAATCAATTAACTAATTAATAACTGCCTTTCTCTGTATATAGGATCCAAAGCGGCAAAAGAGATGAAAACAAATTAAAAATCAGTTTGATTACTTTTATCTTATTCCAATAAGTTGCTGCTTTCCCCTCCTTAAGAAACAATGACTACATCCCAAGGAAGCAACACAGTTTTTCCTAAGTAAGAGAGAAATCCTATATACGTATGTTGGCTTGGATCATGTCCAGCTGTATTCTGCAAATCTAGGGACCAGGACATCAATCTGTGGATTGAAATTACAAGAAAAGAGATTTTACCAAACCCTGAGCTTTACTTGGGCTCCCAGTAGCTGCTTTGACCCCTCCCTGCCATGTAGCCTTTGAGGAGGAAGGAGAGCAGCCAGGAACTTAATTACTAAACTCAGTTTACAATTCTACCATCTCCTTTTCCTGCATGTTGTGACTTATTTACACCAAGAGCCTGGAGGTAAGGAAATGTCAAACAATCTAATTGCATGCTGCACTGGTAGCTTTGTGGTTGATAGGCAGGATGTAAATACTCTAAATACAGTTAGCCCTCTGACATCGATGGTTCTGCACCAGTGGATTCAACCAACCACGGCTTGAAAATATTTGGGGTGAGGTTGGGGAATTCCAAAAAGAATTGCTGTTTGCCATTTTATAGAAGGGATGCCTTTTAATGATGCTAGTGTATATAATGAGGCTTAAACATCCATGGATTTTGGCATCTACAAGCGGTCCTGATACCAAATATCAGCAGATACCAGGCACACATTGTGATTAGATACAAAAATAGGTTGTTAAGTAGGTAGGTAGGTAAACAGATTCAGTAAGAGCTGTTTGGCTGGAATAGACTGCCACATGGGAGTCTTTGAACAGAGGCTGGATAGCCACCCTTTGGAAACTCCCTTGTTTTGTCTTCCTGCATTGCAAGAGTTTGGGGTCCCTTCCAACTCTTATGGTTATACAATTCAACCCAGAGTTTGATGTAGTTGTCTGAAAAGTCATCTGGCCTTGATAGCAACAGCTAGCTGCACAAACATGCCCTCCTTGCCTGCCAGGCTGCCAGACTTCTTTGTTGGGGAGCGATGACTTATAAAAGCAGACTTCTGACAATGCCGCTTTCTTTTATTCTTAATCTCTTGGTGAATACAGACAGGGAAATCCACTGTCGGCTCTTGAACCTGCCCTTTGCCCCATATTTAAGGCGGAGTGGATCTGCCTTCTATCAGCTAATAAGTATGGTTCCATTTCCACCCATGCCATCCCCAATCAGAGCAGCATTTCATTTGGGTGAGGTTAGCAGTGAAGTTTCCAAAATAGTGCCCAGCCTAATGAGCAGTTCGGTTTTGTAAGGCTCGGGTGGGAAAAGCAGCTCTTTTGGTAAAGGCTCAGATGGACCCAGTTCCTGACGTCATCCCTTTCCATGGGATGTCTCCCACCAGTCGTTGAGATAACATTATAATTCCAATCTAGGTGTGGTGCCAACTGTAACTTAAATAAAGGAAAGGCAGGGAGAGCGGAAGCTGACCTTGTCAGAATTTGATCATTACGTTTTTTATTTTAGAGTAATTTCCTTTGAACGCTTTGGCCTTTGGGCAAACATTGTTTTTTTGTAGGTGTTGTGAAATCATTTAAGAATTCTTATTGTTTCCTCCTTATCTTTGAATTGTCCTAGATTGGCAAGCAGTGAGTCTTTCGACCAAATCGCCTAACCTTGGAGTTGGTTTTGGCATCTGTCTTAACTGGCCCATCCTACAAATGCTAATTTGGCTGGCTTGGGATCAATTCATAGTAGATTTCCATAGAGTTCAAGCTTTTTTTAAAAAAAATTGCTGAGGACGTTAATATTTACAAACTAGACCCAAGTTGGAAAGATCAATACCTTTAGAAAAAAGAAAATATAACTTTCTGAACACAGTTTGACCTAGGATTGTGTTTTTAGTACTGGAACTGAACTGAGTTACTGCAAGCAGCGTAATTTTGGTGGGAACACAATCCCCTCTATATTCATTGGGGTTGGGGCAGATCTATAAGTAGATAAGCCCTGGTTTCACCCATTGGAAGGACACCTGGGATCTTTTGTTAACATCAAAGTGCAACCATTTCAGATCATTGCTGAAAGGAAAACATCCTACAAAAGTATGGGTACCAGAGGTGATACCAAAGGTGTCTGGCAGCTCCTCCTTTTGTTACTCCATGGTGCACATGACATTTTGGATCCTGCATAGTCCCTTGTGAATATTTTTGTGGCCCTTGACCTCTCCAGAATTTCAAGATTGAGTCTTTTCTGGCCAAAGTAGGAATTGTTGGTGCTTCTAGATGCAACAATTTGTCTTTTAAATATGTTCCAAAGCCTCCCTGTAAGGTTTAACATTTTAAAAATACCAATTTTTGAGAACCAGAAATGCACTTCATTCACTTTGTGGGCTTTGTTTTGTTTTATGTTTTGTCCATCCAATGCCCCCCCCCCCCATGGTCCCAGGGTATAAAAGTAGTCCTTGGATCAGCTGTAGTTGCCCCTCCTGTGCTGGACAGTGTCAGCTTACCACTTCTGCCTTTCTGTAGTCCTTCACTTAGCCGTGTGGGCAAGACAAAGGGTAAGAATTTTAAGAGTTTGAGTAGATGGCAGGTGTTACTAGATGACAATTGGAAGTGGGAAGGTGAACAAACGATTTCTCGAGGCCAACACATTCCTTCTTTTCCTCCGGAGAGGATATAAAACCAATCCGGCTTCTGTTGTGAAATAATTGTACATGCATTATTGCATAAACATTATGGTTATAGCCGAGGTTACTCAACCTTTCCGTGCTGCAGCCTTATGAGAAAATAGAGTCGAACTACTGTAAAACTTGTACTGGGCAGAAAACTGGCACACGCAGCCTGTCTCAGGAGCCAGCTCTTTTTACGAGCAAAACTTGATAAATGTGTTTGAATTGTTTTTGAGTTAAAATAATCCTGGTGCATGGAGCAGGTTCAGTGACTTTTCAAATATTCTTAGAAATGGCACTTGTCGACTCTTGCTCTATTTATTGGTTGGATGGATTGCTGGAGTGCATTAGAATGTGAACAGTTTTGTGAGCAAAGTGTGAAAGAATAAAAACTTTTGAAACGTTAATTGCATAAATAAAAAATATTTTAAAACAATTAAGACCACTGCTTAAAATAAATTTCAAACCATAGACTGCTAAAACAGAGCAGTCACCCTTAATTTCAAAGACCAAAGGCCAAAAGAGCTAACCTAGTCTTAGAAGGAAGCAATGTCCTTGAGTCTGCAAGATCTGAGCAGGAAGATTGATAACAGGGGACCTGGCGGTCTCTCATTCAGAATCATTTTAAGTTGAACTCAGCTTAATGGCAGTTAATAGTGACAACAACAGGCAGGAAACCTTATCAATATTTTAAAGTACTGTGGGATCCTCAATTTCCCATTATTATGTGTTCCTCTATGAAAACTGGTATGTAGCAATAAAAAGGCAAATCATGTTGAGCCATCCTGGTTGACGATCGCACAGGGTTCTGCTTTAGTGCAAACTTTATTCATTTCCCCCTCACTTTACTATAAGGCAGTGGAAGCGAATGATAACAGACATTAAGAAGTCTCCCGCCTCATATGAATATAAATGATAATGCTATGCTTACCTCAATCAGTATGAAGAACTTTGGCTTGCCTCCAGGTATTCATTTCAGTTACAGTAAGTTCACTGAATCAATGGGAACTTGGTAAATCAACACTGATTCAATAGATCACCTGTTGTTTGCGTAACAGTTGGGTCTATGTCGAAAACAATAGTATAAAAAAAATTAAGCCAAAAATAAAAATAGTGAAGGAAAAAGCACAGCAGCAAAATTTCCATCAGATATGAAAGCTTTGGAAACTTTGAGAAAACAAGTATTGCTTGCTTAATGCAAGCATTAAGTGGACCAGGCGAATCTCTCTTTAAGATGCCATTTCAAATCCCAAGTACCTAAGGCTAAAAAGACCATCATCCACATGCCCAACTGCTATTTTTTTAAAAGTTTGTTATAGAAAGGAGATGAAGCAGTGCGGAATTCTCAAGCAAACCCCTATTGGGAAGTTGATTCGTCAGATGTTTTGTCCACGGGTTGTTTGTTGTCAGAAAGGTCTTTACATTGGTCCCAAATTGAGCATGAATATTAAACCAGCAACCGTTGAAGTTGATGGAGGGCATGGTGGTAACATGGTCAAATCTATTAGTTCCAGACAGGAAAACTGGGGGTTCTACATTCTGAACAGAAGGAAATTGCTTTCCAAGGAAGTTCTGCTTTAGGGTATGTTGCTGTAATATGGTCTGGTATAGTGGTTTGAGCGTTAGACTATGACTCTAGAAGCCAGGGTGCAATTCTTGCTTGACTATTGCATCCTACTGCTTAACCTTGAGCAAGCCGCACCCCAGAAAATCCTGTGATAAGGGTTGCTTTAGGATCAGCATAAGTCAGAAAGGCTTGAAGGCACAAAACAACAGAGTGTGAAAGTTGTGTCTGCTTTCTTTAGATAAGGGAACAATTGTAGCGTGAATCACAGCAGGTAGAAATCACTCCTTTCCTGTGCTGTTGACCAGATATTCAACCTTTTAAAACCCTTAGATGCTTAATGGTTCTTTATTTTAATCTATGCTGTCAGCTGTCTTCTGTCCTGTAATGACAGAAAGGTGGGATATTGAATGCATGAATGAATAAAGTAGTAGTAGTAGTAGTAGTAGTAATAGCCCACCTCTTCTCATGGCTTGAGGCGGGTTACAACATAGCTAAAAACACACAATCATTGTAAACGTTCTATAAATACACATATCAAAATTTATTTCTACAAAATATCTATTAAAATACACAGAAGGAAGATTAAAACACAAGACATGAGTTTAAAATTAATGATTAAAACTGACTGGGCAGGCCTGCCGGAAGAGATAGATGTTCAGACGTATTTTAAATTCCGACAGCTCATTTAGCTGTTGGATATCTTAAACAAAAGGAAATTGCCTTCCAAGGAAGTTCTGCTTTAGGGTACGTTGCTGTAATATGGTCTGATATAGTGGTTTGAGTACTGGACTATAGTTCTAGAAGCCAGGATATAATTCCTGCTTGACCATTGAATCCTACTGCTTAGCCTTGAGCAAGTCGCATCCCAAAAAATCCAGTGATAAGGGGATTTAGGTCTGCAAATGCTTTCAGATTATGAATGTTCTGCTTTGGGAGGAATATAACTCTGCCCAGATTAGATTGACAAAGTGCTGAACCTGTAGGTTGTTTACCATTGTATAGTCCAAGAAATGTCTTGTTGTGAACCTTTCAAGATTTGTGGGAAAAAAACCCTTTGAGACCACCTTGGCACAGCAAAGAGATGTGTAGGAAAAGGTTTGCATGCTAATGTTACATAATAATAATAATAATAATAATAATAATAATAATAATAATAATAATAATAATAATGTATTTGGAAACAATAGACATTGACAAAATCATGATCTGCCAACTGCAAAAGGCCACCCTACTGGGATCTGCACGCATCATCCGAAAATACATCACACAGTCCTAGACACTTGGGAAGTGTTCGACTTGTGATTTTGTGATACGAAATCCAGCATGTCTATCTTGTTTGCTGTGTCATACAATAATAATAATAATAATAATAATAATAATAATAATAATAATAATAATAATAATACATCACACAGTCCTAGACACTTGGGAAGTGTTTGACTTGTGATTTTGTAATACGAAATCCAGCATATCTATCTTGTTTGCTGTGTCATAATAAAATAATAATAATAATAATAATAATAATAATAATAATAATGTATTTCTTATATCCTGCCTCCATCTCCCCAAGGGGACCCGGGGCGGCTTACATGGGAACAAAGCCCTAAAACAACAGTTGACATATACAGTAGAGTCTCACTTATCCAACCTTCGCTTATCCAATGTTCTGTATTATCCAACATAGTTTGCTTTTTAGTAGTCAATGTTTTTGTAGTCAATTTTTCAATACATTGCAAAGTTTTGGTGCTAAATTCGTAAATACAGTAATTATTACATAACGTTATTGTGTATTAAACTGCTTTTTCTGTCCATTTGCTGTAAAACATGATGTTTTGGTGCTTAATTTGTAAAACGTAATTTGACATTTAATAGGCTTTTCCTTAATTCCTCCTTATTATCCAACATTTTTGCTTATCCAACGTTCTGCCGGCCCGTTTATGTTGGATAAGTGAGACTGTACTGTACATAAAAACAATATAAGTTACAAGGTTAAAATACATAGTAAAACCAAACTATTTTAAAACTTTAAGATAAACTTTAAGATTATCTTTGGGAAAAGGAGGCAGATATCTTCTTGGTGGTTGTGCGATAGCATCAGGCATCAGACTCAAAGACTGGCTGAATTTGGCACAAGCTACAGTGTGGCTGTTGTGCAGAAAGGCACCAGACTACTGTTACTGAACTTTCCCATAGTACCCTCCATAGCTGTAAATACAGGTGTATGCGTGTGCATCCATGCATGCTTCCTTAATGCCAAGCTGCGTGCATTTTTCTGGCAGCACAAACGGAAGTCAGAATCCTACCTGGTGGCAGCTTGTTCAATCCAGCAGTAACACAGGTGCCCTTTTTTCTGCCATGGCAAGAGAAGAACTCATAAAGCAGGCTGCTCCGTTGGCTGATGACCTTTTGTTCTCTGCCAGACGTTCCATTGTTCCTTTGTCAACCTGGTGTTGATCACCGGATGTATGCATTGTGCACGGTGCCACCTTAATTTGTTTTGGATTAGAACGTCTTGAAGAGCTGCTTAATCATCTGTAAGAGAGGGAAAAAAACCCCTAAGGCATTTGTTCCATCAGAGAGTAGTAGAAATGAATAAGCACGTGTTTTGTGAGGAATGCTCTCTCTGTGAGGCTTGTTCCTCCAAACCCAAGGGACCTGTTTCACTTAAGGGTATTCCAGCAGGTATTCCAAACCTTCTTATGGCTTTTGCTATCTTATCAACGTGTGTTTATCAGTTCTGTGTTCTTTCTAGGTATTGGCTTGGCATGGTGTTCTACATGGAGTTATAGCAAGGGAAAAGGAGCTTGTACCCTGTTTCCCTGAAAATAAGACATCCCCGGAAAATAAGACCTAGTAGAGGTTTTGCTGAATTTCTAAATATAAGACCTCCCCTGAAAGTAAGACCTAGCAAGGTTTTTGTTTGGAAGCATGCCCGGCGCCTGCCAATCAGAACACCAGAGCATGCAGAATTGGTAAATGTACATACCAGTTGTTGTGACTGCGCCTTCGGGGATTATGGTTGATGGTGATGGAATTCGAAGAGGAAGAAAAAACCCTCGTGATGAGGGTTCACTGGAGGAGTTGCGCAGGAAGCGTCTTAGAGAGTTATATGGGGGATCTTCTGAGGAAGATTCAGATGGGGAGATGGATGCTGAGGAACAGGTGGTGGCTGGGGAAGCGGGCACTGAATGGGCACAGCCACCGGAGATGTCTGGGGATTTGGGGCCTATGGATACTTCTGAACCTGGGGTTTCTGCAGGAGCTGATCCCAATTGGGATGCTTGGAGAAGGGAGGATGGTTCTTTAAGTGTTCATGGGGCTAAGTGTGGGCAGGATGATTGGGACTCCGACGAATTGCTAGGTACTCCAGATCCACGAGCTCTAGCTGTGTGGAGTTCAGACTCTGAGTAGATTTGGGACACCTGGTGTTTGGGTGTGAGTGTTTGGTCACCCAGGAAGAAGGGGAATAAAATGGGAATGTTTGGCCACTGCACTTTGTGTGTGGCAAGGTGTTGCTGAGGCGCCATTGGGATCTCTGTGTTTCCATGAAGTCTGGACTTGGACTATGATTTGAATCTGCTGTTATCACCTAGCTTGGCTCTCGCTGTGTCTTATCGTGGACCTGTTTTGGATGACTGCACCCTCTTCAGACCTTGGATCGGAATTTGACCTTGCTACTGCCTTTGCCCTGTGATTGATGACTACTATCGACTTTTGACTCCTGGCTTGCTCTTTGGACACCGCTGTTATCTCCTGACCTGACCTTGGAATCCCAGACGACGTCTTTTCACCATCCTTTTGGAGCCTTCGGCTTTATCCACATTGTGGAAGCAGTCTACTGCATTCTTGGTTTGTTTGTTTGTTTCCTGACCAATTTGGTGTTTTCTTTTGGGAACTGTTCCTTTGAAAACTACAGAGCCGGCTGGCAGGGCTTGGACTCACAAAGTGCAGTTTGCACTAAGTTTGTTTAGCTTGGTTTTTACCTGCTTGTGTTGCTGAATTATATTTTTGTTTGAACTGCCCTTGTAGCACTGATAGTGAAGTGTTTCAAGGTTTTTTCTGTGTTAACATTACTTTTTGGCTTATCTGCTGAATAAACTCTATTTTTGTTCGCTAATTGGCGTCTGACTCTTGACACCAGTTGTACATGGAAATAATGGTAGTAACAAGAAATTCTTAATAGGATTCACAGTTTGTCCAGTTATGTTGGTTTGTGATGAGAACTACTGTACAGTATATAATAAATGTTCTTTTTTTTTTTTGGTTCAACAATAAATGTGAATTCTTCTTCATGGAAAAATAAGACATCCCCTGAAAATAAGACCTAGCATATCTTTGGGAGCAAAAATTAATATAAGACACTGTCTTATTTTCGGGGAAACACGGTAGTAGTAGGGCTGGCTGTAGCCAAACTTCCCATCAGAAGGGGAAAGGACAGCAAAAAAGCATTTCTGGGTAAACAGTTTGATGTCTGTTTCATCAGGATAGTCTTAGGTAGCTGTGTGCTCAAGACCTCAGAAAAGTTACTTTTTTGAATAATGTTTGAGAATTGCATTTCTATTTCACTAAGTATTCTGATTAGTAGCAGTCTTGTAAGGCAGTGATTCCCAAACTGTGTTCTTCAGAACCCTATGGTTCTGCAAAAACATCATAGGGGTTCCACCAAAAAAGTTTTTCAATTTTTTTTTAAAAGTCAATGCCAGAGTATTAAGGTCTTACTGAAATTCAATATATTTAAAAACAAAATTTGAATCTGTGCTACTGAATGACTTCTGGGTGAGACTGATAGACGTATAGCTGTCTGTAGGTAGAAAGACTATCTGGGGTTGGACTGGATGGCCTGTGAGGTCTCTTCCAACTCTATGATTCAATGCTGCCCTTCATGTTCACCTATCACTATGAATTGGGCTTTTTAGCTTATGCTTACACCAAAAACAAATGTAGAAGTAAGTTAGAGGCTACTCCAGATTTATGTATTCAGCTTCAAACATAGAAGCCAATTGTACAAAAATGAAACAATTTCATTCATCACTTTAGATGTGAATCCAATATTTCCTTATTCCCAAATAAAAGTTTGTGATTTTATTTAAAATATTTTCTCCTTCTTTCCAAACCTATTTCATTACACAAAACCCTCAGGCAATATGAGTAGATGAAAGTAGGATGAACTTTGTGGATTCACAACGCTGAGGGACAGAGTTAGGGTTCCATGGGGAAAAAGTATTTTGAAGGGTTCCGTGATCGAAAAGGTTTGACAACAACTGTTCTAAGATATGGAAAAAACATCTTCCTCATCACTTGCTGCTCAAGAATCTTTGAGATGGAGATGGCACCAGTTGAACTTGAATTTTCTATGTGACGAAAACAATAAGAGGAATAAACACAGTCACGGAAGACCGTAGGAGTCCTGTGGCAGTTACCATGGAATAGTAAAGGTGGCAGGATAAATTCACTGGGAAGGAGAGAGTTGAATAAGGCTATGTGAAGAATCCCTGGAGGAAAGGTTTCTCCTCTCCACACAGTGACCCTCGACTTATTCACGGGTCATTTCAAAAGCCATAATTTTGGCCTCAAAACCTGTCTTGAACTTATACATGATGTCAACTTATATATGAGTATATATGGTAGATGAATGCTGTGAGTATTTAGATTAGATTGAAGTACACAACTCCACAGGAAAAGGCACCCATACTTGTAAAAATTGGAAGATGTTGTCTTGGGCTTTACTTGTATCTTCTTATTCCCTTTTTTAAATTTTTATTTATTTATTTATACTTAAAACTTATACATTCTTTAACAAATTTGCAATACAGAGTTATGTAGATCAAGCTCATATAGTATTTTCACTCTCTATATAACATACTCATATTATTTACCTTTTATTACCCCTCACCTAGTGCTATCTTCTCATTCCTAAATTCCGTACTTTTGGGGTCTGAGGAGTGGGAACCTGTTTTATCAGCTACAATAAACAGTAGTTTCCATTTTGGGCGACCAGTCAATTTCTTGATGCCTTTCTTGGGCTCCTTTCTGAGTGCTAAAAAGAGGGTGGATACTTGTCAGGCCCTCCAAATGCTAGTAGCCAGTTCCACAATATAAAAGCATCCCATTTTGGCATTGGCAGAATAGATCACATGAGCTGATAGGACACAGTGTTTGAGCTATTGATTTTCTGCCCTGGCCCCAAAATAAACGAGGCAGACCAGGAGGGGAAGGAGGGGAATCTATTCATCACTACATGGGAACAAAATTATTCTTTTCTACACAAGAACCTATTTGCAAATATTAGTGTAGCTGTAGACTTCCTCAGAAAGCCAAGAAGCCAAATTTACACGGCTAATTATAGAGTCTCCTGTTAATCATTTATGCAGTTGATAAGCCATTGAAAGAATCAGAGCTTGAATTGATGCTGGTAACTTTGGACAGCTGGATCAGATAAAGACTCTTATTTGTGCAGCTTTCCAGTCCAGAGTTCTAAAAATGGGATCCATTCCTGAAGTCTCCATTACTGAAGCCCTGGTCTTATTGTGCCTTGCACCTGTTCTTACTGATGTTCTTCCTCTGGACGTCATCACATGGAGGTCCAGAAGCCAGAGGACAGTGAGGGAAACCGTGGGGCAGCATTCTATTTTGTCCCCTTACCATCATGGGTCAAGGGCTACCATCCCACAACGTTTCTCCACTGTCCCAGCTTCCTTCCGTGCTATCTCCGGCTTCTTCTATGAAGCATTGGGTAGTCACTTGATTCTTCAGGGCTCCATTTCAATACGCTGCCAGCACAAAATCCCGCCGGAAGTAGACCTGCGTTATTTGATGGGCTTCGGTGGACTCTGTGAAGTCAACGTGCTAGCAGCGCACAGAGACAGGGGAAACCACTCATCTGATGAAGTTCTCTCTCTCTCTTTGTTTCTGACTAGCATGCAGTACTAACAGTTCTTTTGGATGAGGAAAGTAATACCTCTTGCAATAACGGGGACTTGAGTATCTGTAGTTATGCTCATTGTTTCCGTTATAAACTGCTGTGTTGTTGGCTTTTTAAAAATACAAATAAAATGGATTTATAACTCCTCTGTAAAGAATTTGTTCTTGGATGGCACGATGTATACAAAAGGTCCCTGGACTATGCTTGTCGGAATAGGAAGAAGTCACAGTTTTGTGTTCGGTGGTGCTTTGATTTTCAAGATTTTATTGCACCTCAGCCTGGTTTGGCTGGTTCTGTGGAAAGTGGAATTCTTGCTGCTTTCAACCAGGAAGGTTCCAGCTTGAGCTAGCAACTGGGGCCACCTCATGGGATGGGAATAACACATTTATCTTTATGCCAGCCCGAAACCTTGTGATAGTGGGTAGTATATAAATATTGCAGTAATTAAAATCTCCTTCTATTATCAGTATTTTTGGTTTTGCAGTTGACCAGGTGTTACTGAGTGGAGTTTTTGATCCTTAGTGATTCAGAAACTATCCAAAAATCTAGGAATGAATGAGGTATTGTGAGATAATTTGACATGTTCCAGGTAGTTACACATTTTGCAATTGTACTATTGCCATGTTGTCTACAGCAATTTCATCCAGGTGCTTTGTCGGTTCATTTAGAATGCTTCCAGAGAACCTGTCATCATTGGAACTATATGATCATCATCTCTCTGTAGTGATTTCAGCTAGTACTGTGGATAGAGAGGTCTATGCCCGGTGAGCCTTCACTAAACCAGATTAGTCAGGACAGAGTACAGGCACTCCGGGTTGAAGGCAAAGCTACAGAGGTTTATTATGGTTTGGCCAAAAAAATCATATAATTTGCTTGGGGTCTCTTGATTATCTATAAATATTCTAGGTGGGGGGTGGAGTGCCGTAGCTTTACAACACCCCCATACCTTTTCTTCTCCCTTAAAGAATCTTACAGAAAATAAGATAAAGATGTATCTCTCAAAAACATACAATAGTTAAAAGCCGTTAAAAAGTGACACAGAAAGACAGTACAACTCACTGTCTTTTCCCTGCAATCAGTAAATGTCCAAAGGCCTGTTGGAAAACAGAAAAGCCTTCACTTGCTGCTCAAAGGACACTATGGGGCAGTCATTTTAGGCTTACTAAGAAGAGGATTGGGGGCATCTCTACCAGATGCATCTCAGAAGATAATGAGACCAAGAGAAGGACTTCCCCTTAATATCTCAAAACCACACAGATTTAGATGCCAACGTTTTTGTTACTGTGCACTTTCAGGTTGTCTCTAACTTTTAAAGACTTTCTTGGTAAGATTTTTTTTCCAGAAGGATTTGCCATGTTCTTCTCTGAAGCTGAGAACAAGTGATTTGCCAAGGTCACCTCGTGATGAGTGAGGAGTCAAACCTGGTCTCTTGGGATCCTAAGTGCTACACTCAAACCACTGCACCATGATAAGCCCTTCAAATAACCTAGATCTGAGTGGTCTAGCACTCCTTAGGTCATAAAGAATACTTTACATTATGTTTGGAAACAGACTGGTAATTAGTAGAACTGTTGTAACAAGAGAGTTGTGTGCCTTCTTAGATCTCTAAAAGCATGGACATTGGGATGTCCATGGCATAGTACAATGCTGAACTTCATTTGTATTTTCTACTTCAGAACCTTTAGCTGTCCATTTTAAGCAAAGAGAAAGTTGAGCCAATGGACATACAGTCTTGATTTGACCTGGTGATGCTTTTGCCTAAAAGAAGGAAAGATTTGGAGAGCTTTGACGCTCATTGTGGTTGTTTGAAGCCTTGATTTTGAGGCAGCGTATGTTGGTTGCAGGTGATTCATTTCCACCTGAATTGCAGATGGCCCAAGCAGACCGAGGTTGAATAAAAAGAGTATTTTTCTTGAGTTAAACTAGTTTGAATCGTTTCATCAAGCAGTGAAACTCAGTAGGACTGGTGGTGAAAGCTGATGCACTTCCTAATAAGCTCTGCTTTAATGTTTGGTGGGGCACGTCTTGTTTGGTAAATGCAGACGTCAGACCCACAGGGCCAGTGACGTCCCTTTCTTGGTACCTCACCCAGGATTTATTAAGAGCGGGTACCAAATGCCTCAGTGACGTCTATGGGCGCACTTGTTTTCCATCTTGCCATCTCAAAAAGGGCAAGGACAGTGTTACATCTTTGGCCACTGACAGACACAGAGATGAGTGAACAATGGAGGCGTAGATGGAGTTGGAAAAACCTGCAAATATAGAGGGCCAACTGAAATTGAATGCTCTGGAAACATGCGCTCAAATTCATGGCCACAAATCAGTTCGGCATGGTATTTTAGCGCGTGTGCTGCACACCTTTCGTTAGAGGCTCCTTTGAGCAGTTCTTCAGTGCAAACCTTTTTTCCTTGACAAGAAAAAGCACATCTATAGAGTTATAAGAGCTAACTTTCTGGATCAGAAGTTTGCTTCATTGGCCATTCTGCTGGGTTTTGGGCCCAGAAGCAGTGACGATTCCTGATGGTTTGCCCCTGATTTCCATGAGAAAGAGCCACATGAATTTTGCCTGTGCGGCAAGGCTGTGTGTCTGGGGGTGGCTGCACATACGTGAACTGGGTCAGAAAGCAAAAGCTAGGCATTTTTGTGCTTTTCCAACTTATTTTTAAATTCAGGTTTCCAGTTGGAAGAGACATCCTGCACCTAAAAGCATTTCTGATTCTTGCCCAGCTTTTTTTTCCTTGGTAGCCACCACGAAAGGAGAGTCCGCAGAATTCCTGAGCAGTTTCTTCCATTGCTGGAGTGTTCCTAAATTTCTTTCCCCTCTGCTGTTTCACTCTGTTTGCTTTCTGTTGCTTCTCACCTTATCTGCAGTTGCTAGGAAAATGATGACTCCATGGGGACCCTTCACATTAATTGGAAGCGTTTAACATTTCCCCCTGCCCTCTTCAGCTTTACTAAACATAGCCCAGGTTTTTCTGCCTGCCCTCCTTTCCATGAGCGACTATGACCAGGAGGCTTTGCGGATCTCTTAAGCCGCATTAGACTGAGACAGATTATTGGTCTGGCTGGCTTCATACTGTCTAGTCAAGAGAGCTTGGAAAGTTACTTTTTTGTGCAATGTCAGCTTAGCCAGCATGGACAATGGCCATGCTGGCTGTGGGACTCGGGAAGCTATAATCAAAAAAGTAATTTCTTTCAAACTAGGCAAGAATGAACGGCTTTTGTGGTGACTGGAATTACTTGAGCAATTTTGTGCACTTGTTTCAGTGCTTTTTATACCATCCTTTACTGAGCACTGTTTGAGACAAGTGCATTACATTATTTGCTTATTTATTGTAGTCATGTACAGTGCAAGTCTATCTCAGTTCATAAAGTAAATGTGATCCTAGGGATTATGACTTTTAGAAAAAAGAAAAAGACACCAGAGGTAGAAATAACATGAAAGGAATAGAGATTAGTTCCCACACCACAGACAAAAAGAGCAGTAGCTAGAAGCCTTTGTCAAAAGATGTTTCTTTGTCAGAGATTTTGTTAACTGAGGTATATATGTATAGCTCATCTTAGAAGACACAAATCCTCACAGGGGGCTCCTAACAACAGAAAGAACCATAACGGGTTCACAGTTCAAACAATAGCCAGTCTACATCCATTAAAATCCAAATGGATCAAATGTATGAAACCAGTAGCAACTCTTTAGGCTTGCATTTTTCGTAGCAGTAGCTGGTTCTTGAAGCACTTGGATAGTTCTGTATCGAAAGAGGCACTGTCTCATGTCTTGAGGTCCCAAACCCTGTACAATTTTGAATGTCACCTTTAGCACCTTGAATGCAGATTGTATGTTTCTGTAGATGCTGAACTTTCTGTCATTTATACTGTCCTAAAATGAATGGCTGCTTCAGTGAGAGAGAGTCAGCTCTCCTTTTCTCTGGAACATCCCAAGGCATTTACAGGCTATTCAGTTTACACATCTGGATGCTACTATTGTTTGTCTTTTGTTCATCCCCCCAGCATAAGATACTAATTTAGACCAGTAATATTCATTAAACCAACAGAAGCTATAAATATCACCAGTGTGCAGCTGTAAAAACTCAAATGGGCTGCGGGGTTAAAACCAAAATGTGCACACACATGCAGAGTGAAAAAAACACCAGTTCCTAGAAAGCAGGACTGTGATTGCCCTTAGAAATTATTCACTCCGAGTGCTAACATCAGAGGACGATCTCTAGACAGAAGAGTGAGACATCTCTTTTCTGTCATGCCCAAGTGCTGGTTTTCAGCTCACCATTCTCTTTCTAGCCTTCTGTGACCTGCTTTGCTCTGTGATTTCTGAGAAATTGAATTACCATTTATATCCAGAACGCTAATACAAGAAAGACCCAGATTTCATGTTGGATTCACACAGCATGACGTTGCAGCATCCTTTGCCCCCAAGCAATGCATTAGTAACACACAATGCTTTTAGGACTTCTTGTTGATGAGGATGTTTCTCGAAGTCTGGCATTGTATGTAGCCACAGATCTGGGTTGGTGTCCCTAGGCACATACAGTTACAGCATTTCTAGGCAAACATAAATGACAGAACTCGGCAAACAATGCAGGCCATGGGGAGGTGTCAGTTATTGACAAAATGGAGTTGATTAGGCTCACTAAAACAGATCAGCATTCAGTTGAACCCGGAATTTTTATTTTATCCCAAAGCAGAGGGGGCAGTGCCAGCCTCTGCTCAGTATCTCCTTTCTCCAATATGAATGCAGAATCTTCTTCATATGTTCTATGCTTCTGCAGATTTATAGTATGTACACAGCCCTGATAACCAACCCATCCCTACAGCACCATGTACCTCTGGCCCCAGATCATTACCAAAGTGTCTTAGGCTACGTTAAAATAGGTGCTTTGAATACAATTTCCTGCTTCTCGGCAGTGGGTTGGACTGTATGGTCCATGAGATCTCTTCCAACTCTATGATTCTAAGTGCCTGGTCTTGATATTGACTGATTCCATCCTCTACGAAAAAGAACATTGGGGTGGTCATGGGAACATGATGTTAATATGCCCTTCTTGTTGCAAACGGTCAGTCGTTAGAAAGGAAGGAGCAACTGGGGGAATTTCCTAATTGAACCTTTTTGCTCCTTTGAGGACTTCTATAAATCCTTCTCGACTATGACAGATTTCAATTGATATTTTTCTTTTTTTCTTTCGTTCCCTCTTTCTGTATTTTTTCATTAATAACTAGAGCCTTGTTGGCAGCCAGCAGTGAGAGTTAACTGTGGAAATTTCTATTGCTTTTCTTGGCCCCAGCCGGTTTCCTGAGCAGTGCGTGCTTTGTCCCAGGTGAACTGCTCTGGTCTTTGAAAGTGTGTCAAGGCATGTGCAGTGGTGGGACGCCTGGGAAATGGCACTTCAGCCCCACTCAGTTGCCTTGTCTGCACTCGCACAACAATCAGGCGAGGGGAATGACTTCGGCGCTGCGTTTTGCAGTGTCTGTTTCTGTATGCATTGTGGACATGTCCATCTTTTACCAGGCACTAACTTTGCATGGTTCAATTGTAGCTGCTTGGTTAGTTGGCTCTCTCTGTGATCTTGCCAAAGAAATGTAATTTGTGCTTGTTTGGCAGTTCTATATATTTTGATTTGTATTGATTATTCTGCTTTGTATTATATGTGTGGTTCATTGGTTTTGCATTTTATCCAAATGATAGTTTTGCAATTATATTGTTCAGTTTTATTATCCCTTCTTCTGCATGTCTAATCATCATCATCATCATCATCATCATCATCATCATCATCATCATCACCATCTTTCTTCAAGGCAGAGTACAACATGGTTAAATATATATAAAACGTAAGACCATTAAAATTCACATATTAAAAGGCATAAACATAAAATCATTTGTGTGTCTCTGGCCATAACTGTGTTGTCTAAACCTCTTTCCAATAACATCACAAGGGAAAATGTAGATGCTGTGAATTCAACAGCATCACATTCCTGTCCCTACCTGCTTTTTTAAACCAACTTTACTGGATGAGGAAGTTTCAAAGGCTGGCATGATGCCTCTTGTTTGGCCTAAGCAAGGTTTAATGGCAGGATTTTGGTTTATGGTCAACAAGGCTGCCTCTTCATTTCTTTGTATGGTTTTTTAGCTTACCACATAGTTTCATGTACCTTATTATAAACTATTCCTTGATCCAAGGTACTTGTATGGAGTATTTTTAGAGATAGTAGCGGTAATGGTACCTGTACTACTAGAACACGAAAAAGTTAATTTTGGAAGCTACAACATTCAGAACCCGCAACCATTATTTTTACATCCTGACACTATCTTTTGCAATGTTGCATTTCCTCTCCAATTAGAAGGATTTGGGAACATATCTTTTCAGGGCTTGCTTTTAGCCCTTGGGAAGTAGCTTTATTGCAACGTCTTTGAGTGATAACCCGCCATTAGGCCCAGTTGGCATTGTCAGTTTATTTTCTCCCTTAGGACACTTACTGGTGCAGGCTTGCCTCTTTTGTAAGAATTAAAACAGTCTCTAGTGAAGATCTTCGTGGGTGGGTGTTGGTGTTGGGGAAATGCTTTTTGTACATCAACATTCTTGTAAAAGGCATTGGCTCTATTTAACATTCAAAAGCTTATGTAAGCCCACCTTGTGATTTTGCTTGTCGTTTCCATGCTCATATAAGATGGGCTCCTGAGAGCTTTGTCATTTGCTTGGCCATGGGTACAGTACTGAAGCAGTAGACCTCAGTGGGAAAAAGGTGCTACCTTCATGTCTTTAGATCAATGGTTCTCAACCTGGTGTCTCTAGATATTTGGGCTTACAACTCCCAGAAATCCTAACAGCTGGCAAACTGGCTGGGATTTCTGGGAGTTGTAGGCCAAAAACATCTGGGGACCCCAGGTTGAGAACTACTGCTCTAGATGTCTATGGTTGAGGCCCTTGGAAAAGGAGGCATAGTTTAGAAAAGTTTGTACATTGAAGATGGCAGCTCTACTCTTGATCGCAAAAGTGAATGGCTGAATCTGGAGATCCAGGCCAAAGTCAGACACTTTGTCCATCCAAATGGATCCTTGGTGGCACCTCATTTCACCTGAACTGTGCTTGTGTTTGTATCTCTGTGTTACTGCTTTTCAATAGTTGTTTCGGTCCTCAGTCGAAAGCAGGCCTGCTGTTCCACCTTTTCATGGTCCGGGGAGAAAACACATTGGGTTTGGCTACCAGATTTCTGGCGTAAAACTCATTGGCATCTTGCATACAGATGTACTTGCTTTATTTATCTGTCTGTCCATCCATCCATCCGTCTGTTTGTTTGTCTGTCCATCTGTCTGTCCATCCATTTCTCTATCTCTGTCTCTATCTTTAGCTGTCACTATCATCTATCTATCTGTCAGTCTGTTGATCATCAACCACTGCTACACCAATGATTCCCAACCTTTTTTTTGACCAGGGAACATTTTGACCAGGGACCACTTTCCAACATTAGCACCAAAAGGGTTATGAATCAGTTTTTGGTCAACTTTAGATTTGGTTTGGTTATCTGGGATGCTGATTCAGAAAACTGATTGCATAGACCACTCTAGTTTTTTCAGGATACAGAACATATGCCATCCAGTAGTCGCCATCTACTTGCCCATAGAAAACCATATTTAATAATTTAGAGCTGATGTGGTCTATCCATTGCAATTTTCTGGATCAGCATCCCAAATAATCCTACAAATGAAGGCACCAAGGGGCCCCCGCTTCCAGGTGCCACATGCAATGGCTCCGCTTAGGGGGAGGGAGGAGGAGGAGAAGCAGCAGTCAGGTCTTTCGTGGTTGGTTGCGCCTTTCGTGGGTATTCAGCCCCTCCCTTCCCAACATCCCCGTTGCCTCTGCACTATAAGAGGGTTTTGCAAGACCAGTCACTCTCATTGCAACAGTGTAGTAACGGTGAGACCGCGGACCATATTTTAGTTCTTGGGGACAGGTGGGGAACCACTGTCCTACACAGAACTCCATGTATGGATGTGTCCTCAGCTACCCATTTGCTCTGACTTAAAGAGCAGGTGGCTTTTCCTTTATTGGATCTGTTGCTTCTTATGCAGCCAAGCAGGAATAAGCAAGTGCTGGCGTCCTTTTCTTTCAGGAAAGCAGCCCTGTTGTTCCTTCCAAGGTAGTAATCTTTAATGTCCCTTGGCTTGAACTTGTACTCATAAGCGCTGACCTTCCTGTCCCAGGTTCCTGGCGAGGCTTCTCTGCTCCTTTCCCATTTGGTGGGCATTTGGGATGGAGCATCCAGCTCAAGATGGCAAAACCTGATGGCTGATGCTTGCAGGTGCGTGGCAGGAATGGTGTTTTGTGTCTGGGTTGTGGTGGCAACGCTGTGTTTGATGCTGAGACAGCAACTTCATCCAAAAGTGTTGGTGGCCCCCTCCTCCATCCTCCTTCAAAGAAATTCTTGTAGTCATGTTGGTGTGTTTTAAAACTTGATCCTTTGTCTCTTCTTCTCTAAAGTCCAGCTCTTCTGGTTTTTGTGTTAGTTTTCTTAATGCCCCTTTTCTGGTGTGTTAAACATGCTCTCTGCCAGCAAGGTGTAGGTGAGGCTCTTGGATTCAGCTATGAGCTGAAGATATTTTTAAGACAGGATTTAAAGGACTTTGTGATATTGTTTTCGGCCGTGGTGGGCAAAGGCAATGGGTTCTCAAATTTTCTCCTTCCAGAGAGCTGTTTGAGGCCATTTTTTCCACAGTACAAGATTATGGTGAAAGTTTTGTATGGCATATCTGGTTATGCAAGGTATGCTGTTTGTGCTTGTGGGTCTTGCTTTTGTGCCATGATTATGCCCAATGCACAACTAAAATAAAATAAAATAAAATAGGTTTGCAATAAAGACCACATGATCTTTAAAAAAAGCATCCAAGCCCTTGTTTGGATTTGAAGCATGCAACATGTTTTGTGGGCCTTAGGTCTGTTTTGCAGGCCTTCTTCAGGGTCCATTGCATTCTTGGAGACTTGAAGACACTTCTCTGGTAGAAAGTGACTCATTTTTTCTTTTCAGAATAAAGCTTAAGGAATCGCACATCTTTTCCCACTTTTGACTCTTGATATCAATTTGGTTTACTGCACTTGCCTCTTGAGAGCCACGGGTTGCCTCATCTGAACTTTTCTGGAGTCAGATATGAGCAGGGGAAGTTGGCAAATCTTGGGCAAGTAGATGTAGAAGAAGAATAACCTTGGAACACAGGTCAGAGAGGGACAATTGCAGGAGACCGAAAAGAAGAAACTCCCTTCCTCAGGAGGCCTAGCTGGCCCCCTCCTTGCTGTCTTTCTGCTGGCAGGTAAAGCCCTTTTTATTTAAGGAGGTGTTTGTTTTTTAGTATGTTGAAGCAGATGGAAATTTGAACATAGGGTGATGTGCTTCTGTTTTATTGTATTTCAAATGTAATATTATATTGTAAATGTTTTTGTAAAACTGCTCTTAACTCACATGTTCAGCATAGGCAGTGGTGAGGAATGCTGGGAGTTCTAGTTCTGGCCACTCATTGTTGGCCCACCCGTACCCTGAACCATAGTTTGGAGGTTAGGTTTGCAGTGTCTGGACTGAATCACCTTCTGAGATATGTGTCCGTTTCTCTTCTTGGCAAGACGAAGACGAGAACTTGGAAGCCACTGGGCTTGAACTTGGATTGCCTTTAAAAGGTTGATAGTGTTGCTGTTGTTTTCTCCCCTTTTCTTGCCTTAAAATCTAGGGATCAAAAAGTCACAGTGCGAGGGAGTCAGTCCTGTGAGGGTCATTTTCTTCCAAGGTGTAGGTGAGCCTGGATTTTATCAACCGCATAATGAGGCTCAGATCACACCATTGCGCAGGTTTAACCACAGGCTGAAACAAAATTCTTTCTCGAGTGTTCTTGGAGCATCATCTGGAGAGATCTCTGGAGTGGTTTGGTGTGTCTTTTGCTCCTGCAGGTTTGCTCTGTCCTGTTCCCCTTTCATGCCATTCGTTATGTTTGTGAGTTGGCTCCTTGCCCCCGCATCCCTCTTTTCAGAGGCATGCAGTCTGTTCTGAATGTTCCCCCTGAACTGGAAAGTTGGAGGGCAATACTTGTTTGCAATTGGAAGGCGGTGCCTTTGGCCCTGCTGTCTTGAGCAGCAATGTTCTGCATAACCTGGGAGCACACAGTTTTCTGGAGGATGGTCAGGGGCTTGGAGTCGGGGAGATCGGAGGACAGGGCCGATCATTTCATGGGTCGCCAGGCTCTCCATTTCATCTCAGTGCCATCTAACAGTTGGGATCTCCTCAGGAAGTTCATGTGGCATAAGGTTATTGGTAAGGGTTGAAGAATGAATGCACCATTCCATGTGCTCACACAGAGAAACAAATTGGCAGTGCATGTTTGGTTTTCTGGAGCACACACTGAGAAAGAAATGCAATAAAACCTGCATGAGTTACATCAAGTGTCTTCTTTCTTCTCTGAATAATTGCTGGCTCAAGGGAGGGCGGATTATGAAAAAGCATAGGTCAGACATGCCCTTCACAGATCTTGAAAGCATTGGAGAAGCCTTGTGAAGGAAATCATGGGCCAAAATGGTTATCTAAGAACTGTTGGTGTTAATGAAATTCCTTCTAGCAGAGCAAACTTTTCAGACATATTTCCTTAGTACCTTGGTCTTTTTTCTTGAAGCAGCTTGGGTGCATAGTTTTACAACGGACTATATAAATAATGCCTTCCTTTTATCTGTCTTTTTATCTCTTATGATTCATCTTTACTTGGCGGTACCAACCTCTGACATTAAGATGGAACAAAAATTTCCCCAATGCAAAATCTAAGGTTAAGGACCTCCATCATACTCTATTTGTTTTCCTGAGTTAACACGGAGTCTCAAATATAACATTTCCTTACAATTGAGTAAATCTACCCCAGGGATGGGCAAGGTGCAGCCCATGACCCAAATGTGGCCCCCACTCCTCAGTTTGTTTGCTCCAAAATGTCTTCTAGGTGACATGGAAGGCATTTTAGCCTCATTATTGCCCTCTCTCTAAGGAACAAGCTTAGACTTATACTTCTTGAACATGACCATATAGCCCGGAAAACACACAACAACCCAGTTAGTCTGCCCATGAAAGCCTTCGACAACACAATCTTAGACAACGTTAGGGAGGAGAGCAGGAAATGATTTCTGCTCACTGTTTGTGTATATACACCTTCAAGTCACCTGCCAACTTATGGTAACCCCATGAATTTCATAGTGTTTTTGTAAGCAAAACATTATTAGAGATGGTTTTGCCAGTTCCTTCTTCTGAAATAGAGTCTATAGCACCTGTTGGCCTCTCATCCAAATATTAATGCCCAAGTACAAAAGACCGACCCTGCTTAGCTTCCAAGATCTGACAGGATCTAGTGCCTCTTTATGGTATTTGAGTCATGTGTGCACACATATGCCTTAAAGACTCTTGTCGAGTTTTGATCACCCCAAGGAATCCTCAGAGGAGGTTTTGCCTTTAAAATGAAGCCTACCGCACGTGATACTCATTGGTGATTCCTCTACCTAAGCACTAACCAGGAATGACCCTGCTTGGCTTTCAAGATCAGACAGGTTCTGGTGTCTCTAGGGTATTTAGGTTCCATTTATTTCCTGTGGTTAAAAATACTCTCTTGTGACTAAAATGACCTAGAGAGTTCCAAAATATAATATTTTTGCAATACCCCTTAAATAGGGGCAAAAAAAGATATTTGTTTTGCAGAAGGCAGCCCCATAGCCCTCTATGGTTGTCTATTCCCACTCCAGGATCATCTTGACTGTCTTTTCTCCTGTATAGTGTCCAGTCTCCAAAATCCTTTCTTACTGCACTATGGTGACCAGACCTGTACATCATTATGCCAGCTGTAATTCTAGTTTTTTCTCTCCCACCTGTTAACTAGACCTGCACCTCCTCAGATATATTTCAAAGGATTTGCTGCACAGCCCAGAGACACCGAAAGCCGGTCAGTGGGTTGTCCACTGGAGAATGATAGCCCACAACTGGAAAGCGCGCTCAGGCATTAGTAATTGCTTACATGGTAGCAATTTCCTGCTGAATACCTCTGGCCCTCCGCCTGAACACTGATAGCTTGAGAGCAAGTGCGAAATTGCTTTATAGGAAACGTTTGACGCAGTCCGGGCCTGTAATGGGCAGGAGCTGAGCGCTCTCTTTTGACGGTGGCCGCGGAGAACGGCTAGGGATTGCCTGAGCTAGCAACCTGAACTGGCATCTCCTTCATAATTATAGCTGTTTCACCTTTTATGACTGCATGTACAAGTTGCAGTAATAGAAACATGAAATGTCATTACATTTGTAGTTTCATAAACGCAGGATGCTCCCAAAGGCTGTGTGTGTGTGTATATATATAAAAACCAGAATCTGGTGTGCCTTTCGACGAAATGGTGCTAATTGCTGCCGAGCCCTCCTCCTGCACGCCATTTGGGAACAGTGCTTTCTATTTCGTTTCTTCTCTTTTTTGCATAAGGGTTTGCCATTGCTGTTTTGGGGCACTGTTCCCCTAAATTGCATAGGGACAGCTAGGAAAGGGATACTCAATAGGGGTTCATTCAGTCTCCTTTCCAGCTGACTTAAATGAGCAGGATTAGAGTCTGAGGACTAATGGTGGTCCCAAGAACAAATCTTTCCCCTGTAGCCCAGCCTATGCTTTGGAGTATGCTTCTGTTATTTTTATTTTTAACTCTGTGCATTTTGTATTTTAATAGTGTTTTATCTGTTTGTTTTAACAATATTGTACTTCACCTTGAGCAACAAGGAGAGGCGGGTAATAAATGCATCGTTGTCATCATGATGTTGGTTTTCACATACAGCAACCCTATGCTATCAGCAGCTTAGCTCAGGTCTTGGAAATGCAGAGCCTACATCCCTCCTCTCCCCCCAATCTTGGCGCAGCTGCTGCAATTAAGGCCCTCCTCGAAAACTTAAGGTAGCCTCTCAAGGCAAAAATTAAAGTAAGCACTCCGAACGAAAACAGAAATGGAAAGGAAAGGTCAATCACCCCGACTGACTGGGATGAGCGTCAAAGGACTGATGACATCCTACGCCACTGTGGCCGGTGGTGCTACTGACAAACAAAAAAAGCAGTCTGGTGGTAACACCTCCATTAGCACTTCCACCTGCTCAGTCTCGGAACAAGTTCTTCTGGAAATTAGATCTATGATCCAGGACCTAAAAGGGAGTATGGACCTACTGAGAGACGATGTCAAAAAAATTGCAGAAAGACAATTTGTTCTGGAAAATAAAGTCTCTAAATTAGAGACAGAGGGCAAGTCCCTGAAAAAAAGGTGGAGTCAAACACTGACTCGATCAGAGGGGCTGAGATGAAACAAATAGCATTGCAAGATCAAATGGACTTACTGGAGCTGAAACTTAATGACTGCTCAATCAGAATCAGAGGCCTGCCAGAGGGAGTTGAGAAAGGCGATCTGAGAAATTATCTGATTCGAATCATTACAACACTTCTGGGGGAAAAGAATACAGATATGGTGCATGCGATGGTGTCAGCAGCATACAGAGTCAATGCGGCGTATGCAAGAATCAAAAAAGTGCCTAGAGACTGCATCCTCCAGCTCATCTCCAAATCCTTCAAAGAACTTATTATAAACCAGCAATATGAAGCTCCAGTTATGGTGGAGGGCCGCAAAATCCTGTTTCTCAAGGAGATCCCAACGAGGCTATTAAGGAAAAGAAAAGAATTTACATTTTTAACGACAAAATTGAAGAAAAAAGGGGTGGTCTTTAGATGGCAGTTTCCCCAAGGTTTATCGTTCCACTATAAATCTAAAAGACATATCATTCTGGATGTACCGAAGGCAGAACAATTTCTACGAAAATATAACAGGGACTTCGAGGAAGACATGGACCATGAGGAGACGCGCCCGCAAAAAAGAAGGCCACCAAAGGATCAGGAGGCCACGGCGGCACTACAGAGCCAACAAGCTGAGGGGGAAATACAGAGTCACCCGATAGGGACAGATGGTGTAGATGAAGAAGAAGTTGAAGAAGAAGGAGAAGAAGAAGAGCTGGGTTTAGAGACAGTCTAAGATTTCGGGGGTACATAGTGAACAGTAGCGAAGATCGGGGAGAGTTTTTTTTTTTCCCTCTTCGTCTTCTGGGGAGAGGGGGAGGGGGAGGGAGGAGGTAAATAAAAATGAAAGCACAGGGGTTAAAAATCATCTCCATGAATGTGAATGGGCTGAATAATTGCATAAAAAGGAAACGGGTTTTTCACTTCTTATAGAAAAATAAGGTAGACATAACTTGTATTCAGGAATCCCACTTTGTATCCAGAGACAAACATCTGTTAGTCCAAGATAAATTAGGTCAGTTATTTACTACATGCAACGTTAAGAAAACCAATGGGGTGCTGTTCTATATAAATAGGGAACTAAACCCAGAGAAAATATATGAGGATCAAGAAGGAAGAATATTAATTGTCAAAGTGAGGTTTCAGTATAAACATATTCTATTAGTAGGGATCTATGCACCCAATATAAATAAAAAAACATTTTATAAAAAACTATCTAACATCCTAGCTGAAGTAGGGGAGAAAGAAATGCTGTGGTTAGGGGATTTCAATGGGGTAATGGACACAAAAATAGACAGAAATAACAAAAGAAAAAAGGACTCTAAAGAAGGAAGACTTCCGGGCATCCTACAAAGAG
Source organism: Anolis carolinensis (assembly GCF_035594765.1). NCBI lineage: Eukaryota > Metazoa > Chordata > Lepidosauria > Squamata > Anolidae > Anolis > Anolis carolinensis. The sequence goes on along the minus strand of NC_085843.1, from coordinate 281,585,100 downwards.
ACCTAAAACACTGGGATTTATATGATCTATGGAGGATACAAAAATTAGATAGAAGGGAATATTCATACTATTCCCATAGACATGGATCGTCATCCAGAATAGATTACATCTTTGCAACTAAGGAGTTGGTAACCAAAACAGAGAAGGTGGAATTTCTCCCTAGAGTATTTGCAGACCACAATCCGATGTTGCTACAGCTAAAAGGGGGTCTTTGGGAAAGGAAGCCTTGGAGATTAAATGACTACATATTAAAAGACCAAAAAATTAAGGAAAAGATCAGGCTAGGAATACAAAATTACATTAAAGAGAATGGCAAGGAGGGCATAGCGGTAAAGACAGTCTGGGATGCAGGAAAAGCCGTGATAAGAGGTTTACTAATCCAACAACATGCCAACTGGTGTAAAAGAAAAAACAATATACAAGTACAGCTGCTTACCAAAATTAGAGATAAAGAGAAAGAATTAGAAAAGTCCAAGGTGGATAGGAAAAAAGTACAGCAAGAATTAACAAAAGCCCAACAGCAATATGAATTATTTTTAACAAATGAATTAGAAAGAAAAATTATGTACAAGAGACATAATTTTTTTGAAAATGCGAATAAACCCGGTAGGCTCTTAGCGTGGCAGGTGAAAGATCATAGGAAGAGACCACTAATTGCCAGGATAAGAAACAAAGTTGGTTCTCGCAGAAGCAGAGGAAGCAGGAGGACATTTTTGCTCCCTGGCTTCAGGTAGGATTTGGCTAAGATTTGGCTAAGATTTTAAACTGAGTTTGGGCTTGGCTCCTGTGGTCAAAGTCTAACTGTTGTGTGACTGTTGTGTTGAAAGAGAGCCAGGTACTTAAGTTGATTGACAGCAGGCATTGTCCCCTGTTAATTGAGTTTCTGGGAAAGCTTTATTTGCCAGTGTGAGTTTCTGCCAGAGCCTGATCCCAGAAGGGCAGTTGGTTCTCGCAGAAGCAGAGGAAGCAGGAGGACATTTTTGCTCCCTGGCTTCAGGTAGGATTTGGCTAAGATTTGGCTAAGATTTTAAACTGAGTGAAAAAGGCACCTTTACTAACTATCCTTTGCCGTACATACAGGAAACAAAGCAACATAAACAAATACACAAAGACGTGGTTTGTTGCAGTCTGCACATAAAGTGCGTGCATATTACTTAACTGTACAAAGATCCCACTTGGCCACCACGCTCACCAAGAGATGCAACAAAAGCAAAACATTCCCATCACATGCACCAGCTGTGGCATGTTCCGCTTTTTCACACAAAAACTAGACAACTACATCTGCTCCAAATGCAAACAGATGACTCTGATGGAGCAGAGGATCCAACAGCTCGAGCACCGTATTAAGACCCTTAAGGACATTCAGGCACTCGAGCTCTTCTTGGACACTGCACAACACGCTGCTGTAGATCAGCAGCCTGCATCACACCAACACCACCAAGACCATGATCAGGAACCTTATGGGGAGATCAACTCAAAGGTAGACAACCCTCAGGCTTGGAAGGAGGTCACCCATAGAAGGAGACGCAGGACCAGGCAGCCTCCGCAGAACTCCTCTGCTCAGCTGCATTTACACAACAGATTTGAAATTCTTACATCATTAACATACAATCAGGAAACACATCTTGTGGAGGACCACAGTTTCTTAGATACCACTCAGTGGACCATCCTGGATCAATGCGCAGGGGATAGCCCTGACGGGGACAGTGCATCACCACAGTCACACTTATGTAATCATGCAAATGCTCCATCCCCAATCATAGACCAGGAGCAACAGGAACATCCTTGGGAGAGTAATGGGCTCTCGGATGTATCTCAATGGATTGTCATTGATGAATGCACTGGGGATGTTGAGGAGGAGGACAACACTTTACACCTACATGATTCACTTCAACAGGAACACTCTTCAGGGGACATACACACTGTCTTGCACAAAAGGGACCCTGTCAATCCTCAAAGGAAACAGGTCTTGGTAGTAGGTGACTCCCTCCTTAGAGGAACGGAAGCCATCATTTCCAGACCGGATGGGATGGCTCGAGAAACATGCTGCCTCCCGGGGGCAAAAATACACCATATCACTCAGAGGCTCAGCAGGCTCCTAAAGCCCCATCACCCTCCCCACCTTATGTTGATTCATGTAGGTACCAATGACACCGCTAGGCATACTTTTCAAAAGATCACAAATGATTTTCGAGCTCTGGGAACAAAGCTAAAACTGTATAATGTACATGTGATCTTTTCATCCCTCCTCCCCGTTGTAGGACATGGCTCTACAAGGGCCGGAAAAATAGTACAGGTCAATAACTGGCTCAGAAAATGGTGTCAAGAGGAGCATTTTGGCTTCCTTGACCATGGTCTACTCTTCCAAGAGGATGGACTACTGGCAAGCGATGGGGTGCATCTCACACAAGTAGGAAAACATCTTTTTGCACACAGACTCACAAACCTCATCAGGCGCACTTTAAACTAAATCCACTGGGGGAGGGGAACAACAGCCTGGCGAACACTATATTACCCACGACCACAGGGAACCGCCGTAAGGCTAAACGGAGGGCTGCACAAACACAGCAAGGACCAAGTACAGAGAGCACAATAATCCCAAATAAACAGTTCGAGGGGAGGTCACAGGGGCTTACATGTCTTTACACTAATGCTCAGAGCATGGGAAATAAGCAAGACGAACTCCAACTCCTAGCACAGCACCACACATACGATGTCATAGGCATCACTGAAACCTGGTGGGATGACTCCCATCACTGGAATTTAACCATTGAGGGCTATAACCTCTTTCACAGAAATAGAACAAAGGGGAGAGGAGGGGGAGTAGCTTTATATGTCAAAAACAGTTACGTTGCAGAAGAAATGCAAGACTGTAATCCGGGAAACCAGCTTGAAAGCATCTGGATAAGAATCAAGGGAACCGGGACTCAAAAAGATCTTGTCGTGGGTGTCTACTACAGACCTCCGAGTCAGGATGAAGGACTTGATGAAGCCTTCTGTCAACAGCTGACCAAACAGGCACAAAGAAGAGATATAGTAGTCATGGGCGATTTCAATTATCCCGATATCTGCTGGAAAACAAACTCAGCCAAGAGTACAAAGTCCAACAAATTCCTCACTTGCCTTGCAGATAATTTTATGGTCCAGAAGGTAGAAGAGGCAACAAGGGGATCAGCAACTCTTGATCTAATCTTAACAAATGTGGAAGACCTGATCAATACAGTTGAAGTGGTTGGATCCTTAGGGGCAAGTGACCATGTGCTCCTGCAGTTTGCAATACAAAGGAATGCTGAAACTAAGACAAGTCAAACACGCATTCTGGACTTTAAGAGAGCTGACTTCCAAAAAATGAAGGAATTACTGAGCGGCATTCCATGGACGCCGATATTAAAAAACAAGGGAGTTAAGGATGGATGGGAGTTTTTCAAAAGTGAAATACTCAAGGCGCAAATGCAAACAGTGCCAACAAAGAAGAAAAATAAGACAAGTGCAAAGAAGCCAGAATGGATGTCCAAAGAACTTCTAACTGAGCTAAAGCTCAAAAGTGACATGCACAAGAAGTGGAAAAGGGGAGAAATCACCAAAGAAGAATTCAAACGTATAGCCAACTCCTGTAGGGAAAAGGTTCGCAAGGCTAAAGCGCAAAATGAGCTCAGGCTTGCCAGGGACATAAAAAACAACAAAAAAGTTTTTTTTGCTTATGTTGGTAGAAAAAGGAAGAAAAAGGAGGCGATAGGGCCACTGCAAGGAGTAGATGGGGTGATGGTGACAGGGGATAGGGAAAAGGCAGAACTGCTTAATGCCTTCTTTGCCTCGGTCTTCTCACAAAAAGAAAGCCATCTTCAACCTCAGCAACATGGAATGGACGAAGGATTGGGGGAAATCCAACCCCAAATAGGGAAACAAGTTGTCCAGGAACACTTGGCCACTCTAAACGAATTCAAGTCCCCAGGGCCAGATCAGCTACATCCAAGAGTATTGAAGGAACTAGCGGAAGTTATTTCAGAACCACTGGCAATCATCTTCGAGAGTTCTTGGAGAACAGGAGAAGTCCCAGCAGATTGGAGGAGGGCGAATGTGGTCCCTATCTTCAAGAAGGGAAAAAAGAACGACCCAAACAATTACCGTCCGGTCAGCCTCACATCAATACCAGGCAAGATTCTGGAAAAGATCATTAAGGAAGTGGTCTGCAAACACTTAGAAACAAATGCGGTCATTGCTAATAGTCAACACGGATTTACCAAAAACAAGTCATGCCAGACTAATCTGATCTCTTTTTTCGATAGAGTTACGAGTTGGGTCGATACAGGGAATGCCGTGGATGTAGCATATCTAGATTTCAGTAAGGCCTTCGACAAAGTCCCCCACGACCTTCTGGCAAACAAACTAGTAAAATGTGGGCTAGACAAAACTACGGTTAGGTGGATCTGTAATTGGCTAAGCGAACGAACCCAAAGGGTGCTCACCAATGCGTCGTCTTCATCATGGAAAGAAGTGACAAGTGGAGTGCCGCAGGGCTCCGTCCTGGGCCCGGTTCTGTTCAACATCTTTATTAACGACTTAGACGAAGGGTTAGAAAGCACGATCATCAAGTTTGCAGATGACACCAAACTCGGAGGGATAGCTAACACTCCAGAAGACAGGAGCAGAATTCAAAACGATCTTGACAGACTAGAGAGATGGGCCGAAACTAACAAAATGAAGTTCAACAGGGACAAATGCAAGATACTTCACTTCGGCAGAAAAAATGGAAATCAAAGATACAGAATGGGGGACGCCTGGCTTGACAGCAGTGTGTGCGAAAAAGACCTTGGAGTCCTCGTGGACAACAAGTTAAACATGAGCCTACAATGTGATGCGGCAGCTAAAAAAGCCAATGGGATTTTGGCCTGCATCAATAGGGGAATAACGTCTAGATCCAGGGAAGTCATGCTCCCCCTCTATTCTGCCTTGGTCAGACCACACCTGGAATACTGTGTCCAGTTTTGGGCACCGCAGATGAAGGGAGATGCTGACAAGCTGGAAAGCGTCCAGAGGAGGGCAACTAAAATGATTAAGGGTCTGGAGAACAAGCCCTATGAGGAGAGGCTTAAAGAGCTGGGCATGTTTAGCCTGCAGAAGAGAAGGCTGAGAGGAGACATGATAGCCATGTACAAATATGTGAGGGGAAGTCATAGGGAGGAGGGAGCAAGCTTATTTTCTGCTGCCCTGCAGACTAGGACACGGAACAATGGCTTCAAACTACAGGAAAGGAGATTCCACCTGAACATCAGGAAGAACTTCCTCACTGTGAGGGCTGTTCGGCAGTGGAACTCTCTCCCCCGGGCCGTGGTGGAGGCTCCTTCTTTGGAGGCTTTTAAGCAGAGGCTGGATGGCCATCTGTCGGGGGTGCTTTGAATGCGATTTCCTGCTTCTTAGCGGGGGGTTGGACTAGATGGCCCTTGAGGTCTCTTCCAACTCTACTATTCTATGATTCTATGATTCTATGATTCTATGAAAGGGGAGACTATTTCAAATATAAGAAAGATTCAAAAAATCTTTGAAGTCTATTATAGAGACCTCTATAAAAACACGCAGGTAGATACAAAAAAAATAGATCAGTACTTAGCAGATATGAAGGTTCCCAAACTTTCTGAAAGCATGAAATCAGACTTGGATAGACAAATTACATGGGAAGAACTGAACTCTGCCATTGACAAGGCCAAGCTAAATAAAACCCCAGGTCCGGATGGTTTCTCAGCTCTGTTCTACAAGTTGTACAAAGAAGAGTTAGGCCCGTTACTGCTCTCAACTATGAATCAAGTGCTCCAAACAGGAGAGATGCCAGAGTCCTGGGAGGAAGCCACAATAGTTCTGATACCCAAACAGGACAGAGATATGGAACAAGTGAAGAACTATAGACCTATCTCATTACTTAATAACAATTATAAGTTATTTGCCGTAATCTTAGCAAACAGGTTGAAACAAATCTTAGTAAAAATAATACACGGGGATCAAGCAGGCTTTCTTCCAGGCAGACATCTGAGCCAAAATGTAAGAACTGTGCTAAATATAATAGAATATGCCGAACAAGACCCAAGCAGAGAGATTGCACTATTGTTTTTAGATGCAGAGAAAGCGTTCGACAACGTGCGGTGGGAATATATGTTGAAAGTGTTGGAGCTCTTTGGAGTGGGACAACATTTTAGAAGGGCCATAGGAGCCATTTACTCTAGACAAAGGGCCAAGCTAAAAATAAACGACGAAATGACAAATTACATAGAAATTCAAAAAGGGACTCGACAAGGGTGTCCCCTGTCGCCGCTACTGTTTATTTGGACATTAGAAATTTTGAACATCAGAATTAGAGAGACCAGCGAAATCAAAGGAGTCAGAGTAAAAGGATACGAATTTAAAGGGAAGGCTTTTGCAGACGACTTGGTCTGCTTCTTAAGGGAACCATTAAAAAGTACATGCACATTATTTGAGGTTATTAACAAATTTGGCATGGTGTCGGGCTTCAAAATCAATAAGGAGAAATCGGTTTTTCTAACCAAAAATTTATCCAATTGTGATACGGCTGACCTAGAGAAACTGTCTAACTGCAAGGTAGTGCCTAGAGTAAAATATCTTGGACTATGGTTAACTAACAAAAACAGTAAACTCTATCAAAATAACTATGACAAAACGTGGAAGGAGATAAAAGGGGACCTTGAAAACTGGCAAAGACTCCAACTTACCTGGCTAGGGAGGATTGCTGTGATTAAAATGATGGTGCTTCCCAAAATGCTGTTTATGTTTCAAAATTTACCAATTATCAAGGGGGTAAAGGTGTTTGAAAATTGGAAGAAAGATTTGGTTAAATTCATTTGGAATGGGAAAAAAGCTAGAATTGCCTATAGGAATCTTATTGACGTGAAGGACAGAGGGGGCCTGGCACTCCCAGATCTCAGATACTACTATGAAGCTGCTAACTTTAGCTGGCTAAAGGACTGGATTAAATTGGACAACAAAAAATTACTTAAATTAGAGGGACACAATTTAAGATATGGCTGGCATGCCTATCTATGGGATGAAAAGGACAAGGTGAATAAAGAATTTAATAGGCATATTATAAGATCCAGTCTCTTAACAACGTGGAAAAGATACAAGAAGGGGATAGAGCCCAAAACCCCTCTGTGGCTGCGCCCACTCGAAGCAGTCTTGAGATCAGCTACATGTAATGAAGTTGGAACGTATGAGGAATATTTAGTTAAAGAAAGAGGGCAATGGGCACTTAAGGGTAGAGAAGAATTAGGGTTAAAAGACTGGTTCAGTTTTTACCAACTGCATGATAGATTTAGAAAGGATGCGGCGGTGGATTTTGCATCCAAAAAATCTGAGTTAGAATGTATCTTTGACAGAGGCAACAAAGGCTTACTCTCAAGGCTTTATAAATTTATTCTAGACTACAACCTTGCAGACAACCAAATAAAAACCGTTATGATCTCTTGGGCCAGAGACTTTGGTAGAAACATAGACCTGGAAGAATGGGAATATATCTGGAAAAAGGGGTTTAAATTCTCTCTGGCCGGCTCAATTAGAGAGAATATGTTTAAAATGTTCTATAGAACATACATAACTCCAGAGCTTCTGGCGAAAATAGAGAAAACAGAAAGAGGGGCCTGTTGGAGATGCAAGAAAGTAAAAGGAACATTTTTCCACATATGGTGGACCTGCAGTATAGTTCAAGAATTCTGGATAAAAGTGGTGAAAGAAACAAATAATATGATTACCAATAAGGTCAAAAAGAACCCCGAGACATGCTTATTAGGTTTATTTAGAAGGCGTATTAGCGCAGGAGATGAAGAAATTTGCCAATATTGTTTTGTTGCGGCAAGACTAATAATCGCAAAAACATGGAAGGGGGAAGAAGAGTTAAGTATTAGAGACTGGAGAGACAAACTGGGGGGATATATCCAAATGGCCAAGCTGACAAATAGCAACAGAGGAGGAAATAACGAGGAGTTTGCAAATAAATGGAGGCTGGCACTTGGGTATTTGGAAAAGAAGACAAAGGTAGATTTGATGACAGCCATAAAGGGGATTTAGCGAAAGAAGATACAGGGGTAGTTGACGGTTAGTTACGCGATACTTACTGAGGGGTATCGGAGGTCTAGGGGGTCGGGTTCACGGGCGAGGGGCAAGGGGGACAAGGATAAGTTAAGGTACAACAATGGTATAGCAAATCTGTGATCATCTATTAGTTTAGCGACACTACAGTGCAAACTGTTATACCTGTCTGTATATTTTTTTTTATTTTTTTTTCTTCTGCGGTTGTATATGGTTACATGTTACTCTACTTTTTGTTTTTCACTTTCATTAATAAATAAATAAATTAGAAATGCAGAGCTATGGCTTCTAGACTAAGACAGTCTTCATGTAATGGGGTCTTCCTCTTTTCTGTCTTCCACTTTCCTGAGCATTTTTCTAACACAGACTTCAGTCCTTCAGTTCTGTTATTCTATGGTACCTTCTGTTAAGTCGTTTTGGCTTCTAGTGGGAGTTCAGGCTTGATTGATTCTCAGATTTCTCCAGAACCACATTTCCAGTGAGTGCCTTAGGGCTGCATCTCATCCTCCTGGGGCCTATTCTGCCTTCTTTTCAACAGCACCAATATTCCATAGTTGATTTTGTAGCTTTTGGTGAAATGGCTCTTCTACAAGGTGTGACCTAGATATTGACAGTATGAGCATTCAGCTATAATATGGTGACATTTTGACTCCTGCTCTTTTTGACTTTAGTCTTGCTCACCAACTGCATATGGTCCCAGAGATTCTCTCTATAATTGAATTTATCTGGGAGGTCTTCACCTCCCTGTCCCCACCTACAGAACACCTCAAATGCTCCAAAACACCTGCTTGCAAATGTTTAAGACAAAAGATTTTTTAAAAAGAAACCTTCCCATGAACTTCTTTCTTTAAAGATCAGGTTCTTGAGCTGCTGAAGCCTTCCCTAAATCTCCAAATTCAGTTTATGTTCAAAACTGTTGTAGAATTATGGGCTATGAGCCACCTTGCTAATTGCTCTTTTGCTGATGCTTATAATTTCTTTAATAGGCTGCATGAGTGTTCTTGCAATGCAACAAGGGCCTGTAATAAACTAACTCAAACATTTCAAAATTTATGCTGATATTGGCTGTGGATTTCGAAGAATCATTAGTAGAGAGCAAAAGAAAGAAACAGGCCATTAGGAAGGTGTGTCAAGCAAATCCTTGTCAGGATCACCTTCCACCTGGAAATCTATGTCTTCATTGTGAAAGAAAGACCATGTGGATACAGAATAGGTCTTCATGGTCACTTATAGACCACTTACATCAAGACTCTACCAGACTCTGACAACCAGACTCGGCCACGAGGGATCACCTGTGATGATGACTCTTGAATCTGAATCCTTAAAATCAAATAAAACATAAATATACAGCAGTCAGGTGCGCATGCAACACACATGCAAAAGGTATCAGTCAGATGTCATCCATCTAGATGCTCGGACTGGATGGTCACTAGAGTTTGCTTGTCAGATGATAACTCATTTTGCACGCTGGCTCGAGGGAAGTTTGCACCTGAATTCCCTGGAAAGCTTTAATCTCTTGGTAGCAAACCCCACGATTAAGTGCTTTGGACAACACAATTTGTCAGTTGCCTTTCATTCCAGAGACCTTTAGCTTTCTTCTACTGGCTCGGGTTACATTGAGTGTGGCTTGATGGATAATTTATCACCAGGCGTTCTCCCTACCCTGAAGAGCCTAGGTGCAGGCGTCATGGTACATTGTGGACCCTTGCTCAATCAGAAGATGGAAAGAGAAATGGGCCTGGAATTCTTGGCCCTAAACGTGCCAAATTGGTGCTTTTAAAAAATAGGAGATTGCTGGAAATTGGGAGTAAGGAAAGTCCAGTTTTTTGCCGAAGGTTTGCAACTATCTGAACTCAAGGATCCATAGAGGTACAAAAGACCTTGGAGCACCATGCTCTTTATCTTCATTTTTTCAATATTGAAAGTTTAAAAAATCCATTGTTTTTACTCAAAATGCCACTTTCTATAGGGCACAATTTTGCCATATTTCCATCGCTGCTCCTAACTGTTTGGGTTAAGTAAGAATCTGTTTTGAACGAGGATAGAAGCCTGCTGATCTCTAAATGTGTTATATGGGTTGTTCATCCTGTATCTGGAATTTAGACTTGGGCCCCAGATATAAGATATCTCATTGTATGTAATAAAGTGCAGATCCCTCAAGCATTGTAGTTAAAGGGATACTACAATTTCCACATTCCTCCAGCCACCATAGTAGGCTGGGAGGGCTAGGAGTTGGTGGAGCAACAGATTTGGAGGGCATCAGTTTGGAGAAGGCTATTCTTGGACTTCTAGATCAGAATGTCAGCAAATCTTGGGGAAGAGGTACTGAGTACACAACTGGGAGGTATGCTTGCATAAACACCAGCAAATATGAGCTATAGTTTCAGCTCAGCACTCGTCTCCTTCCTTGCTGCCCTTTTCCTTGGACTTCTTGTCCCTCCCCAATGGTAAGTCTCTAATTGGGAGGAGAGGTCAGTCTCTGATGTTGAGTTCAGATGGAAAAATTAAAACTCTAGGTTGGGGATAGTTGATAGGTAGATGTTGGTGACCTTCCCCTCCTCCATTTGACCTTCTCAGAGACATTTGCCTTCTGACAAGTGGTGGACCCTGGTCTGATACTATCAGGCAATTCTTATGTTTCTTGATCACTGGCCTAAGCCTCTGTACTCACACTTCCTGATCCTCCACCCCATTTTAAATGCTTTCCAGCTTTTTTGTGAAGTGTGCTTGTTTACAAGGTGCATTTTGCCTGTTCCATAGGCACAAAATGTGCTCAATCCTTTCTTCCCCATCCCATTTTTGTATCTGGCATTTTTCAGGTTCTGAGTGTTTTGGCGGGGTTGTGGGCTATTTCATTTACTGTGCAAAGCTTAGTGCACTTTTGAGTGCCACAAAAATAAATTAAAAGAGTGTTTTGATCTCCACCCACAAGAGGTAGCAGCAACCCAACTCCTTGTTTACAGTTTCTTAGTTTGAGAGCCTCAGCAGGGCAGTGGAGAAGTCAAGAGTTCTTTGCGAACCCAAGTGCCGCAATATGCGTTCACAGCAAAGTCTCTTTGGGGGTACATCAGTAGCCTACAGAAACAGAAGAAAAGTCCTCCAAGACCAAACCAAAAGCTTATGTAGATCAAATGGCCAGTCAGTTGTCATCAGCAGAATATGGGCAGGATACTGTTGCCGAGTCCCAGCTGGAATAGTCCGATTGGATCCATTGTTGAATCAATTGATATAAGTAAATTCAATTGATTCCATGGGTCTATTCTAGTCAGGAATATCAATAGGACTGTAGATCATAAGTGGAGTGGCATTAGGTGATATCTAGTCATTCTTATTGGTAGCCATTGATAGCTCCATGCTCCATGTGTTTGTCCAACCTCCGTGGACAAATTGTTCAATTTGTCTAATCAAGATGAAATCTCTGGTGTTGCCATGACAATGATTATTGTCATGAATAAAACAGAGGTTTTATTATCTAGGCTTAGGAACAGTGTTTAGAACACAGCATTATTATGGAGAAAGAGAAGGAATTAATATTTTTGCAGAGCAAGTCCAGAAGAGAAATATTTCTGTCTCATAAAGTGTCTTATGCACATCACAATAGTGTTTTAACTCTTCAATAGTGCATTGACGTCATTCACAGCAGACATTATAAAGACTGTCAGCACCATCTTGTTATCATGAGTTGCATTTATTGGAATTATAATCTGCTCCATCCAAGAAAATAAGAAATGTGACATAAAGTGTTCCTGCTATCCGAATAGTGATTTGAACTTTCAGTGGTTTCTGATTCTGAATTTCTGTTTGGAATTTGATTGGCTTGGGTGATTAGCGGGAAGAAAAACATTATAGCTAGGTTTCTTAGCTACATGGGCCTGAGTTTTCAAACATTCATCCATTTCTTTCCCTTGATGCAGAGGATAGAGTGGTTTGAGGGGTGTCCGTTGACCTGAATGATTCCTGTTCGTGGAATCATTCCTTTTCTCATTGTAGCTACACCTGTTCCATACACCCCCAAATTACCTTAACTGAGAATCCCGTATATTCCTTTTGGCAATGGAGAAAAGGAAGGCTATTTCCATTGTATGAGTATACATTCACTCGCATTATGTTAGATGGAATCATAGAATTTGAAAAGACTGAAAGAACCATCCAATCCAACCCAACCCAACCCCTGTCATCTTATAATACATAAATACAATACTCCTGAATACAACTTCTATTTAAAGACCTTCAAAGAAAGTGTACCCATGACCTTTTGAGGCAGTATATTCCACCCTTGAACATCTCATGCTTTAAGGAAGTTCTTCATGTTAAGACAGAATTCATTTTCTCGTAATCAGGATCTATGGTTTGTGTCCTTGTCTCTGGATCAGCAGAAAACAAGCTTGTCTCGCATTACTTTAAGTCCCATTTAGTGGGAAAGTGCAGTATAAATGAAATAAGTTATCCAAATATTTAAGGATGCTTGCCAGTCATTGCCCTATCTTTTCTTCCTCAAGCTAAACGTACACTAAGTTGTTCCCCATAAGCCTCGGTTTTTGGATCTCTGATAATATTTGTTGATTTTTTTCTGAACATGTTCAAGCTTGTTGATGTCCTCGTTGATTTGTGGTGCCCAGAACTGAACAAAGTATTAGAGGTGATGTCTGAGCAAAGCTGAGTACACTAGTTCTACTATATCTAGACACTAGTCCTGTTGATGTAGCCTAGAATTGCATCGACTTTTTTTTGGCAAATTGTTCACTCATATTTAACTTAGATCTTTCACGTGAACTGCTACCCATTCTGTATTTGTTTATTTCATTATTCCTGTCAGAATCTAGTACTGTTTTGAATCCTGATCCTGACCCTTGGATATTAGGCACCCCTCCTATTTTGGTGCCATTTGCAAAATTGATAAGCATTTTGAAAAAGACAAGGGAGAAAAAACAGTCAATGTTTAATCACTTGATTTTAAAGCAAGACATTTGACAAAGCTCTGGACGGAGCCAACTTCTTGACAATTACTTTTATATTTTGACATTTGAAATTATTTTGCCAATCCTAAATGCTTGTTTGCTATCTTGTCTATGGGGAAAGGGCAAACAATATGCAAATACGTCATTAGAAGTCTTTCTTTCTATTGCCCACCATCCATTGTCCTTCATTTATTGCTGTAGGGGAGGAAACTAGGCTAGCTTGAACCACCCTTCTCTCTCTCTCTCTCCCTTTGGTGACTTTCATATAAAGGGTACATTTTGGTAATGAAACAGCCCTACTGGGTGATTTTTCTAACACTTGGAAAAGTTACTTTTACCAGAATTCTTCAATAACTCCAGCACTGCTGCTATTGGTTAGAAACTTCTAGGAGTTGTGGTTCAAAAAGTGCTTTCTCCATCTGTCATCACCAGTGCTGTATTTATTTGTTGTGCACCCCATTGGACCATGATGGTGGTGCTTTTGGTGGAATTGCTTTGACAGTGTTGCAGACTGGCCTAAATGCAGCTGGTTCCTTCTCACCTGGAGGAGATCCCTCCTCCAAAGCAGAATGAGAGGATGGAGGTCTCTGTATTGAGTGGTCAGAAGAACCTAGAAGGTATTAGTTAGTACCTCTCCACTTCTCAGGCCTGTCTGATGGTGCAGTGGATGACCTTGTTGGTGATGGACTCTCCTTTGTTGCTTGCTTTTAAGTCTGAAATTGAACCCACCAATGAGACTTTCTGCATGGGGAACAGGGGGTTGTATTATGATTCTTTCCAACTCTATACTTCTTTGATTTCCATTTATGGTGGCACAGTGCCTGTAACAGAATTGATGGATGTGGCACATGGACTTCCATTGGGCCATCCCTGATAATGTTTCCCAGAATGCAACTTTTTTCTTTTCTTGCTTTTCAGGTAACCAAGGCAGAGGGTTGTGATAGTGAAGTGGAAGGTGCCCAAGGAGCAGATACCACTGCGGATTCCTGCGCCCTTCCTGACCCAGGGAAAGGAGATGCCAACAGCCCTGATGTGGTCATAGAGTCTCAGTTTGGTGGTGAAGAGGCCGAGAATGTAAAAGAAAGCACAGGAGAGGATTTCAAGCGCCTGTCCCTCGGAGCAGGAGAAAAGGGTGAGTAAAGCCTTGTGCTCCAAATGACCCAGTTGTTTTTCTCTCTTTCTCCACTTCTGTTGCCTCCATTGGTCCCTGAGTGGATGTCTAGAATCTCCTTTAATTTAAAGTATCTCCACCCCATTTCCAAAGAAGATAATAATAATAGTAATAATAATAACTTTATTTATATCCCGCCACCATCTCCCTGGAGGGACTCAAGGTGGCTTACAGACAGCACAGAATGGTGCCATAAAACACACATAATACAGGCAGAATAACATCAACATTGCAATAAAACAATATCAACAGAACATAAAACAACACTTATAAAAGCTAAAAGCTCAACTCAGTATAAATAAAATACTCAATAAAATGCAGCAATAGCTACTGGTTAGAGAATGGGCAGCACTAGTTTACAAATAGTGTAAAATGCAGAGTCAAGGGCGCTGTTTTGACCAGACTAAAATCTTATGGGTTGTCAAAGCCACGTTTTCAGTTCCCTCTGGAAGCTTTGCAATGTGGGGGCATGCCTGATTTCCCCGGGGAGGGCATTCCAAAGCCACCACTGAGAAGGCCCTCTCCCTTGTTCTTGAGACAGAGGTGGGATCGAAGGAGGACCTCTCCAGCAGATCTTAGAGCCTGCTCAGGTTCATAGGGGGGGAGATGCAGTCATGAAGATAGGCTGGACCTATCTTGTGTTGTCAAAGGCTTGCTGGGTTGCTGTGAGTTTTCCAGGCTATAGGGCCATGTTACAGAAGCATTCTCTCCTGACATTTCGCCTGCATCTATGACAGGCAACCTCAGAGATTGTGAGGTATATTGCAAACTAGACAAGGCAGGTTTTTATATCTGGAAGGTCCAGGGTGGGAGAAAGAACTCTTATTTGTTGAAGGCAAGTGTGAATGTTGCAACGAATCACCTTGATTAGCATTGAAAAGCCTTGCAGCTTCGAAACCTGGCCGATTCCTGCCTGGGGGAATCTTTTGTTGGAAGGTGTTTGCTGGCCCTAATAGTTTCCTGTCTGAAATTCCCCTCTTTTCATAGTGTTGTTCTTTATTTACTGTCCTGATTTTAGACATTACCCAGATTTTGTTCATTTTCATGATTTCCTCCTTTCTGTTGAAATTGTACACATGCTTGTGGATTGCAATGGCTTCTCTGTAGTCTGACATGGTGGTTGTCAAAGTGGTCCAGCATTTCTGTGTTCTCCAATAATATGCCGTGTCCAGGTTGGTTTATCAAGTGCTCTGCTATGGCTGACTTCTCTGGTTGAGTTAGTCTGCAGTGCCTTTCATGTTCTTTCATTCATGTTTGGGCAATGCTGGGCAATGCTGCGTTTGGTGGACCTATCTTCTTCCCTCTTTCTTTTGCAGAACTGAAAAAATAAATAGATTGCTACATGATTAGTCTTGCTGAGGGAGCTGAGCTTCAATGCAGTTCTGCTTTGCTGTTTGGTGTCATGCTGTTTGTAAAAACTGTTGGTAAAAGCAGATGCTGCTGTTGAGTAGCTCTCTATGCCTAGGTTGGCGAGGCTCACATTTTCAATCCGTTCAAACTGCAAGGGGACCTAGAAGACGCTGCCTGCACGCTATAGTTATAGTTAAAGTTAAAAGTTTAATCAGTTTATAGTTAAACTACAATACACTCAAAATGACATACAGTCTCCCTCAATTCTGAAGCTGCTGGGGAGACGGGTCTTCCAAAATCTGAGAAAAAAAAAATCTGAAATTCAAAACACTTCTGGTCCCAAGCATTTTAGATAAGAGATACTCAACCTGTTCTTGCTCCATAAAACATTTTAAGCAATGTTTTTAGAGGAGTACAGATCTTTCAAGGCAGGTTTATTGGGTGTTTGGGTGAGATGGTTTCTGCTACTGATGCAATAGCATTAGTATGCTTTGCCTGAAGTGGTACCATGGGCTAAAAGATCGGTGATAAAATTTCCAAATGAGTAATTTCCTTTTGACCTTTGTTCTTCCTGTTAGCTTCTGTGTGTCCTTGACCCTTGTAATTATCCATGGCAAAAGATGTTCATCCATTGTGGAAGTGGTATAAAGTTTGGTGAAGACAAGTAAACAGGACTTGAGTGCTCTTTGCATCTTCTTCCAATCAACAGTTTTGGGCCCATGAAAAACATTGTTTCCCATTAACAGCAGGGGAGATAACAGACATTCTTCCATTTTTTTGTTGATTAAAGAATAAAGTATTAAATCTCTCTTAACTTCCTTTGTACAAAATTGCCCATTTTAAGGTCAATAATGGAATGTCCTGAATTTTCCCAACAGTATTTCTGATGTCTGGTTTTAGTTCCTTTAATCCTTTGATTAATAATAGTCCCTATAAGATCTATTCATTTAAAACAATCAGTGCTCAATTCCATAATGTAAAAGCAATGGTTTAAAGACATAGGCAACATCGCCGTTGATGAGGAACTCTGGGAGTTGGAGTCCAGCAAGGTTTGGAGCAGTGGTTCTCAACCTATGGGTCCCCAGATGTTTTGGCCTTCAACTCCCAGAAATCCCAATAGCTGATAAACTGGCTGGGATTTTTGGGAGTTGTAGGCCAAAACACCCGGGGACCTACAGGTTGAGAACCACTGGTCTAGAGTAACACAGTTTACTCATTCCACCCTATGCAATCCAGAAATGCATTTTCTGAGCATTGCATGCTCAGAAAATGGGATCTCTTCAAGAAAGAATTGGAAACAAACATCAGTTAAGAGTTAGGAGCTCTCTACAGCTATTCCGAAATGTCGTCCTTTTGCACTGTTTAGGTTAGCTGGGCATCCCTTTCCCCTCTGCCCCTCCTGAAATACATGTTCATGCATGCACAGCAAATGGTTCTGTGTTGTAATCTACAGAGCTGGCAGGTTGTTTCCAGGCAGGGTGAGATAAACCTTTTATTGAGAAATCCTTTTGCAGTTCCAGGTAAAATGATGGTGTAGTTAAGCATGTTCATTCAGTGCTTTCAGGCTCTGGAATGGGACGTTCCCCATACTTCTTGCCAGTCCTGGCTGGATCAGCGTGCTTGCAGATCTTTGGCCCTGTAATGATGGTGTGGCTGGAAAGTCCAGCCTCGCCAGGGGAATCGATGAGACATGGAATGTGTCCATTGTTGAGGAATCAGGTTGTCTTAAAGAAAAGCTTAGAAATAGGAGCTTAGTCTTGTATTTGGGAACAAAACCAAGGTAATCTTGGATGCTACAGGGTTTTAGCTGAGCAGGACATGCTGGCTATGGGAGAGCACTGCAGGCACAACAAACCAACTAGCAAACTATTTGGGTCAGAACATGAGACCAAGAGCCTTGTAAAGGTGTTCTGAAATGTCCAGCACTCTCATTCCTTAACTGGAAGAAGAAGATGGCCATAGGAGACCATCAAGCAGAATGTACATGGATTGTTCCCCAACAATTCAGGCTAAAGATAATGGATTTTGAAGATAATGTAATGTAGTACCATTAATGACTAGTAGACATTGGCACTCTTGCCCTATGTGAACTTGTCCAGTTTTCTTTTTAAAGCTGTCAAAGCTGGCATCTGATGCTACATCGTATGGAAGTAAATTGTGTGTCATATGAAGAGCTCCTTCCTATCATCTGTCCTGAATCTTGCAGCATTCTGCTTCATTGGAAGCTCTTGGGTTCTGTTGCAGTGAGACAAGCTCTCTGCCCAAGCGCTAAAGACTGGATCAACCCCAGCTCAGTGTTGTGCTCTCAATGGTAGTTGCCCAGATTTCTGTGGGCAATTACAGGCCAGGTAATTGTCCACAATCCTGATCCAGAAATGCAAATAGGTTTTGGAGAGGTGATTACTTCTGGATCCGCTTTCTGTTTCTCTTGTATCCTCTCTTCACTGTTTCTGTCTCCGCCATGCCTTCTTCCCTTTTTTGTGTGTGACTAATAAACGTAGCCAGAATCAGACAGTATATACACTTGGGCCTTCTGTAGCATCAGCTCACATAATCTTGTGCACTTTTTCTCTATTAGTGAAAGCTTGGAAAATTTCCTTGTTTCGGATTAGAACCAACAGAATTGTACCAATTGGTTATGTTGATAGAAGGTGGATTCTGGGAGCTGCAGTAACTTGTAGCTTCAACACTAATGCCATCAGTGGCCATTAAAGAAGGCCTAGAAGTTGGTCCAAGGGGACAGTATGGGAAGGGAAGAACCCTTTCCAAAACCATTTATTCTTTGCTTTACTTTAATCCCTCTTACCCGCTAACATTGGTGAGTTTGCAGGTGGGCTACATCTTCTTTCAACCCTGCTTCTAGCTCTTCTTTAGGTTCTGGGGAGAGGTTTGGGAGTCCTAGGGCATTTACGACTACCAGATTTGGCATCAGAAAACCTCCTGAGTTCATTTGCAAATGGAAAATCATTTGCTCTCGCCAGCCTTGTGTAATTGGAATGATGAGATTCTCCTTGGTGGTGTCATTTCCATCCCTTCCCAACGCCACCTCAGTTTGCTTATTTATTTTAGTTTTATTTTTTAAAAGATCACAGAACACAATACATTTTTACTTTTGAGTGCTTACGTTTAATTGTGCTCCTCTTGGAGAGGGTTGGAGATTTCCACCGTGGTTGCGGCAAGCCTGGAAAAAATAACGTTGGATCTGTCATGGCTAATACGTGTTTTAATCTGATGGCTTTAAGGGTCTGCTTTGGCCACATCAGATGTCTCGGTTAATCTAATTTGTGCAAGGAACTTTCAAGAATTTTTTTTTTGAAAAAAAGAAAATAAAAGCCATCTTTGGCCTGGCTGAGCAGAGCCACCGGGCCCCAGCATGGTTCAAGCGGCAGCCTTGGAGGGGTGCTAACGCTGCAATTGCTGGATCTAATTTGCTGGTAATAACAGAACTAATTGGAGAGGTTTCTTGCCATTAGTGGCTAATTTTCTTTTCAGCAAAGCTATAACAATTTTTGGTTTTGTCAGGTAATCACCCGAAAGGGAAACAAGAGGATTAAAGCACCGTTTTGCTGGGCTGGAGCTGCTGGAGGGTGTTTGCACTGTAAGATAAGCTCCGCAAGCCCTGCCCAAGCTAACATAGTAAATCTCCCACTGCAAACATAGCGCTGCCCAGGGTGGAAATATTGAATGGTCACCGGATAACCACGACAGCAAAGGTTCGGCACAGTTTATTTCTGGTTTGGCAAAGGGCAGCAAGGCTTCGTTCTCTGCCCTCCCTGCCTCTTTCCCCCCACCACACATTACCTCTCAGTTGAGCTGTCCAGGATTTCTCCTGGCTCTCCCTGTTCTCCATTTGCTTGCCCCTATCAGTCCTGCTCCAAGCTCTTTCTGCAGAACTGTTCTCATCGGGTGGGTGGGTATTACGTAGTTAGCGTTTTATGGGCTGCCAGGCTTTGTTGGGCCTGTGTTCCAATGAATACAAATTTGGTTCCTCTGCATAAGAACATCTTAATGATCTATCTATCTCAGATTGCTTTCTCCCAAAAGAAGCCAGATTGCTAGCACTAGGGTGTAGCAACAATCAAATAATAGAATCACAGAGTTAGAAGGAACTGCAAGGGCCATCCAGTCCAACCCCATTATTCTGCCATGCAGGAACACCATCAAAGCCTGGTGAGACAGTGAAATCAGTAGTAGGCAGCACATGGCCTGTGGAAAGAAAGTAGGGGTAGCGTCATGGAAAGCTTTTGATAGATTTACAGGGCTCTGTGGGGGCCTCAGACTAAATTGGATTCAGAGATTGAATGGCTTTCCTGAATTTAGTGTAGTAGTAGTAGTAAACTTTTATTACGGTCAATGACCAGCTCGTAACAGGGGTCCCCATTTCTGTACATCCATGTTAGACTTCATTATTAATAATAAAATTATAATAATTTTTTTTAAAAAAACCATTATAAAATTGAATTATTTACCAATCTAAAATCTAGGCTAAAGACCACATACAAGTAACTATTGAAGCTCAACTAATCCCATAGGATCCTCTGGGGCAGTCTCAAGGGAGGGAGTGGGGATGAATTTAGTGAGTATCATTCATAAACATCATAGGATCATAGTGTGGAAGGGACTCCAAGGGACATCTTATCAAACCTTGCTCTTCCATGCAGGAAGACACTAACAAAGCATTCCCAGTAGATCCAGACTCTGTTTCAAAATCTTCAGGTGTCGGCCGTGGCCGGGAGGGCCTTTGCACAACTAAAACTTGTGCGCCAGCTGCGACCATACCTCGAGAAGTCTGATCTGACCAGGGTGGTCCATGCCTTAGTTACCTCTAGACTGGACTATTGCAATGCGCTCTACGTGGGGCTGCCTTTGAAGACGGCCCGGAAATTACAACTAGTACAGCGATCGGCAGCCAGGCTTCTAACTGGAGCGAATTACAGGGCACGTTCAACGCCTCTGTTTAAGGAGCTCCACTGGCTGCCGTTTACTTTCCGGGCCCAATTCAAGGTGCAGGTTATCACCTACAAAGCCCTAAACGGTTTGGGACCCACCTACCTTAGAGACCGCATCTCCCCCTACGAACCCGCACGTTCTCTTCGCTCGTCGGGGGAGGCCCTGCTCTCGCTCCCACCACCCTCGCAGTCGCGGTTGGTGGGGACGAGAGAGAGGGCCTTCTCCGTCGTGGCCCCCCGGCTTTGGAACTCGCTTCCTAGAGAGATCAGGCAGGCCCCCACCCTCCTCTCCTTCCGTAGGAGCTTAAAAACCTGGCTCTTTCAAAAGGCCTTTGATACTTAATCTGGTGTTGGACTGATCGATCTGCCCATTTTATAATAGCCCCATTCTTGAGGTGTTGCCAATGCTATATAGCACTTTGTCCATTTTAACTGTGAAATTACCTTCCCCATTTCGGCCCATTTCGGCACATGTTGCACGTTGCCTGGGTTCTATGAATTAGTCTCCAGTGTTAATATTGTATGTTTTATGTTGATTTTAACGATTGTTTTTACTGTAATTGATGTTTTTATTGGATAACTGTTTTATTGCTGTGTTTTGATATTTGATTGTTTTATCGGGCAAGGCCCCATGTAAGCCGCCCCGAGTCCCTTCGGGGAGATGGGGCGGGGTATAAAAATAAAGTTATTATTATATTATTATTATTATTCAGAGAATGAGATTTCGCCATGCAATGCCAGACAGCCTATTTCACTGTCAAACTGATCTATCAATCAAGAAGTTCTTCCTAATTTTCAGGTGGAAGCTCTTTTCTTGCATTTTGCATCCATTGCTCCATTGTGTCCCAGTCTCTAGAGCAGCAGAAAACAAGCTTGGGCCTTCCTCAATGTGACCTCATAGAATCATAGAATCATAGAATAGTAGAGTTGGAAGAGACCTCATGGGCCATCCAGTCCAACCCCCTGCCAAGAAGCAGGAAATCGCATTCAAAGCACCCCCGACAGATGGCCATCCAGCCTCTGCTTAAAAGCCTCCAAAGAAGGAGCCTCCACCACAGCCCGGGGGAGAGAGTTCCATTCCCGAACAGCTCTCACAGTGAGGAAGTTCTTCCTGATGTTCAGATATTCTCACCTCCTTTCAGATATTTAAATATGGCCACCTTGTCCCCTCTCAAACTTCTCTTCTCCAGGCAAGACATATCCAGCTCCCTAAACTGCTTCTGATAGGGATTATTGGTTGTCAAACCTTTCACCATTTGGGTTAGCTTTCTCTGGACATGTTCCAGCTTGACATCTTGAATTGTGATGCCCAGAACTAGACACAGGGTTATTTCAGGTGAAGTCTGTCCAAAGCAGAATGGAAGGTGCACTTCTAAAGTGTAAGTGCTTGCAGCTCCTAAGTATGGCCATGTGGTGACATTATTTCAAATATTTAAACATGGCTATCATGTCCCCTCTTAACCTTTTCTTCTCCTAGTTAAACGTACTCAGCTCCCAAGGCCACTCCTCAAAGGACCTTTTGCTTTGGTTGCCCTTTGAAATTTTCTGATACATATATGCTCAGTATACAGCTTCTAATATAGAAATGACAAACATGTGGCCTTCCAGATATCATTAGACTTCAATTCCTTTAAGCCCAGTTGGCATGACCAGTGACTAGGGATGGTGGGAATTGTTGTCTTTCAATTCTATGATTCTTAATTAAATAAAGAAATACATTTAGCAATGACAAAGTTAAAACTGAAGAGGTTGTGTAGAAGAGGGAAGTTCAGCAGGTGTTTCTTGTTACCTGGCTGTGTGACAAGCAGTACCAGCTGGAAACGGATACTGATAAAAACATGCCCTGCTAAAATAACTAAATAGAGTAAAGGATCAGTGTAAAAAACCCACTGGGTGACTTTGGGTGAGTCACACACTTTCAACCTCAGAAAACTCCATTATGGGTTCATGTTAGGATTGCCGTAAGTTGGAAATGACTTGAAGGCACACTACAACATTGTGTAAATATATAACTGAGTCATCTATGATATTAAAACCCTGGGAATGAAGAACAATTCAAAATGCAATAATCTATAAAAGGTTTGTTAAAAACCCTTCCCTCGAAAGAGTCAGTTTTCAGAATTAAGGTTAAGGTTTGTGTGTGTGTAGTGTGGAGGAAATAGTTTCTGATTGTCAAAAGGTACAAATCCACAGACAGCCAAGAGTAAGCAGAAGTGTGGGAAGAACCATCTGTTCTTTTCTTTTCAGGAATGCTGAAATCCAAAATATTCCAAAATTATCCACACAGCAGGTTGAGATAGTGACACCTTTTTAAAAATGGTCATGGCACATAAACATAGCTCCATGCATAAACTCATTACAAATATTGTGTAGAAAAGTACCTCCAGGCTCTGTATATAAGGTATATATGAAATATCGATTAATTGCATACTCTGACTTGGGTCCCATCTTCAAGATATCTCATGATGTACCTAAATGTAAATCCAGGTATTCTGAAATTCTGAAAAAATCCAGAACAGTTCTGGTGCCAGGTATTTCAGATAAGAGTACCCAACCTGTGAAAGGAGGAGTATTCCCAGAATGAAGTGTGTGAATAAGAGAGGTGTGTGTGTATAAACAGACAGGGCTCTCCTGTCTGGTCTGGTTCAGTTTCCAGTAAGGTACTTGAGTCAGTCCAGCTGCTTTTCAGTAAGCAAATGCTACAGCACTTCCTCAGAAAAGTACCTGATCATGTTTCTTCCCCTTCTGCCTTTTCACCTTCTTGCATGCGGCTGATTGTTGCAACATCATGAAAATTCTGCTTCCTCTTCTACGAGGGTTGAATGAAAAGTAATGCCTCCACCTTCGTAACTCAACAGATGACAGTACTGGTATGTGGTAGGTACTGGCTTGTTCAGTAGACTCTCCTCTACAGTTCCATTTGGTGGGAAGCCTTAGCATTGAACGGTTGTACAGTTAAAGTGTGAAGTATGGAACCCTACGCAGACGGTTGGTCAATGTGACTTAAGCAACGTGCAGTCATTGAATTCTTGACCGCAGAAGGTGTCACCCCAAAGGAGATTCATCAGAGAATGCAAGCTGTTTATGGTGATTGTGTTGATGGGAGTCCTGTGCATCGTTGGGTGAGTAAGTTTAAAGATATTGAGGTGGGAACATCTGACTTGCATGGCAAACAAAGAGTTGGACGTCCTGTGACAGCAACCACCGAGTTTCACAAGCAAAAGGTTGACAGATGGATTCAGGACAATCGTCGTATCACTCAGAGAGAAATGTCAAGCATATCGGCATTTCACAAGAACGTGTGGGTCACATTATCGCTTTGCTTGACTATTGGAAGATCTGTGCACGATGGGGACTGTGAGATGCTGGTTGCGGAAACAGAGTGTCGACTTCTTCAATGACAGCTTCAGAAAACTTGTTCATCGTTGGCAGAAATGTATCCAATTGTCTGGTGATTATGTGGATAAGTGAATAGCGGTAGCTAAAGAGCACATTCTAAGGATTATTTCTGCGTTTGATTTATTGAAAAATTCCCATCCAAACCCAAGTAACGAAGGTGGAGGCATTACTTTTCATTCAACTCTCGTAGCTTCTAGCCTAGTACAGGTTGAGTATCCCTTTTCTGAAATGGTTTGAATTTCAAATTCTTTCAGATTTTGAAAAACCCGTATTTGTCTATGCACATAATAAGATATT
Source organism: Anolis carolinensis (assembly GCF_035594765.1). Classification (NCBI taxonomy): domain Eukaryota; kingdom Metazoa; phylum Chordata; class Lepidosauria; order Squamata; family Anolidae; genus Anolis; species Anolis carolinensis. Next base: position 281,560,885 of record NC_085843.1, on the reverse strand, counting down.
GTGGAGATGGTTCCCAAGTATAGACATGAAATTCATGTATGTTTCATATACTCCTTAGAAACATAGCCTGAAGGTAATGTATACACAATATTTTAATTGTTTTCTGCATGGAACAAAGTTTATGTCAGTTGAGCCTTGAGCAATCAATCCATGTGTACAAAAAACAACCAAATTCCTAAAGTGAGGCTAGGATGAATTTGCATTTTAATAACTTGATATAGTATTATAGCCCAAAAGGAGAAACTCTTTCTTATTGTGATTACAAACAAAATTCCATTTCTAGGTACTGGTGAAGAAAGGAGCAAAGGCATTAATGTGAATTATAATACTGAGTTGTTTCTACTGTTGTTAATATTAATAACTTGAGACAGGTATTCTGGGTCATCCATGCTTCTTGCTTTCTACAAGAGAAAAAAATAATGCAGGCAGAAAAACAATTAAAAGATAACTCGAAGACCAATTTGAAAGACATGCAAAATGAAGTGTAGTTCAATTCTGTGGTATAAATGTGTGACTCAAGTGGACAAATAGAGTCAATTCTTTTTTAAAAAAAACTTACCTGAACTTTTTCATGGTGGAGAGTGAAGCAGTGGGTGGCGGCTCCTCTCCTGGACTTTTCAAAAAATGTCTTATTACTCGGGGACTTTGTTACAACTGCTTTAGAGATCGAAAGGCTTCAAGCTGATCCCTAAATGACCATGTAGGTTGATAGCAGTTCTCTTTCCACCCTGGGGCTAAGGACAGCTCTATGCAGTCATACGCACAGATTTTTTTTGGGTCTGATGGATGGGCAAAGGGATACTTTGCTAGTGGATATTCAGGCCCAGTGATTCCACTGGGAAATCTGCTTGCCAAGGGCTATAAACTGAAGAGCCAGGTGAAAGGCAATGGTTTTGTATGCCAGAAGGGTTACCAATGGCTCCATTGGTTGCCTTAAATCTATTAACATGAAGGCTGCATTACCTTCTCTGGCCATCCACAATGGGGCCCTTCAGGGTTCAAGCCAGGCGTTTCATCCCTTTAGCACAGTGGTTCTCAACCTGTTGGTCCCCAGATTTTGGGCTTCACCTCCCAGAAATCCTAACAGCTGGTAAACTGGCTGGGATTTCTGGGAATTGTAGGCCAAAAATCTGGGGAGCCACAGGTTGAGAACCACTGCTTTAGCAGGTGTCTGATCTCAGAATGTTCTTGTCACCATACTTGCAATCTCTGTGGTGCAAGCAATTGTATACACCCTGATGTGCACACTTAATGATCATTTAAAAACTATTTTAACACCTGTACTCTATCTTTTAAACTTTAAAAAATTCTGTAATATGTTTTTAACATAGAAATGGCATCCCACAGGAGATAGATTTTTTTTTTACTCATTGTTAGAATTAGACTTGAAATGTCTATTGATCATAAGCAGGGAAGAAAACGCTAAGGCAAGATTCCAAGTGAACATTTACAAGACAAATGATCACGTACATAACTTTAAACTGGATGTTGAAGACATTGAAATAGTCCAAGAATGTCTATCCCTTGGCTCAAAATGGAGAGTTAAGCAAAGTGGAGAGATAAGAATTGATTTTGGTTCCGCATATAATGAGCAGGATTCTATGTTAACTCTAACATTTAGGATTTCATGTATTACACTGTATTTTATTGGTATTATTTTTTGTAATCAAAATCCAAGTACCAATTTTTATGTAGTACTTTTATATTGCTTTATAATGTTGCACTTTTATATTATACTAGCTTTGCCCGGCCACACGTTGCTGTGGCTTATGGGAATCCTTTGTTGGCCAGATGGAATAGCAGTGAATAGCCTTGCAGTCTCAAAGCCTGGCTGTTTTCTGGAGTAGCTGGAGCTTTTTGTTGTATGAACGTAGAGGCATGGATGAGGGGTTGTGTTGCCAAGTTTAGTGTTTCTGGGATGTGTAGTTTTGTTGTTTTGTCCTAGGCCGAAATTTCATTACCCTTTTATATATGTAGATTGATTTGTTTTGCATGTAAATAATCTATAGTCTAAACATTAGTAAACCACTATTCATATGTTTTTAGCCTTTTAAAATAATTATGTATTCTGTTGGTACATGCATGAGGGGGTGTGTTCTTGTATCATGCTTGGAAAGTATACATATATGCATCTGTGCAAGTTAGAATATATCTATGCAATAGCTTTGGATTGTGGAAATAGTTCACCAGGCCCCACAGGGGTATCCAGTACAATATTTGCAGTACTTGGCTCTGTGAATCTTACTAACCAGACATACCAAGATGAAACTGTCTGAGCAGTTGATTTACACACATTCTTGAATGCTCTCCTTCATTACTCTGCTAGCATTGTCCCAGAGATGAAGCTCACAGGTTTAGAGTCAGAGAGATTTGAGTGCAAATGTTGCCATTGTCCAGTTGAATGGATCTCTCTTCAGTTCTGAGGAAACCACTGAAAGGCATGGGATATAGTGCTTCTGCCAGAGTTTGCCTGAGCAAATGGCCTGGATGGGAAATCACTGGAGATCTATAATACAACATCAGTATAAGCTGCTCAAAAGGAAAGGGTTGCAAGGCCATGAGAGATCTTACCACTGGGATTCTCAGCAGCAGAACACATTAGGTTATAGATAGCCATTTTGCGTGGGCTTTTCCCTGCAGTTTTTCATAGAATCACATCCACTCCAGTCCCATTCTGCCATCTAGGAATACACAATCATCCAGCCTCTGTTTAAAACCTCCAAAGAAGGAGATACTGTCAGACTACTAGGCAGCAGCATATTCTGCTGTTGAACAGCTCTTGCCATCATGGAGTTCTTCCTAATGTTTAGGTGGAGTCTCTTTTCCTGGAGTTTGAATGCATTGCTCCATTGTGCCCTAGTCTCCAGAGCAGCAGAAAACATACTTGCTTCCTATTCAAAATAGGACATCCTTTCAAATATTTAAACATGTCTCCCATGTCCTTATCTCCGCCTTTTCTTTTCCAAGGTAAACATGCTCAGCTCCCTATGGCGCTTCTCAGACGGATTCATGGTTTCCAAACTCATGACCATTTTGGTGGACACGGTCCAACTTAGAATCATGCAATCATAGAGATGGAAGAGACCACATGGGCCATCCAGTCCGGCCCCCTTCTGCCATGCAGGAAAAACACAAACTACCCCCAATACATGGCCATCCAGCCTCTGTTTAAAAGCCTCCAATTCATCTTGAATTGTGGTGCCCAGAACAGGACAGATCTTGTTTGTTTTGGGCATCTTGGCTCATGTTATTACCTACATTGTTCGCTTCACATTTGTCCTTGAAATAAATAAAAATGGACAACCATTTCCCCTTTAACCTGAGACTAGATTAACTTCCTTCTTCTGGTTATCATCCCATTAGAGCACCTCCCCCCAATGAATGGCACATGAAGACTCTTTTGAAGCTGTTTGCTATTTAATAGTACCCATAATTGTGAAATCCAGGTTTCACCCCACAGCAAACTTTATTTTCACTGGTTTGAATGCCAGCCATACCGTCTGCAAAGTGAGGAGGCTGATTGTAGCGGGGAAATGTGTCTCGGTGACAGTAAATCGGCTGTCTGTTGAGCTTAGCATCCCTAAACCTGGTGTAACATGCAAATGTTAGTGGTCTCTTGGCTTACATCTTGCTGTTTTCCGCAAGGAATATTCATTTCTCCCTTTCCTTCGAGTGTATGACTATTTTCCCTGAGCCTTTTTAAAAAGAGCAGCTGGGCCCTGGTTGAAGGCTATCTTCTTGCAAGGTGCGGTTTAGGTTTCTAGGAAAAATATGCATTTTATAACCTAGCATAACATTCTTTAAAGGAAATTAAATATTTTAATGATTGGGAGTATTTAAAGGGGAACTATTTATGTAATGCGAAAAGCGGAGTGACCCCAATGTAAGAAATGCCAGGAAATTCAAACACTTTAATTTGCATTTAATAAATAGAGTGTGTTTTCCACCATTTTGTTTATTATGGCTGCCGTGGATGTTCTTGTAAATTTTGGGCTTTATTTTGATTTTAGCAGATGTGCACAATGGAAGTTGACCATATATCTGTTCCCTATTGCGGCCTGGAGGGGATTCTGAAAGGCTGCGATTTGTTCCACGGTCATTCTGACACTATGGTTTTTGCTGCTTTCTGCCTGGGCCAGTGCTCAAACTGGTCCTTGGGAATGCCAAAAGGGGACAGGAAAAGTCCGAAACGAGGGAGGAAAGGATCTTGGAGCGTTTGCAGAGTGTATTATTTATGCCTGTGTGTCCCACAGGGAAGGATCCGGAGGCTTGCGGCACCTGCCCTGGGAAGCAAGATAACGCCTCTAAGACGAATGATCCAGACCAGATTCAGAAGACTGCCAAGGTAGTATCCTGTGTCATTAAAGAGGGCACATTCTCACTTCCATCCCCCAAATGTAGTTGAGTCCCACATTCTTTTGTAAACCCATTTTTCTTTCAAACTTTTTATGACACTTGCAGCTGCAAGCTGCTCAAGAAAACATTAAAATCATAGAATTAGAAAAGACCCCAAGGGCCATCCAGTCCCACCCCATTTTGCCATGCAAGAAAACACAATCAAAGCACTCCCAACAGATGGCCATATAACTCCGCACATCCTTCATGGTCTTGAGGTACCCTGTGACATCGGTTGTTCTCTCTAGTCCTACAGCTGGGCCATCACAAAGGGCTTGTAGTTCAGTAAGACAACACAATTGCAGTATGAAGGCAGCTCAGGTCCCTGACCATAGCATAGAATGAATCTTGGAATTCTAAAGTTGGGAGACCCCAAGGGCTATCTAGTCCAACCCCATTCTGCCATGCAAGAAAACACAACCAAATCAATTTGAAAAGAGAGCATTGATAATAATTGGTTGGGAAGGAATGCCTGTCAAACTCATCAGCTTTGTTTCTGCATGCTTGACTAACTGAACGTTGAAAGAGACCAGTGGTCTGAGTTGATTTAAAACTGCTTTGTGTCTCCTTGACAGAGAGAAAGCAGAATACAAATACTATCAATCAATCAGTCAGGCAACTTGATTGATTCAGTCCCAAGTATAGAGCCTTGTGCTTCAGAAACAAAAAGTGGGGGCTGGCTAGAAAAAATACATTTGATCGTCCTGAGGAAGAAGACTTTTGGTTGTTTTGTCAGCCCCATTTTATTTCTTGGTTTGCCAAATACCAATGCCCCAATCTTTCCATCCTGATAACTTTGTTTATACCCAGTCTCTTGGGGTGCATCTTCATTGTGAAATTAATGCAGTTTGACACCACTTTAACTGCCGAAGTTAGGTGCTATAGGATCATGGGAACTGTAGTTTGGTGAGGCACCAGCACTCTTTGGCAGAGAAGGCTAAAGATCTTATAAAATACAGCTCCCAGGAATCCATAGCATTATGCCATGTCAGTTAGAGTGGTGTCAAGCTGTGTTAATTCTTCAGCGTAGATACACCATTGGAAGGGTTTGGTGTAGAATTTGAAAGGGGGACTGGGTGTTTCTCTGAATGTATGTTACAACCCTGACTTTCCAGAGCAGCAGTGGGAATCAAACTGGTAGTTGGCCTTCAACTCTTGACATGCCTTACCATTGATTTTTCTGGCCAAGTCTGCAGGGATTTGCAGTCCAACTTCAGGTGAATCCCAGATTTTCTGCTGTTGGATAAAGATCTTCCAAGCTGCACCATTGGACCCTGTTTCACAACCACCTTCTCTCCATGCAAAACGTTGCATCTGAACCAAAATTAGCATCTTTTTTTTTTAACCTAGATCAGTGGTTCTCAACCTGTGGGTTCCCAGATGTTTTGGCCTTCATTTTCCAGAAATCCTAACAGCTGGTAAACTGGCTGGGGTTTCTGGGAGTTGTAGGCCAAAACACCTGGGGACCCACAGGTTGAGAACCACTGACCTAGACTAAGAGGCAACTTCTTGCCTCTCTAGAGTATTCACATGGAGCCCATGCATTATGTGAATGTAGAAAGCATCCCAAGTTTTACTTTCTTGCTCACTTGTGTGAAATGCTTTAAGGCACTCAATTGTGACTTTTATGGCTCTTCCAGGTGGTCTACATCTTGGAGAAGAAGCATTCCAGGGTTGCAACGGGCTTCATCCGGCTCTTGACTGACCGCAACAGCGAACGGTTCAAGAAGTGCGCCATGTTTTCACCCGTGGACCACAGAGTGCCTCGTGCGTACGTGGCCTTGGCTGACTGCCCACCCGATTTTGCCACCAGGCCCGAGGACTATGCAAACACTCTCTTCATCTGCCGTATCGTGGACTGGAGAGAGGACAGCAATTTTGCCTTCGGGTATGTGGTTGCTGGGGGCAGAATGAGGGGCTTCAGACTTTGTGACTCCACAGTGAAGTTATTGCTGATTTTTCTTCTGCTCACCTTGTGGGAACAGAAAAGGTTGTGATATTCACACACCGTAACCAATGCATTGTCATCAGATTGGGTTGGTTTCAAGGAGACTTCCCATGAAATCTGCTGTGGTATGCAACTGTGCCTATGAAATGCCCTTGCTTTACATGTAGTTTGCTTTTAATTGTATCATCTTGGGGAAGATCAGCCCAGCCTGCTAACAAGGAACGTCTCTGGAGTTTCTCTCCCTTGTAAACAAGGCTTTTTTTGACAAGAAGCGGCTTTTGTCTTATTTGATGTGGAACCATTCATTTCCTTTTTTCCAACCGAGTTGGAAATTTGGGGCTGGTATTTGTCTGTGTGTCCTTTCATGGTGTCACCATCTACTTTAGGAGATGCATTGAAGGTAGAGGGGCTCTGTGTTTCAATCAGGTACCCATTACAACACCAGCTTGTCCCGGTGTGAGGGAAACCTTGTTCTGTCTCAGGTGTGTGTTTCTAGGGGTGGGGGCTGACTTGTGTGACCCTTGGGTGCCATCTGGTGGTCAACGGAAAGGTGTTTCCTTGATGAACCAGACGGAGTGGTCAACTTATCAGGTTTGTCTCCGTTTGCTTTCTGTGCAAAGGGCTAGAAAATATCAGAGGAGGAAAAAGTGGTGTGTGGAGACACACATGTGGAGATAGGTCTTTCAGGTGTTTTTCATCCTTGCTGAGCAGTCTTAGGGCAGCTGAAAATTGAAACCCAACAACTTGGCAGGGGTTTGGATTGGATGGCCCACGAGGTCTCTTCCACCCCTATGATTCTATGAGTCTAATATCTGAAGGGCTGGATTATGTTATGGCACTCTGAATTAGTTCTAGCACATCAGTTAGAAGATAAGACTTTAAACTGAAGTTTGGTGACTAGTAATGTCCTCCAGCAGGGAGTAGCTGAGTATGTTCTCCATATTTTAAGCATCTCTTAGGTGTGTGAGTGGTGGGTTTAAGGATTGATAGCCAGTGTTAGTGTGTATGTGTCCCAAGGAATTACAAACCTAAAAAGGTGGGGTGTTCTTACCCAATGGCTGCTCCAGAATGGTTTTGTTGCTTAGTTAAGTTGGGTGATCTTTTGAGAACAAGTTAAATGTTTGATGATTGAATTGCACGAATGCCTATTTGAGATCAGGTTACAAGTTTTCTATTAGTTTATAAAGGCCTAAATAATATTCTTCAATTTGTCATTTTCTCGCTTGAAAGCCTAATGTTTCCATCTTACATCCAGGGCAAAAGGAATGGGCTAGTTATAGCAGTGATGTCAAACTTGTGGCCTTCCAGGTGTTTGGGACTTCAATTCCCAAAACTTCTGGCCATTGGATAACCTGCCTAGAACTTCTGGGAGTTGGAAGTCCAAACATCTGGAGGGTCACAAGTTTGACACCTCTGAGTTAGAGTGATTTGTATGGAGGTGCTCATACAATCAAACTTAATCTCAGTATTTCTTGTTACAGCTCTTTCATTAGCTGGGTTGACTGTGAACATCCTTAGGCAGCACATGACCCATAGATAGAAAGGTGGAGTAGTGTCATGGAAAGCCTTTGACAGGTGTACATGATTGGCTGTGGGGTCTTGGGCTAATTTGGATGCAGAGGTAGAATGGCTTTCTTGAATCTCCTGGACATCATTCATTAAGCTCAGTTTTCAAAGACCAAAACCAATCATAGTGTTGGAAGAGAGGGCCATCCAATCCAACCTCAGTTTTCCATGCAGGAAGACATGATCAAAGACCTCCCAACAGATGTCAATCCAATCTCTCTTTCAAAAACTCCAAAGAAAGAGACCCCACTGGACTCCCAGGCAGCAGCATATTCCACTGCCAAACAGATCTTATGTTTAGGAAGTTCTTCCTAGTGTTTAGGTGGAATATTTTTTCCTGTAATTCTAAAGCAGCAGAAGACACGGTTGACCCTTCCTCAATGTGACCCTGTCCTCAATGTGACATCATTTCCAATATTTATGCATGGCTCTCATATCTCCTCATTGCCTTCTTTTCTCCAAACTAAACACCCCCAGATCCCTAAGCTGCTTCTCAGGGGGATTCATGGCTTTCATACCTTTGATCATTTTGGTTTCCCTTCTCTGGACACTTTCCAGCTTGTTCATATCCATCTTGAATTTTGGTGCCTGGAACCAGACACAGTATTCCAGGTGATGTTTGACCAAAGTGGAAGAGAGTGGTATTATTACTTCCTTCGATGTAGAAACATTATACCATGCCTCCTCAAACACTGGCCTTCCAGCTGTTTGGGCCCTCAGCTCCTAGAAGCCCTAGCCAGCTTGTTCAATGGTCAGGAATTCTGGGAGTTGGCGGCCCAAACAGCTGGAGGACCAGAGTTTGAGGATGCCTGAATTATACTTTTATTAATGCTGCCTAGAATCCCTTTCACATATACTCTTTTTCAACCAGTGCAACAATGTGATTCAGCAGCTCACAACCCAATGCAATAAATCACCCGGCCTGGTCAGGTCCCATTGTTCAGTACACTCTCTTCTTAGTTACAGAGTGTACAGCCATATGCAACTGACAGAGTGTATTGTAAGTCAGTCTGAGCTCTGTATGTCTTCCAGTGTTGATTTTGTGTCAGAAATTAGCCATTCTGGAAGCACAAGAACATTTATGGAGAAACTAAATACAGCAGTACTCCCCTTCCCTTGTTTCCCTTCTCCTCTGTTATTGGTTTGGCCCCATTTCTCTCCCCCTTCCTGGATTAATTACCTGGGTAATTCCCTCCCCATGTAACACAGTGAAGTCACCGTGCGGATTAGCCAGCCAGGTTTGGCCACATCACAAAGTCACTGCAGGCATTTTGGCAACTGGAGGAGCAAGCGAAGGCCAGCATCAGTTAATATTCATATATTCTTGCACAGCAAGTGGATAAATCCACCCCAGAGACTTGAATGGTTTCCGACTTAGCTGAGAGAGGCCACAAAACCACTCAGCAGCCTCCTTCAAGTTGACATCTTTTAGAAGTGTTGGGCTACAGCCTCATCATCCTCAGTCAGTCTGCCCATGGAGGCTGCGGGTGAGGGAGGTTTTAGTCTGAAGGCTAATTCTTACACAGTTTTCGTCTGAAATAAGATATTTCTGCAGAATGGACCATGGGGGGAGGCAAAATATTGTTGCTTTCTCTCTTCCTCTTGCCCTGATCAATCTTTTCATGTGCCCCATATCTCCTCTCACAGTTCTCTATAGCCAGATATTACTGTTGTATTACATTAGCTGAAGAGGATGAAGCAAAATCATTGGGCAACTGCAGTTTCCAGTCTTTGTGCCATCAAAAAAGAAAAAAAAAACTTGTAAACTGCTTCAAGTGGTCATCTCTGATAGGGAAAATAATACCAACATCACAAATCCATAGTCTTTGTTTTAGTGCAAACGTTACTGAAATCAGCAGCCAGTGGTGGTGCCTACCATTTGATCCTTCTGATGGCTATGAGTAAAGGTAAAGTAAGTGTAGGTTGTAGGCTTCTTCATGCTTCTCCTCAGTTTCTTGAACTTTCTTGTTCACGTTATGTAGCATACCATCAATGTCCCTAGTATTTTGGAGATTAGTTTTGCAGAATAGAGGAGGGGAGGGAAGGACAAGGCAGGATCACTTTGAAAAAGGAGGGAGTAAGGTGGTTTAACAAACTAAAGTCAGGTTTCTATACTTACTTAAAGATTGAGGGGTATGTTTGTGTATATAAAAGAGAATATGAATGAGGTGTCCTCATTCTTTTTTTGGAAAGTTGTTTCCAAGCATAAAGCAGGGACTGGGAAGAGTGATTTCAGGACTGCAAGGTTTCTGTGAGTCTTTCCACTGAAACAACTTCTAAAGTCTCATGCTTGTCTTCCTTGGGCTGCCCTTTTCTTTGTAGAGAAACTGGATGGTGGTGGCAGAGTTATTGCAAGGCCTCCTAGCCTCAAAAGGTGATTACGAGCAAGTCAGCTGAGCCTCTCTGAGATGCTCTCCTTTCAAGTCTTCTTTCTTCTTTCCTGCTCTTTTTCTGACTTCCTCCTCATCCAGTTCCCTTCCCTACAGAGTTTTGAACCAGTTCCACCAATCCATGCTGATTTGCTAGCTAGCTGACTGATTAAAACCTGCCAGGGGAAAATGGCTCCAGCTCCCCTGGTACATCCAGGAGATCCATCTCCTGGCCCTATTCCATTTTTGGTGGACTCTGGCATGTTCTTTCAGAGGTGTGGAAATGCTCACAAACAATGGAGCCATTAGAAAGAGAGGAGGCCAGGATAAGGAACTCCTGCAGGTCTAATTCAGGAGTAGTAGAAAAAAGGCAGGTGGGCCAGATTATGACTGATTCTTGGAGAAAATTGAATATGTTTTGGATGATGATAATCATGAGTCATGTAAAAAGAAAATTGCTTTGTCATTAACTTCTTGGGGAAATCTCTGAGACAGACAATGAAGGAAAAGGTTACAGGAAACAAGGAAGTTTCCAGGTACAATGCTGAGTAATCCGGCAGAACAATTTGCCTTTGAATATGAACCACATATTATTTGTGATCTGTAGTTCATCTTCCTTGTGCTGGGAATAGAGAAGTGTACCACACTTAGATGAGCCACAATGAGAGAAAAGAAGATGCTACAGTGTGCATATGCTAAAATTATATGTCTATATGCTTTGGATGTCCCTAAGCTGGGCTGGGAAAGTGTTGGACAGGTCTGAGAGCAATTTTTGGACCCCAGAATCATCTGTGGGTTACACCAATCTCCTCAAGTGAAAAGAAAAAGCCACATCTACATTGGACTTGGAGCCAATCCAAAGGAGTCTGGGAGGCATTCCTGGGCTCTACTCAAATGCAAAAAACGCCTTGGGTTTGTGACATTTTTAGAAAGGAGGATAATACCTCTGCACCCAAGAAAAACCCAGTTTTCCCAGTGACTGTCTTTTGTTGTTACGCTGTCACAACAGGTAGGTAGGAGGTATGAAGCCATGTTGACATGTGCTCCATACAGGCTTTCTTACTAAGCAATGTGAGTTGTTCATATGCAGACCTGATTCTATGTTCACTGCAGTGTGCTCCCCTTCTCCCTGTATAATGGGAGGTAGGAAACTGTGACAGGTTCAGGGACCATGGAAGGCAGTGGCCAGTGATGCTTCCAAAAATTTTCCCCTCCATCCCTCCCTTTTCTTCAGTACTTAGTGATTAGAAGTACAGTTTTGGGGGAGTTCATGATTTTGCGGGGAGAGGGCAGAACCCAGCCTAAAGCCCCTTGCTCTAGTACTACAAACACACTCTCCAACTGCAACAGTTGGATTCAAATGACAGAAAAAGAAATTCCACCTAAACATTAAGAAGAGCCTTGTGCTGGTAAGAGCTGCTTGGCAGTGGAATATGCTTCCTGGGAATGTGGTGGAGTCTCATTCTTAATGTTTTGAAACAGAGGCTTGGATGGCCATCTGTCAAGAGTGTTTTGACCATGTCTTTCTGCATGGCAGAATGGGGCTGGACTGGGTGGCCCCGGCGTCTCCTCCAGCTCTATGATTCTATATGTTCACAGTTGTTACTAAAATAAGTGAACACGGATCTGCAAAATTATCACCTGAAATGTGAGCAAAGTCCACGTTGGGCCACCCTCTGCCCCTCTCCATGGCATTGTGCTTTGTGCAGACCTCTGAAAATCACATCCTCCTCATAAGCCCTGCTCTCTCTCTCTCTCTCTCTCTCTCTCCTCTCTGGCTCAATAACCACAGCCCACCCACCCACCTCCATTTCCATCAGGGACTGTAAAGTATCTTGTAAAAACGGCTCAAAGGAACGTACACTTCTTTTCCACTTTCCGCAGGCAGTTGGCCCAAAGTCTTGGGCAGGCTGGTGAAATTGAGCCGGAAACTGAAGGCATCCTGACAGAGTACGGGGTAGATTTCTCTGACTTTGCTCCAGAGGTCCTGCGGTGTCTCCCCCAGAACCTCCCCTGGGTCATCCCTCCTGAGGAATTGGCCAAAAGAAGAGACCTAAGGTAAGTTCCAACTATTTTTCCTGCTGCTCCCTTCCCCTACCTGACTTGTCTTGGGAAGGTGAATACACTGTGGGGGATTCTTTGGGAAGGGGACCCATTTGTCCTCCCTTCTGGCTTGGAGCGGAGCTGCCCTTTTGCCTTTTGGCCGCTTATCTTCAAAGGACTTGTGAGGACAGCATACATAGCTGAGCAGACAACTCAATCTTGGGAACCTCATCGTCTCTTTTTTATTTTTATTTTATTTTCCCCCCACAGTGTATGAAATATTGCAGTATTTTGGAATGCTGGGCTTCGGAGGGGTTCAGGCAGTACCTTTTTAATGGCTTTTGCTGCAACCGTGACAGTAGGAGGCTTCCTTGTGGCGTGGATTCCTTTCATTGGGCACGTAGGAGAATAAAGCTGTCAGCTTTTCAGAACACATTTTTATGACATATGCCTTTCCTCCTATTTACGAAGGAAAGAAATATAGCCAGGATTATTGAAAGTCTTGGAAATCTCCAATCTGCTTGTGAGCTTTCGTGGACCGCGGGCTTTTCGCAGTGAAAACCATTGGCAGTCTAGACGTTCTTTTGCTTCATAATACTGCGGAAGCACTGCACTAATAAAGTGTTGATGGATTACATCAAAGGTCACCGATGGGGGCCACAAGTATTGGCTGTGCTGCTTAGGACTACAGACCCCCCTCCCACCAGCTTCTCCAGGCCTTGTGGCTTTGCTAGAGGATATGTGGGGTGTGTGTGTATGTATGCATCAGGGATTCCTCCCCCTTTGCCTTTCTTGTCTGTGCCACTGCACAAGGGAAAACAATGCTGGGGTGTGCCAGCAATGGAATCAGGGAATTATAGTTCCCTGATTCTACCAGTCAGCATGAATTTTTGTTGTCTCCAGAAGGTAACTATTCTAAGAGAGGAGGACTATACAATGCTACTGTTAGGTGGATTGGGAATCGGTTGACTGGCCAGATCTCAAGGGTTCTTTCCAATGGCTTCTCTTCTTCCTCCTGGTGAGAAGTGACTCGTGTGGGGGCCACAGGGGTTTGTCCTGGGCCTTTCAGGGCTATTAACCTCTTTATCTGTGACTTGGGCAATGGAATAGAAGGCATGCTGATCAAATCTGCAGATGACACCAAATTGGGAAGGACAGCTAATAACCCAGAAGACAGGATCATGCAGTAAAACTGAAACACAGATATAGGATGGGGAAACCTGGCTTGAAAGGGATTTATGCATCTTAGTAGATCACAAGCTGAGTATGAGCTAACAATGTGATGCGGTAGCTCAAAATCCCAATGTGATTCTAGGCTGTGTCAACAAGAGTATAGTGTTGAGATTGAGGGAAGTCACAGTTCCTCTCTATTGCCCCTTGATCAGATCTCATCTGGAATTACCAGTGTCCAGTTCTGCATACTTCTGTATAAGAAAATGCTTTGATTGTGCTTTTCCTGCATGGCTGAGGATTGGACTGGATGGCCCTTGTGGTCTCTTCCAACTCCATGGTTTTGTCATTTATTTAGCTTTGCCATCGCTTCCAGAAATGAAGTGCTTGGGAGGAAACAGTGGGGTCATCACTGCACTTAAGGTACTGGTTGCCAACTATGGGCGCCAGAGGATCTGCACTCCTTGCTGCCACCCCTAATGCCCATCTGAAGGGGTCATTTTGCCATGGTTTTGTCTCCCCAGGCCATTATGAGCATAGGAAGGGCCATTTTTCAAAGCAGGACTTGACCAGAAGTCACTTTCAGATTACTTTTGGTTTTAAAAAATACCTTCCTGCGCCTGAAATGAATCCCAAGCGTTTCAAATAAGGGATGCTCCACTTGTTATTTTGCTACTGCTACATGAGGGAAGCATACACTTTGTGTCTCATGATTTCTTCATAACATTGACTCTATAAAATTGTCTTCTATAACTGGCATCCATTATTTCCCCTATTTTTTCAAGGTGGATAGAAACTAATTTGTTGGCTTTTTCTTCTTCAGGGACTCTTACATTCAAGAACATGGAAAAAAGTAGGGGAAATGAAAAAAAAATCACAAATTTCATGATTACTTCTGATCTGGTTGTTTAGAGCCCATATTTTGCAATCAAACAAAGCCAGTGGAAGTGAAAGTGGAAAGGGTCATATTTGCATTTGTGGTTTTAGAAAGCACGAGGAGGACTAGAGGCGTGTGGAGGCAGGAGCCATAATCACGGAGCACAGAGCCTCTTCCTTTCTCCGGCCTGAATTAATCCATTGCCTCTTATTGCCCAGTTCAGGTGGAAAGCAAAGAGGATGAATGGAAATGTTAAGATGCTGAATTCCAGCAATGGTTGCAGGAGTGACGCCAGAGAAGGAAACGTAAAGCAAACCTGAGAAAGTCTCAGGCAGCATCAGCATTTTCTTCCAAATGTTTTTAATTTCATTCATATCTTTTGGTTTCTCCTGCTGCTGAATTGGGATCAGTAACCCAGCCAGGAAAGTCCTCCCAGAGCGCAGGGAAAAGAAAACCCCAAATCCTGGAGAGAGACAGAGATTAAAGGGTCATTCTGGGTTGAGCTGTGCTGCCTTTTCCATGTCTCCTATTGTGGGAATGACTGTGGGAAAAAACCTCAAATCATTTTTCCTGAAAAGGGCAAAGTTCTTTCTTTTGCTGTCTAACAAGGCAGATCTTTCTCACTTCCCCATCTTCACTTGCGAGCAAAAGACTGGTGACCTCCTCTGGACCGTTGCAAATGTGAAACTTGGCATCAAAATCTGCTAGCACTCAATTTTCCAGTTGCTTTCTCCATCTCTGTCTCTCCTCCTCTCTCCTCCCTTCTTTTTTCAAATTCTTCCCCCTTTCCCTCTTTCTTTTTTCCATCCAGTGTCATCCTGCCAACTAGTGATTTTATTATTATAAACAGGATGTTGTATTCACTTTTAAGAAGGAATATGAAACTGGAGCTAGAATTACAAACTGCTATTTCTCAGCTGCCAAAATAGAAAACAATGAGCTAAAAATACCAAGTGTGGTAAAAGGGTGTTGCGGAAAGGAATTCTGAAGGATCCCAGGGATGGAGTGCCATTGGAAGCCGAAAGGCCTGCTCAGAGTCGTCCTGAAGCAGCTCCTCAACCGTTATGGGTGCCTTTCTTGGAGCACGGAAAGCTGCACCCAGAACAAACAAACAAATAGGTGAATAAATCAGTGTCGTCGCCAGAGAGAATGGAGACCAGAAGTTCTATTAAAATTGGTGTTGGGTATTTAATGAGCCTGCTGCACCCCTGCAGTTAGAGTTAATTAAATGTTGCTTTTATATATGGGGATTTTCAAGGAGACCCCCCCTGCAGTTTGGAGGAGCTTTTCTTTCTTTTTTTCTTTTGAGAGGCATCCAGTCAAAGGGGGTTTGATTTGAAGAGGGGTTTCAAAGGAAGGCAGATTCAGGCTCAATTGCTGAATGGTTTAGGTTTGGGAGCTGGCTGCAAACTCGCTGACGTATCCTTGCACATGCCTCTCTCTCTCAGCCTTATCTCTCTCCCTGTATTGTTTGTAGTATAGGGATGATAGAGAAACAATGTGGTGTACTGGTTTGAGCAACGAATTATGATTTTTGAGAAACAGTAAAGGAGAGTAACTTTCTTGTAACTACAGCAGCAACCACAGTAGTTGGTTTTTGAAAGTAACTCAACGACAACCAATTGCTCTTCACAAGTAACTATTAGGTTGCCATTACACCATGAGCTGGGTGAAGAATGGACTCCTTCTCTCAGTCCTGAATCCTTCATAATTCAGAAGATGATACTCACTGAGTTCTAATATTGTTTTCATATAAATGGGGGTCTGGGGAGAATGGGGTGGGCAACCGCAGAGGCTCTGGGGAGCTTTTTTTTGCTCCTACACCTCTGACAGGAGTCACCAATGTGCCCACTGTGACCTGAATGCTATCATGCCCTGCTCAGACAGTGAGGAAGATGAGCAGGTGCAACTGCCAGTGACTGAACTTGAAGCAAACAACTCCCAGTAGCCACCGACCTCAGAGACTTTGCAAGTTCCAGTGGCTGAAATGGAAATTGGCCTCTCCCAGCAAGTTCAGGACAAAATACATATGTTGATAGGTAGACGCCAGCAAAAGGAGAGGCTCTGGAAGTCACGCCATCTTTATGAGAAATGCTACTTAATCAAAAAGAAGCTGAGAAGTTGAACCAGGAGCTATTACAGGAGTTACAGGAGGTTTCTCTGCTGAGGACAACTGATCCATTTTGACGTGATTTCCAAAACCTACTTGTGCCTTTGTGGATTTGACATTGGACTAGTATAGTAATTCTTCAGGCTCAACCCCAAAAGGACTTGTTGGCTTCCTTGACCTTTGACTGTTTCAACCTTGGCTTTCCATTGTGATTAGGACAAGCACCACCACATCATTTCCAGGTTTATTCTGTGATTTTTCTTTTTTACATTTTCAAAGGATTTGGGGAAGATGTAGGAGACTCCGGGTGCGGGCAAAACAATGTGTTTCCCAGCAGTTTTGACCCATTTTGGGTGGGGTTTGGGGGGTAGAAATCCTCTTCCCACAACATAATTTAAAGACAATTTTGGGGTTCTGGGGGTTTGGATGATTTCAGGGGTCACACATTGGGGCCTGGGGCACCACACTTTGCCCACTACCACTATAAGCCTTGGCCGTATCCTCTTTCGCTCATTATTGTTCTAACCCAGCAAGCCCAGGAAAACTATAAATTTCTATTCTGGATAAACTGACTTCAGAATGAGAGACCTCCAGGAGAAATCATCAGGGCCAGCAGACTTTATAGTTGTAGCTTCCTTGTTTGAATCAGTTCGCTCTCCCTCTTTTCTTTTTATCTTTTTAATCTCCTGAAGTGTCCAAAGTATAATGGACTCTGTTCAGTCAAATTGGATTCTAGTTAGAGTTTCGGACTGATTTGCTCTTGGATTTATTTAATTGCCTTTCTAGCAGTTCTTCCATAGAATTCATTTCCAGCACTACATTTCAAGGGCATAGATTTTCTGTTTGTCAGCTTCCTTCACTGTCTGGACTTTACACCCATACCTAGATATTAGAAATAATAGGATATAGATACTTCTGACTTTGGTATCTTTTGAAATATCTATACACTCCCACTTTATCAAGCATTATGATATTTTCTCAAGTGTCATACTATCTGCTGAATGATCCAAAGTGCAATTGTGTCAGTTGAGTTGTTTTGCCACCTGGGGAGAGTTCAGACTTTGTTTGCCCTTGGACCTACATAATAGTCTTATAGACACTTTGTTGTATCCATATAACGCTTCCTCTAGCATTGCATTTCAGATGAGTTTATTCTTTTCCTTCCAGGTTTCTTCACCAGCTTTCATAGGCATGCATAGGAGATGTTTGTTCCACATTCATGCACAAAGTGAAAAAGGTCTTTGTGTCTTGTGCATTTAGACCAGGAATGGGCAAACTTCGGAACTCCAGGTGTTTTGGACTTCAGCTCCCATAGTTTGCCCATGGCTGATTTAGACAAGATAGGATGCTGATCATGGTGGTTTGTGCTGAAATTCTTTGTGAATCCCAAGGTCTAGCATTGTATGACTATATACCCCTGTGAAAGGGAGATGCTTCAACAAGAACTGTAGCCTTCTTGGTTTCGTCAGAGCAAGCTGGGAGCAGGAAGCCTTGCCTCACCCTTGTTCTGTTCTAGACATGGATGTGCTGCCTTTAGCACTGTTTGTAACTGGAATCCCTGGGCAACAGGATGGTCTATGCTTCCTGACACTGCTTGCCAAGTAAATTTCTGTCATTCTGAAAGAATGGTGCTGTTAGGTGTGAGGATTAGTAGTGTTCATAATAAACTTTATGGCTTATTGGCTGACAGAATGAGTGAGTGGAGGGACACATGCAGCAGGCGTTTGGAGAGTTGGAAGGGAAGACCCATGAATGACTCCAGGTGCATACAGGTCTCCTAGGCAGATAGGTGATCAGTTAATTGTCAAGTAGCTTGTCACATCATGATTATTCTTACCTCAACAACAAAGCCTGCATTCCTAGAACAGGATGCGTAGTAATATGTAGGGAACTGATAAGTGAGGAACAGCAGCACGGATGGCAAGCTGGGTTCCTGGTGGCTGGAGCTTGTTGTCTGAAAGAGGTGTGCCATACTGCAGGTTAATGAGTCTCATTCAGATTGAGGACTTGCTTCCGTTGGTCAGTGGAAAAGGCAGAGCAAGGGATCGTGAGACACTGGGATGGGTTTGGAAAGGATTATTTGACTAAATGGGGATGAGGTCTCTCTCTATGGCCAAGAAAGGACAGAGCCCTGCCCGTGGAAGGTCCCAGGTCCAAATGCTTGGCGTCACCAAATAGGACTGGAGAAGATAGGGGTAGAAACCCAGAAGCCCCTCATACTGAGTGTAAAGTGTTGAATATTTACAGTTAGTCGGCCTAATGGTCTGATTCACTGTAAACTAGATGTATGTGTTTTTAATTAATGTTTTATCTAGCTCCCAAGTCTGGGTTACACTCCTTCTGGTCAGAGCTTTGAAAACACTTCTTCCAATCTCTGTTTCTTCATAAAAGACCTCGGGCAAGGGTTAGAAATTATGTTTGTGGTTGACGTCAAATAATTGCAATAAGTTAGTTCCGTCTAATTTAGTAATATCCAATTCCCTTGGTGCTGGTTTTAATAAGCTATTCTTGCTTATTCCGATCCCTCAGTGATGGTGCTTACTTTACAACCTGGAACCAAATCTAGCAGAGTTTCTGAACTCTGATGCAAAAGGGCAACTTGGAAACCATGCCTCATCTGGTTCCCAAAGGAGATGAAGCAGAAGACTTGCAAATACAGAAACCATGTAGAAGAACGCCTGGATCAGCCCAGGGGGGAAGGATGCTTCAGAGTTGCCTGCACTTGAGGCTTTCTCTTAAAGGTTACATGACATGACGCAAACAGGTTTCCTAAATAAGAGTGAGAGTGGGTGCATAACCGGATCACAGTGGCTCAGAAATCTCATTACTGCAGCTGAAACAATGGAAGAACCAGATTCTTTCATTATGTCTATTGGGCATTTCAGATGGCCTGATGATGCTAAAACTTCATTTATCAGTGCTTGTCTGGCCTCTTTCTTATTCCTTCTCCCTCTGTAAGGAACTTGGATCTTAGGGGATGGATTAGCCAACGGACAGCCTTTGAATCAAATTGGTCCCCCAGGAAATGCCAGTCAGTTAGCCCGCCAACTGAAGAATTGTAGCCAGAGAACATACTGTGCTTTCCTAGTTAAGTACTGTACTGAATAATCAGATAGTTAGGTCACCATGAGTCTACCTACATTGCATGTTTGTGTTAAGTGATCATGCTAGGCTTAAATCTTGAACCATTTGTTGTGGTCTATGTTTCATCACAGCAGTCTTGATGAAATAGACGTAGTGAACGTAAGAGTCACTACTGGATCAAGCCAAGAGCCTGTCCAGTCTGGCATTCAGTTACACAATGGCTTGACTGCTTCTGGTACTGGGAGTGAAACAAAAACATCTCGACTGTAACTGAAGATCTCATCATCAATGAGTTTATTGACTGGGTCCCATACAGGATCAAAGTAGGGTGTTAATTAATTCCCTCTAAAGTTCATGATTGCTGAAATACAGTGATTTCAAATAGGGTCCATCTTGTATTATGCTTTGATCAAACCTCTCCTGGAATGATACTTTTCACGGCTCTGGGCACCACAATTCAAGAAAGATATTGACAAAATGGAAGGGAATGGCATCCAGAGGAGGTTAATCCAAATGGTCAAAGGCCTGGAAGCCGTGAATCCCTATGAGGAGTAGATTAGAGAGCTGGATATGCTTAGCCTGGAGCAGAGAAGGTTAAGAGCAGACTTGATAGTCATGCTTAAACATTTGACCGCCCACTTCATTAGATTCGACATTATGCTGAAATAAATCGGTCTGAAAGGAGTTGTTAGTCTCCCCTTTCTTTTCTAAATTCTCGAATTGTGAGAAAGACAAAACCCCCTCCAACACCTTTCCCTCTGCTTATTAAATTTCAAACCTGCACCCAACTTTCCAGCTTACTCTTCTGAGAAGTTCCAAATATTAGATTTTTAATGTTCTTTTTTTGCATTGTTTTTGTCTTGTAAGTTGCTCCGAGTCCCCTCGGGGGAGATGGGGCGGGATATAAATAAAGTTGTTGTTGTTGTTATTGTTATTGTTATTATTCTTGTAGGAAGTGCTCTATCCATCTCTTTAACTCGATGCATTCCTCCACCTTTTCCAGCTCTTCTGGGTGTCTTCAGTGCAATCAGATGACCATGCCTTGGTTCTCTGAAAGATGCATAAGAATTCTTGGACCATGCCTTTCTTCTGTGAGATTTTCTTAATATGAAGAAACTGCAAAGGGTTTTTTTTGTTTTAGTCGCTACAGCAGACGGCCTGTTCCCAAGGAAAGGTGGCTGACTTCCAGATCTCAGATGTGTCTGGTTGACTTTAGTTCCAAGAAGGAGCTCAGTGAGGTCCTCGAGGTGATTCTGTAGAAACCCCAGGACCTAAAAATACATTCCCACCTAATTTTAAAAGGCCAGTCCATTAGTTTAGGGAAAAGAGGCACATGGGAAGCTAGTTCCTGGGAAGAATTCCCAATGGGCCACAACCACTTGTGTCTGCTCTCAACGAGAGGAGAAATGAGACCGGCTTAAAGATGTAGGTGTCTAGACATGTAGTCACTCATTCTTTACAGTTAAATGTCATGGATATGCCTCATTAAAGTTTCAGTGAGACCCACAAAATCTGAATGTGGATAAACAAAAGGCGGTAATTGAGGTCTCTCCTCTGACAGCTGACTGTTGTTCCTGAAATGTAATGACCTTATAAAAATTACATTTTATATTCTGTCTGCAAGAAAAAAGTAGTTGGCCAGGGGAAAAACGGCTCTTGGTTCAAGTTGCCTACTCAACATCATTGGTTTTTTTTGTTTTTATTTACATGATATCTCCCTTATGCACTACATCCTCAAAATGGTATTTTCAGGATACAGGCCTATGTTTCAAATTGAAATATCACTTTGGTTGTCCAGAACCATTTTCATAAGTCCAGTGGGTGGGCTGGAGAGAAATGCACAGAATATTATTAACTAGCATCTTGGAGAATGGGGCAACAGAGGAAATTTGGCACCATATCCAGGATGCCATCCTACATTTTATGTTGACACTTAAACATGGTCACCCTTTGCCCACTTCATAGGATTTGGAGGCAGGAAAGATGTAAGATAGTTTGTAATCTAGCACAAGAGGACACCATGCTGCTTGGATGCAATTAAGTTTTACAAAATCCAGTCTGCAGTAACTGGTTGAGGTATATTGTTCCATACAAATGAAAAATTATACATTAAGGCCAAAAAGGCCAAACGCACAAGTATAAGATGGTGGATATCTGGCTCAGTGATGCTACATTGGGTCTTGGGATTACTATGGATCAAAATGTGAACATGAGACAGCAGTGTGATGCCACAGCATTTTAGCTTGCATTAATAGAAGTATAATTTCTAATCGGAAGGAGGTAATAGCTCCACAACACTCTGTGACCATTCAGACCTCATTTGGAGAACTGGGTTCAGTTCTGGACCCCACATTTTAAGAAGAACGAAGGCAAGTTGGAGCAGGGCAATGAGGCTGATAGGAGATAGGGAGAACAAAACATATGAGGAAAACTTGAAGGACCTGGCTATGTTCAGCATGGTGAAGAGAAGACTAAAAAGTGTTCTAAATGCCCCAAAGGCTGTCAACAGAGAAGAGGATGCAGGCCTGATTTGTCCCAGAGGGTAGGACTATGTCTCACGGTTTATAGGAGGGCAGATCTCAATTGAATATTAGAAGGAGCTTCTTGAGAGACAGCAGTTCAGGATTGGAACCAATTGCCTAGAGAGGTTGATGTCATCCGAAAGAGGTAGGACCGCTCTCTGCTGGGGATGCTCTTGTTGGTGAATGTGCATTGACCAAGGGTTGGACTAGATGGCCCATCAAGCTCTATGATTCCCAGATTCCATCCCATCTCTTATTCCCAACTGTCTGTACCAAACTGTCTTTCAGGTAGGATTCAAAGACATAGTCAGTTTAGTCTGGAATATCAGGTTGCAAATGGATCTTGTAGCATCTTAGGCACTAGTTGATAGAGCACAGTTGATAGCACAAGTCCATCAAAATCTGCTTCCTCAGATGCATGGAATCAGTCTTCCATATTTGTGGGTTTTAGAAACACAGGATCCCTGTGAAAGTATGACTAAAAAAACACTGTTAACTCGATGGAACACTTCTCTAAGAATCTTTTGGGCCTCCAGAACAACTCTATTGTTACCTTCCATTGAAGGTGACCACAGAATCCCACCAGAAGATCTAGGGATTTTCCCAGAGAAGTGTTCTCCATCAGAAGTTGATCACAGAATTGTCTTGGAGGACCTACAGTAAACAAATCTGTGAATAAACTCTTGTTTTCTCTCCAGATCATATACATCTTTCACCTTTTACTAGAGAGAATATTTTGATCAAATCCGTAAAAATCAAATCCGCAAATATGGGGGAATGATTGCACATTAATGGTACAATATAAATAAATGATAATAATAACATCAATACGTATCACCCGAGGGCTGAGTGAAAATTGGAGCAGACCATCAGTTGTAGTATTTCAAAAGCAGTACAACTAATGCCAAGTAAACGTAGATCTGTGCAATCCACTTTGGTAAATAATGAAAGTAATATAGTTAACATTAGGGGATGTTGGTCTTGGAAGCAAATCGTAACTTCAATTGGGGAGGGGGTTAAGAAGCTCTGTTTTGTTTTTCTGTGTTTTTTGTATTATGAAGTATAGAATAAGGTAGCAAGTGACTTATTAATTTCAACTCTTATTTGTGGTTTATATTGTTAAAAAGGTTTTTGTGGTTTGTGTTAGCGCTTGTGTTCAATAAAGATATTAACAGGGAAAAAGAGGCCCATGACCCAATTATTTTGACACCTGAGGTTAGGAAACTAACACGTGCCTTTTGCATGGCCTGGGTCTAAAAATGCAGCAGTAATCAATTAATTAAAAGAACAATTTTCCCCATTTTCATGATTCCTAAAAATCTGCTGCCTGAATTGGCCACCTCTCTGTGCCTAAGGCTCGATCCACAAAATCAACAGCTTGCAAACCATTGTTTCTTAATGTTCTTACCTTCAGGACATTCTTCTTAATATTCATTATTCAGAAATAATAATCTTGCCTGATCCTTGCAACCCAGGAGCAAGCCATCAGAAAAATGCAATTAAGGCCAAGGTCGAAAAATCAGCTGATGACCCAAAGTGCAGACTGTGCAAGGAAACCGACGAAACCATTGATCATATCCTCAGCTGCTGTAAGAAAATTGCACAGACTACAAACAGAGGCACAACCATGTGGCCCAAATGATCCATTGAAACTTATGCCTCAAGTACCACCTCCCAGCAGTAAAGAACTGGTGGGATCACAAACCTGCAAAAATATTGGAGAATGAGCACGCAAAGATACTGTGGGACTTCCGAATCCAGACTGACAAAGTTCTGGAACACAACACACCAGACATCACAGTTGTGGAAAAGAAAAAGGTTTGGATCATTGATGTCGCCATCCCAGGTGACAATCGCATTAACGAAAAACATCAGGAAAAACTCAGCCGCTATCAGGGCCTCAAGATTGAACTTCAAAGACTCTGGCAGAAACCAGTGCAGGTGGTCCCGGTGGTGATGGGCACACTGGGTGCCGTGCCAAAAGATCTCAGCCGGTATTTGGAAACAATAGACATTGACAAAATCACAATCTGCCAACTGCAAAAGCCACCCTACTGGGATCTGTGCGCATCATCCGAAAATACATCACACAGTCCTAGACACTTGGGAAGTATTCGACTTGTGATTTTGTGATATGAAATCCAGTATATCTATCTTGTTTGCTGTGTCATAAAATAATAATAATAATAATAATAATAATAACTTTATTATTATTATTATTATTATTATTATTATTATTATTATTATTATTATTATTATTTTATTCTTGTATCCCACCTCCATTTCCCTGAAGGGACTTGGGGCGGCGTACACAGGGACGATCCCGACAACAACAACAACAACAACAACAACAACAACATAACTTTTCATGCAAACAGTAATTTAAAATTTAATAGAGTTAATTCATCTCAAACAACATTTCCACTTTGAACTAAATTTTCAGTAAGTGAAGATCAGAAACAAAGGGGGACAGTGAAAACAGGAGGAAAGTGGGGCATTTTTAAAGGCAACTGAAAAAGTGGGATGACAGAGGGTTAATTGGGGCTGTCCCTTCCAAATCCGGGCAGTTGGAGGTTATGTGTTAAATGATATGTAAGTCACTCTCAGAGCCTTTCCAGCTGTAGAGTTGTGGTGTACAGTGCTGTTAAAAATATTAAAACGGTCCTCCCTCCAGCCTTGCAATTCAGCCAGCATGTCATTTGCAGGATGCCTCTGTTGCTTTCGGGGACATGCGGAGCCCTATGCGCCTGGGAGCTCGGCACTCCCTGCCGCATGCATGGACTCTGGTGAACCGGGGCCCCATGCGTGACCTCCTTGCTAATAGATGTAATTGGCCCAACCTCTCAAAGCTGAGTGCCGCGGCTCCCAGCTACATTTCCCTCGATGTACTCTCCGAGTTTTGGCACCGTTGTATTTATGTTCCATTCATTTCCAGCACGGGGCTCTTTGCCGCTGCCAGTCTATTAATTTCTAAGCCGCCCGGAGCTACAGATCGCGATGGGTGGCGGGGCTTTGCGGTTGCTGCGCCAAAACAGCTGGAATAAGTGACCTGTTCCATTGAACAAAACCCCAGCGGCCTCTAGTTTTGAGAGGAGCCCTTAAATCCATTCTGTGAAGACCTGTCAGCACAAGAGGGCCATTGTTTTGAGTCTTCCCTCCCCTGCTACTGTGTGCAGCCTAATGCAGATAGTCCCAGCATGGGCTCCTGGGCCATGGCAGCATCACCTGGTTGTAACCTGTCCTGGTACAGACACCCAGAAGGCCTCCCATGCGGGGCGTTTCCTCTCTCACGGACATGATTCTGCCGCGGACTGTAAATTGAGACGTTATGTAAGCAGTGTATCTTGGAATGCCGTGGCTTTTTTGAAATTCCATTCATTAATGGGCTTTTAATTGAAGGAATATGTATTTATGGAAGCAAGATACTCTGTAGGTTATAACTGTAGTTGGTTTGTCACTGGAGAACCAGGGCTGCGTGCGCAATAGGGAAAGTCTGTTTCCCTCTCGCTTTCCGTATGTATACGTGTGAAGGAAAAAGAGCCAGAGAATGAGAGTGTATATGTGCATCCAGGTGTGTAAAATCATTCGGTCCAGGGCACTTTACAAGCTAAAAACAGAATTAAAATCAAATATAAACACAGCACAATCAGCTCCATTCAGATCAACTGCATTAATTAATGTTGTATTAATTAATGCAGTTGCTTAAAATTCACATCAAATAAAAAGCACAGAAAACATTAAACAAAGTTATTCTCAAGCTCATGTAAAGAATAAAAACACTGCAAGTACAGGCAAATTTCTGACACATAAATCAAATTAATACTTGGCAATTTGTGGCGATTTTATCTAACTCTGATTTTTTGCAGCCCAAGCAAAAATGGCCACTTTGTAGGTTACATCATTCTTGGAGCCACTCAGGAAGAATTGAACAGGAAAGTTTTCATTTTACTTCATCAGCAAGGGATTTAGAAATCTTTCCCTGGGGTCACTATACAGGGGACATTTAGCATTTACTATTATTTTCACACTTAATGCACAATGTCTTCCATTGGACATTGACTTCATATCCATATGATAGCATGTTTTCTAATTGTGCCTCATAGTGTGCTTCAGGCACAATACTATTGATATGCTGCTTTTGAGTGTTTAGGAATCTTGCAAGTATCTGATAAAGGAGGCTGAAAGCCATGAAATAACTGCAACATGAAAGAAAGTGTGAATCTTTATGGTGTTGCAAGATCCTTCATTTTCTTGGTGCATAATGTAGGGGCTACTCTTGCCCATTGGAATTTGTTCAGTATTGCGGTTGACCCCAAATATTTGTGGGTTTAATGTGTATGGATCTGATTATTCATGGATTTGATTAATATAGCTAATATTCTGGTGTATAGTGCAGACGTGA
The DNA here is from genome assembly GCF_035594765.1 of Anolis carolinensis. Lineage (NCBI taxonomy): Eukaryota > Metazoa > Chordata > Lepidosauria > Squamata > Anolidae > Anolis > Anolis carolinensis. The sequence continues at coordinate 281,534,399 of NC_085843.1, read as the reverse complement.
TGTTGCCCATCTCTTAGCCTTGCCTCTCTAATGCAAAATCACTCACTTTGTTCCCGTTATTTCTTTATGTCATTTAGAACTCAAACTACTTCAAAGATTTAAATCTTCACTTATTTTGTTCTTGAATGCGGGAGTAAATACTTTCAACTGTTTTCTGCCTTATGCATGAAAATATGAGAGTTTCTGCACATTTTTTGCACATAGGAAATAATATTTCTGGAAAACCCTTCATTTTTGTACTAAAACAGGAGGATACCAACCCAGATTTCTGATCAGGCCCCTGTGTTTTTAACGTTTTTTTTTTGTTTTGTTTTGGAAAAAGAATCATTTTCTCTCTTGGATATCTCCCTGTTAAACATAGTTTCTTCTTTAGGATGATACATATTATGATTATCCTTCATAGCCCTAATCCTAAATATACAGCAGTGAATATGAACCAGGGCTCCTATCAAAACTAGAATGTGTGACAAAGATGGGCCTGCCTTGATTTGAACCCATCATCACTTAGCTATCTTTGGTTAAGAGATGGGCACCATTTTGTCTTGGCCCATCTCTAACCAGTGCTGACAGTTGTCCAATGGTTGATGTCTCATTTCTTCAGTTATTTAGAGCATAAGACCTCAACATGACCCTTACCAGAAGTCCCATTTAGTTCTACAATCTGTCTTTCACAGTGGCCAAAAAGGTACTCTCCAGGTAGGATGAAAGTAAATCAAGAAGGCAGTAGTCCTTTCATTTTGATACCTAGGAACTCATTGACTCAATAATTGGATCAGCATTACCTACTAAGCACTGATAGACCATTCATGAAATTGTTGTTAACAGACTTTGTATTATGACAGAACAAAACAGTCGTCTTGGGAAATAAATTGTCATGAATCCTCTGGTTGTTTGTTTTCCCTTTGTTCGTCTTTTTGCTCATTGCATGCTGAGCAACTAACTTTTCCTTTTTCCTTCCCCTTTTTGATAGAGACGAATGCATCTTCACCATTGACCCGTCAACAGCTAAGGATCTTGATGACGCTTTGTCCTGCAAGCCACTTCCAGATGGTATGATATGCTTCCTGTGTCATTTTAGTGTGTATGTCTGGTTTTAAAAATGTTTTTGCCATGGTTTCTTTAAAACTGTAATCATCAAAGAAATCAATATCTTGAGCGGAACATGGAGCTACTGCAAAAAACCCTTTGTTTATTCCCTGACACTCCTGTCAATGCAACTGAGGTAGCACAGCTAGGAAGTGGGTGCCCTTTTCAGATGTTGTTGGACTGCTTTTCCCCAAATCCCTCACCATTGGCTGTTCTAGCAAGGTGTGATGAGAATTCAAGTACAGTGACATCTGGAAAGCTACGTATTCCCCAAGGCCTGGGCAAGATTGAATAATAAACTTCTAAGAAGGATTCATACATATGTACAGTGAGGCCTCCATCTTTTTTGGGTTTAATTTTTGTGGATTTGATTATTTGCAGCTTTTATTAATATGTTCTCTCTAAAAATCTTTAGAGCAGGCATGGGCCAACCTGGGCCCTCCAAGTGTTTTGGACGTCTACTCTCACAATTCCTAACAGCCTACCAGCTGTTAGGAATTATGAGAGTTGAAGTTCAAAATACTTGGAGGGCCCAAGTTGCCCCATTCCTCCTCTAGATCCTATGGCTGGAAGTCAGTCATAGAGTCAAGCTGAAGGACCTAAAGATTAATAGAGAGAATACATCTCTAACAATCTCTCAGTCCTCCAGGGTGATTCTGTGGCCAACTGAAGAGGACCTAGAAATATCTACAGAGGTATTATGCCCAGTTTTTAAAAATAGAATGTTTTAAATTTTGTGGTTTTACCACTTCGTGGATGGGTCTTGCTTCTCTAAACCCCACAAAAGTGGAGGGCTTGTTGCACATCACTTGTCTCCTACCATACTAATATACAGTAGAGTCTCACTTATCCAACATAAACAGGCTGGCAGAATGTTGGATAAGCGAATATGTTGGATAATAAGGAGGCATTAAGGAAAAGCCTATTAAACATCAAATTAAGTTATGATTTTACAAATTAAGCACCAAAACATCAGGTTATACAACAAATTTGGCAGAAAAAGTAGTTCAATACGCAGTAATGCTATGTAGTAATTACTGTATTTTCGAATTTAGCACCAAAATATCACAATGTATTGAAAACATTGACTACAAAAATGCGTTGGATAATCCAGAACGTTGGATAAGCGAGTGTTAGATAAGTGAGACTCTACTGTAGTTCCGTCCAGTTATGTAATGGGTCATGGCTCAAGGGGAGGACAAAACTGTGTGTGCCAAAGGTCTCATGTCCAGTCCCCACCATCTCCATGTTGTTGGGAAAGACCTTCTGCCTCAGCCCTGGAAGAGCTGCTTCTGCTGTTGCTAGTCAACAGAGAGAGCATTAAGCTAGACAGCCCAGTGGTCTTGGTCTTGACTTGACATGGGGCAAAGTCTAATGCAAATGCCTGTGCTCTGGGCTAAATTCCACTCAGCCATTGCCTGAATCTCAGCAAAGCAGCTGGAAAAAAGCTCTCCTCTTCTTTTCCATGGCTGAGTCACTTTCCAGTGAGGGGAACTCTTTGGAATGAGGTAAACGTTGACTTTTTGGGTAATAAACTAAAATGGGAGCCCATCATGTTGTCCCGCCACCTCTGCATTGTTTCGAGGCCTTAACGAAGGTGCTTGACCTTTATTTTAGTAAAGATGGCATGGCCACAGAGTATGTCAGAGGAGAGCTTTCTTTGGAGCAAACGAGGATGGAAGAACTGAGCCAGCGATGCGGCCTGAACCAGTCCTTTGATGCTTCAGACCCAGGCTGCCCTGGTTACATTAAGTCGTTTGGCAGAGAAATCAAGCAAAGAATAAGATCGGATGCCTATAGTTTCATTCTTACCCCTCCCCCTACAAACCCGATACAGGGCTGGAAGGAAGGTTAGAGTTGGGGATTTAATGTCCTGCATTTAAAATCTTCCCTCTATGAGTTTCAAAAAGAAGAAAAGCTTGAAGTATATTGGAAAGGCCCTGTTTCAGCTTGAACGAGAAGTAACAGTGATAGTAGTACACTACAATATTTTGCCAAGGGTTCAGTTGCATATGTTTCTTGTGGATAGTGACATTAGGGAGTAAGCAGGGACAAAGTGTGCAGGTTTTTTTTAGTAGCTTAAAAAGCTCCTTCTCAGTTCATCATAATTTGGAGGCATAAATTAAGATCTTATTTCTGTCCTCGTAATAGTGCATAGTATGGCTCATTTTTGAAAATGTGTTCTGCTGGCCCCAGTGGCCTACAAAGTGCAACTAGAGATAATCTGAAGCTGTTCATGGCATCATTAATGTAGAGATTTCTTTAAATTGCAGGAAATAAATATGGAATGAGATCTATGAAATGACGGCACACTACAGTATGCCTGAGATCCTCCTCCTCCTTTCTTTATATAGCACCAACACTGTGTGTAGCACTTTCCAAGTAAAACAATAACACAACAGTACAAACAAAAGGAAAATGGAAGGGCAGTGGCTGTTGGGATGGAGGAAGGACCTCTCGTCAGCTTCTGGGCATGTCTCTTTTTCTCTCCCTCTGGGCTAAAGAATCAGACAAATTTGTTTCTTCCATACAAGCTTCAAAACACAAAATGATCTACAGTTAATCCTGTAATTTGTTCTCCAGTCTTTCATGTACATTTCAGCGATATGACCTATGTATTCAGAAGGAAAGACTTAAACGTATCTGTTCAAAAGAGAAGATCAGCTGAAGATTGAGAAAGATTGGTTCAGAAAAACGTAGATGGGAACATTTAATTCAGTGAGACTAAGGGGAAACTGTAGGGAAGAGAAAAATAAAGCAGTGAAGGCTGGGACTTACTTGAGAAAAGTCTGGGCAATCTAGTACCAGTCCATCATCTTGATCAGTATTGTCTCCACCAGGGTTGGGACCATGTGGCACTCCAGATGTTTCTGAATGGCATGTCCTAACATTCTCCATATTCACTATGCTAGTTGAGGATGCTGGGAGCTGAAGCCAAAGGACATTTGGAGGACCACATGATCCCCACCTTTGGTCTATACTGAGCACCAGTGATTATCTGTGGTTCCAGCAGAAGTCTTTCTCAGTGCTGCCTAGTTCTTTATTTATTGAATTTATAACCTGTCTTTTCTCCCAAGGTGGGACTCAAGGCAGCTTACAACAATTGAAAAGTGCATTTTTCCAGAAATGAACTTGTGACTTTTTGCACAAAAAAGCACGAGCCCTGCCAGGGAGTGAGCCTGCCTTATGAAGATTAATATAAAAATGGAATGTTAATGTGCAGCATAAATGTTGGAATAAAGGCATCACTGAATTCAATGATTTGGTAATGTGGACTGAAATATTATATCCATTACCAGAGGGTTATATGTTATAATCATTGATGTCAGAACAGAGTTCAACCATGATGTGAATGAAATTGAATCTGGAGGGTGTGGAGGACCCACAGATGCATCACGGGCTCTGTTTGGCTTCCTCAGCTTGGGATCTGATGATGGAGTCAATGGTCAGCTCAGAGGCACCTTGTTCTGGAAGCCGGCCTGTGTTTTGTCACGAGGAAAGGAGTGGTGACAGGACATTATGAAGATCAAGAACAGGTCCCCGCATCTACGTAGTTAGGAAACTGTCCTAAATGGCAGACAGCTTTCTGCACCTTCCTGAATTACACTTGCCGTTTTGTATAGCTGTGGCTGCAGGATATTTCTGACATGATTAATTTAAAATGCAGGCTGTTGGTGTATTTCGGCATTTCACTTTCTGTTTGTCAAAACTTGATCAGGTCATATCTGAGTAAAATTGCAGAGCTCAAGGTTAATTAGATTGAGGGAGCCATCTACCCACGCTGTTGCTGTACATGTATTCATTCATTTCGAGAATACATTTCAGCTGTGAGAGACTAATCTGCCTCCAGATTTGTTGCCAGTCCTGGAAATTCAGTAGAAGTGGGGGCTCACAACCACTGGAGAAAATGTGTGCAGAGAACAGCAGCAGTGTGTGCAAATGTAGGACATTTAGACAAAAAAAAGGCTTCTAAAACGGCATAAAATACAGTAGAGTCTCACTTATCCAAGCCTCACTTATCCAAGCTTCTGGATTATCCAAGCCATTTTTGTAGTCAATGTTTTCAATATATCATGATATTTTGGTGCTAAATTCGTAAATACAATAATTACAACATAACATTACTGTGTATTGAACTGCTTTTTCTATCAAATTTGTTGTAAAGCATGATGTTTTGGTGCTTAATTTGTAAAATCATAACCTAATTTGATGTTTAATAGGCTTTTCCTTAACCCCTCCTTATTATCCAAGATATTCGCTTATCCAAGCTTCTGCGGGCCCGTTTAGCTTGGATAAGTGAGACTCTACTGTAGTAATAAAAGATGACAAAGGCCCAAGATATACGTATTGGTACCCTACATAATTATTGCTCTTCTTAGTCTTATAGGTTTCTTATGAATGAGATCACTTCGAGAGAACTTGCTGAGTTCTGGCAAAGTCAAGGCAACTGTGGTTTCCTTGATTGAGACCATCTACCTGCACTTCAGATTTATCCTTTTCCCATTGCCTTCTTCTTTTCCAAGCATTATGTTTTCCAGTGAATCATGTCCTCAAATTATATGTCCAGAGTAGAATAATAGAATCAGTGTTGGAAGAGATCTCCCAGAGCAATCCAGTCTAATCTCATTCTGGCATACAGGAACACATAATTAAAGCCCTCTCTACAGATGGTCATCCAGCCCATGTTTAAAACATCTCCAGAGAAGGAGACTCCATCACACTCTGAGGAAGCATCTTTCCTTGTTGAAGAACTCTTAGAATCAGGAAAGTTCTTCCTAATATTTGGGTGCAATGTCATCTTCTGTGGTTTGAATCCATTGCTCCTCTACCCAAAAGGCTCTACTTTTGACTTGAGGTGTTGTTTACGCAACCATTCCTGCTTTACTTCTAGTCCTCTGGGTCTGGAGATGACGGAGCACACAGCATCTATGATGTTCAAATACCAAGATGTCAAGGAAGAGTTTTCTTAGACCAGGAGATGGATTAACATCTTTTACTTCCAGAATGATTCTAATTTGTGAAGGCTGCTGGGTGCCACTTCCCATCTCAGTAAATTCAGCGAGTATTAATTTCCTGGTGGGATTAGCCCTCTTGAATGGAGCATGGAATAGTAATAAAAACAGCTTGTGGTGTGATTTGCCAGAAATTGTCTTTTCTCCCTTCATCTCTTTGGCTGAGAGCCTTGGCACAGAGTGGGGGCTCTTAACAACAGCCAAGTTCAGAAAGTTCTCCTGTTGTAAGTTCTATCCATTAGCAAGACACTCTCATCCTGCTTATCTGTGTGTGAGTCTGTGTGTATCTGCAAGTGAGACAAGGGCCAGAAATCTGATCTTAACAGAAGCACCCTTGCTCTTGGCTACAGCTTTCCAAACTTCTTGCATGTGTGGGAGGCTTTTATTCTCAGCCTTGCTGCTTTGGATTGGGAAAAGGGTCTGAGGCTGGGCCAAGAGCAAGTCTGCGAAAGGCAATGTGTTAGCTGAGAAGACACTTGCATGGAACAGGTAGTACAAACTGAAGCCCCAATAGGACAGGTGTGGGTGGCATAGGAGCAGAAATATCAACCTGTGGTCCACTGCAAGAGCATGGATGGGATTAAAGGCAGGTTAAAGGATTGAACAGGGTGCCGTAGTTCATGTTCTATATTCTGGCTGAAGCACAGAACTCAAGATGGGTTGGAGAGAAATCCATACATGAAAAAGATGCCTGGGTTTCTTTTACAGGCTTACTCATTTAGTGCCTAGTAATTTGATGGAGTTACCCAAAAGATTAGTTGACCAATCTGTTCTCATTACCTTATTTATACCCTGTCTTTCCCCCAAAGTTGGGGCTCAAGACAGTTTGCAAGTTAAAAAAGTCAAAATGATTCAATAGTATTGAATTGTCTATTAAGTTAAAATAATTTAAGACACCTAAAAAAGAATAAGCATACATACTGGGGTCTTTTCTGGTTAAAAAAAACCTTTTCCAAAGCCTGTTAGAATAAAAAAGCCATCTTCTTTCAATGAAAAGTTTGGAAGGAGGGACACATGACTCCAGTTGTTCTCTTATTCCTACTGTTGGGTCATCGTGGAGGGCAAGTGCTCTGAGGAGCAGGTTAGAGAGCTAGGTATGTTAGCTTGGAGAAAAGAAGGCTGAGAGCCAATGTTTTCAATTTTTGAGAGGGTGCACTCTGTGTTGAGGTGAGAGCTGGCTTGTTTTCTGCTGCTTCAGAGACTAAAACATGGTGTTTTAGATTCAAGTTTCACAAAAAGAGATTCCACTTAAACATTAGGAAGAACTCCCTGATGGCAAGAGCAATTCAACAGTGGAATAAGGTGCCTTGGAGTCTGGTTAAGTCCCATTCTCTGTAGGTTTTTAGAAGAGGCTGGATGGCCATCGGAGGAGAGTGCTCTAATTGGGTGTTCATTCATGGCAAGTGGTTTTGGACTGGACGACCCATGTGGTCTCTTCCAACTCTCTAATTTCATAATTCTTTGCTTCATTGTCCAGTGTTATAGGCACTACTGAATTCCTGACCATGGTACCCCTAGTTTATATCATGGCCCTGGGGTCTCTTCCAGCTCTATGATTCTGGCCTATGATTCATAGCGCAGAGGTCTGGCTGAGGATCCACCAGCTACCTGACTAACTGCAAGTTTGGATATTCTACTACATCTCACATGGTGAGACTATTTGCTCCACTTCTGGGTTTATGAAGTGGCTAGGTGTGCTACCTGTGCTACAAGGTGCACATTGAGCTATCGAGCACATTCGGTAATTCTTTACAGAAGCTTTACAGTCTAGATTTGTCCCATTTGCAATTTGTTCAGGCTTAAGTTGCTGGCACATAAAGCTTGGAGCAACTATGTACTTCCAGTTTTTCAATGGGCAGATTATCCCTAAAAGCCGCTTCGCAGTGGAGTTTTAGAAGTCTGGATACCTAATTTATTAACTGCTGCAGACAAAAGGCATATGTAATTTTGTTGGGCTTCTAATTTGGTAATGTATAGAGTTGAGGCATCCTCCTTACAATTCAACACTTGCTTCAAAAGCTTCCCATGCCTTGGGGAAAACTTTGAAAATGTGTCTTTTGAAGTCTTTTGAACACCATTTTCTTCTGCTGCATGACAGTTTTCCATTTTGTCATATACAGGAGAAAGCATTTTCCCACATGTATGTGTGTATGTGTGTGAGAGAGAAAGAGACAGAGACAGAGAGACAGAAGAGCACACAACTGGCCCGGGTGATTCTGGGATGTGTAGTCCAAAACAGAATTTATCCAAACTCTGGATTAGAGGGATCTTTTTGTCAAATCCAGCATGGCTGGTCTTAAAATTCTTATCCATGTCACCCTATGATACATATTCTCTTTGTTGAAAAGGTACGCATTTCCTGGGTGAAAACGTGTCTTCAGGCTATAAATTCTGCAAAGTAAATATAGGAAATGGTGCATTTTTGCAGAAGAGATTCAGTATTTAGGAGGAAAGATGCTCATCTGTTTGAGTCTTAGAATCATAGAGTAGGAAAAGATCCCAAGAGTCATCCAGTCCAACACCCAATATGTGTGCTTCCCACAGAGGACCATCCAGCCTCTATTTAAAAATGGCCAGAGGAGACTCCCAAGTGTATTCCACTGTCAAGCAGCTCTGACCAGAAGGAAATTCTTCTTAATATTCAGGTGGAATCTCTTTTTCAGGAGTTTGAATCCATTGCTTCATTGTGTCCTAGTCTTTAGAGCAGCAGGAAACAAGTCTGCTCCTTCTTCTATCCATCTCTTTTGGTCTCTGGCCTCTGTTAGGGAAAGAAAATAGGTTAATAATTATCTGGAAGCATTTAAAATGGGAGAATTGCGGGGAGATGGGGTGTTTATAACTGCTCCCTGACCTGCTCTACTCCCCACCACCCCTGTCTCTACATTAGCATTGGAATCCTAGGTTTGTTTCACAGCAAATAGTTCAGCTTTTGGTGGCCTTTGAAATGTTTGTGTGTGCATAAATACATCTACACAAAAGTCTCTCTGTTAACTGCCTCCGAGCCCCACTTCTGAAAATTTCAAAACATTCTAAAGCACTCCTAATTAGAAGGAAAAGGGGCACAATTTTGGAATCAATTTTCTGCTCCAAACCTGTTCCAGACTTCCCCAAAGTACACACACACAGTGGTTTGTCTTCACTCATGGCTCCAGATCTCTCTTCCTCATGGTTTATTTGGGGGGGGGGGGGGGGGGTTGGTTGAAAATGGCCACATGGCATCACGTCTGATGTTCTTAGACATTCTTATGGGAGGGAGAAATTAACTCTTCTCTTCTTTGTTCAGGTGAAGAAACATCAGCCTTTTCATTCTGCAAAGCAATTGATCTTTGACGTATCGCTCAGATTTCTAAAAATCGGGAACAAATCTCAGAGCAGACCCAGAACTCTTAATGTGTGATGTTGAGAAACTGCAAGGAAAAAAGTGTGTGTTGTGACTGAGGTGGGAAGGAATCCCTGCGGAGCTGTGGGGTCTATTTGAATTTTTCATCTCTCCAAGTGCTGGTCTTGTAGGCTGTGTCATAGGAGATTCTGACGCTTCAGGGACATTGGGTTCTCTCTGGTGCGTGCTGATCCTGATGTGTGTTTCATGTCAAGGCTTGTGGTCTTGTAACAGGCAAATTTAGGTTGGGGAGGGAAATACTGAGTGGGTAACATTTTAGATGTCCTTTGGCTAAACCTGGCTGGTATGACATTTATTTTTACCAAACAAAGCTGCTAGCTCACACTCAGCATCTTGGTGTTTCCACAACCCAGAATATCCCCTGGGCTACCTTCCAAGAAAGGTTTCAGGCAAGCCAAAAACAAAGGTGACGACCTGCTTCCTTGCACAATGGCTTGGCAGCTTTGGGTGGAGGTGAAAGCATGCTGTGGTTCTGAAATGAAATCTTGTGAATGTTAGGAGTTACCCAAGTGCCAGCTGCCAGCCTTCAAAATCCCAGAGCAGTTTGTGGGCCTGGCATTGAGTAGCTACTTAAGTACCTTTGACAGCCACAAGAAAGAGAGAGAATTCTATAGCTTACAATCCTTGGTAGTGGATTGAAGAAAGTCAACATTTTATGACTTGAGGACAAGGTTGATTTCAGTGGGAAGACATGGCGTGAGAACGACTTACCATATTTACTTGAGTCTATTGTGCACCTTTTTTGGCTAAATGACCTTGCCAAAAGTAGGGTGCTCATTAGGTTCGATGGAGCATTAGACTTGAATCAAGAGGAAGGCGTATCAAGCCAACCCTGGACGGGACCGCCTTCGATCTGAAATAGATATCCTCACTGCGAAAGAACATGCGGATCTAGAATAGGTCTCTACAGTCACCCACCACCAAGACCCTACACTTGGAAGGCAATCTTATTCGGCCACAAGTGATGGCTTATGATGATGAGACTCGAGTAAATAAGTAGTTCTAATGATATCTGCCAAGGTCTAATGATATCTGCTTGGCCAAACTTGTATGTGATTCCCTAAAATGTTCTTTTTCAGCTACACTTCCCAGAACACCCCTCTTTCACCAATCTGGCTTGTGGGTGGGTGATTCTGGAGTTGTAGTTCCAGAAGGTAACTTTTGCAAGGTCTGGCACAGCTCTTAATTCCATAGGATGGCATCATGAGGATGCAGAATCTAGCTTGCCCAGAATTTCCTGGAAGGTGTGTGACCCCAGAAGCTTTCTTGTAGGTGTCTGTTTAGGCAATTGGACTTGTGGTCTCTTCCAACTCTGATTTTATTGGAAAGTAATTGTATTCCACTACACTGAAGTGGAATGGCTGTGAAATATGGAACTGTAACTATCCCCAGTTGAGACAGCTGCAAACACAGTGGCAAGACAGCAGTTAGATGTGGTGGCTGGAAATTTCAAAGCAAGCCAGTCCAGACCAGTGCTGCATCAAAACCACCTTAGCCTCTGCCCATTACACAAAAACCCAGACTCAGTAGTCCAAATGATAAAAGCATCAGAATACATTGAATAAGATGAGAGTAATTACGCAAACCTACTCAGTTTTGTTGAATTCATCAAGAGGTTGCACAATGTCGCTTTTCTTGGCCCAAAACTGAGGTTGCTAGTGTGCAGAATATTTCATGCATTGAGAATCTATTTGGGATCTGGATGAGCCCACATAGAGGATGTATGCATGTTCAGTGTAGCCGTGTGAAATCTGGTTTTTGCGCATCCTTTCTCTGCTATTGTCCCACATTTTGTTGTCATTGTGGTATGCCTTCCAGTTGTTTCTGTCATGGGATCCTAATAACGGGGTTTTCAGGGGCTGAGTCAATGTATCACGCTGGAAGAGCTAGAGACTCCTTGAGACAAAGAAGTTTTATTCATTGTTTTTCATTTTCAAATGTTGAAGGCTTCCCATACATGGAAGTTGGTTTAGGACTTTAAGCCTTTGCTTGATGCTGTGTTCTTGTCATTTCCACAAACACAAAATCCTCTCTTGGTTTTCTACTAGACATTCTCCCCTCCTGTATTACTTAGCTACAGATAGTAGGCTTTTAAAGTTGTTAAAGCTATTGACAGATGATAGTGTTACTCAGAGAACTTTGTTGATCTGCTGCAAATCACCAGAGCCAATAAACTGGAGTCGCTAAGGGATTCCTGCATAGCAAATCGAGAGAAAATGGACACTTCTGAATAAATGAAAGCTCTAATGTATGGACTCTTGGTGGTTTTAAAATTGCTTTTGAAATACTACAGTGCAGATTTCTACAAGGCATAATAAATCTGAGAACTGACATCATTTTTTGTGGAATGGTTCAATTTGCATATTTGCCTCCTTTTAGTCTGTGTGAGGAAAGCAGCTGGTTAGGAGACGGAATATGAATTTGCTACCAGCAGGATACTTGTCTTTTTCTTCCTCATGCTACTCACATAATCTCAAAGCTCTTGTTTTTCTGCTTCCTAGAGTGAACATCACACCAGAGTGCTGTGCTGGCACTTTTTTGCTGAGTACTTGCAGATTGTGAGACCCTTCCTTTCTTCCTCCTGTTTATTATTATTATTATTATTATTATTATTATTATTATTATTATTATTATTGTTATTACAGTAATACAGGGAAATAGAGGCTGTTTTTTGTTCAGGGAGGTGAGGTCATCAGTGGAGTAGTTGAAATCCAAACTTGCATTAAACTCTTTTCATAGGTTTGTTGTATAAATCATTCCTCATCCATCCTTTGCCCCTTTGGATTAAGATATGAGCACCTTCCCTGAATGGGAACATCATACCTGTGAAGATAGGTCTTCAGTTGCGTCTTGAATTCTGACAGTTGATTTAGCTGGTGAATCTCTTCCTGCAGTCTTCTTCCTGGGGCGGCCGATGGAAAGGTCCTCTGGGTGACGGCCGCCTGTCAGGTTCTGGCTGGTTGGAGTCCATGTAAAATCCAGAGGTCCTTAATGTTCCGAGAGGCACTGGATTGTATGGGAGAAGGCCATCTTGTAGGTAACTTGGACCCAAACATTTAAAGATTAAACCCAACACTTTTACTTTGTCTGGAAACTGATTGGCAACCAGTGGAATGACTTTAGTATAGGGGCGGTATGCTCACTCCTGGATGTTCCTGAAATAATCTGGCTGCCATGTTTTGAACTAATTGGAGTTTCTGAACTTGTTACAGAGAGAGCCCAATGGTAAATCACATTGCAGACATCCAACCTTGAGGTTACCAGCTCGTGTCCACCATCTTTTATGTCCTCCAATTAGAGAATTTGAAGTCCCTTAGTAGATCCCAGGATTCCTTAGGATGGAGTGATGGCATTGAAAGTAGAATCAAAGTGTTATAACTACAATGTGGATGCCTCTTGGAAGTTATGCCTAGTATAGAGTTGATTGTAAGCTAGAACAATGCAGGGCTTTGAGAGAGGGGTATTTTTTGGCATAGCTTGGAGAGCAATTTTTTTTAGCAGTTTCTGTTCAAATGTTTGCCTTGCCCTGTGCGTACCCTTTTCTTGCTTTGTTTCATGTGCCCCCAGGGACGCCATTCTGTTCACTGTGTGGTCTGTGTGATTCCTTGATGTTACTCCTGTGACTGTTCCAGAGAGTGTTGCGCTCATGCTCAATTTACTTTTCTGCAGTGATGTCAACACATGGCAAACGTGGTGGGTTTTGTGGAGCCACAATGTCCATTCTCTTTATGATGGAGTTGATTGGCATCACTTTTGTGACTCATTGGGGAAAGAATAAGAAACAGCTAACGGGAGAAGGAGCTGCAGATGGACAAAGTGGTGCTAAATTTGTATTTCTACTCCTTTCTTCCATATTGCTTAGTTTGCCACACGTATAAAAAACTGGATGATTGGCCAGAATGATGGTTAGAATGATGCATGCATGATGCTGTCAATGAACCCCTACTCTTTTCAGAAATACTGCAAATGAATAAAAAATCATGACTTTCCATTGCATCAACATTTCAGACCTAAACCAGCTACTACATCTCCAATATAAAGTTTCAATAACAGATTTGAGCTTTAAAGTTAAAACCCTAAGGTGTTTTAACTCTAGATGCAATATATCATCACCGAGACAAGGATGAGATATTGATGCAATGGAAAGTCATGATTTTTCATTCATTTGCAGTATTTCTGAAATTGCATGCGATAGCAGAATTAATAGCAGACAGCAGTGCTTTTAACCCCAAAGGATTCAAGCCAGCTTTGGCCAGTGGAATCAATGTGTTAACCAGCTGCCTCACAGGTATTGTTCCTTGGCATTAACAGGGCTAGTGTTAATTCTAAGTAGCATCTTTTTCTTTTGTTCTCATTTCCAACTTGGATTCTACAAGCCGGTCTTATGCCTGTTGTGAATGTATGGATGCTATCTGGGCAAGGTGAGAGGAACGAGAGCCAAAAGCAGGCAGGCAACTTCTCTTCTCCCCTTCTTCTCTTCTGTTCAACCAGAAATGGTTAAATCAGTGTGGGATTTGAAGAACACCCCCCAGCCAGGAAAGAGTATTTAATTTTTTAATTTAGGAAGGAAAGCCAGAGTACATCACGTTAGCAATGGTAGATTCCTCAATGCAGTATTAACTGGAAGAGATTTAGTACTGTGACAAAACAAAAATACCCAGGTTGGTTTTCTGAGTGAGAGAACATTGTTGGTTTTGAAATTAAGAGGCTTAGAGTATAGGACTCCAGACCAGCAATTTGAAATGGTCTGTATCAAGGTTAGTCACCTAATGTGCTGCATTAGGTACAGGTTGAGCATCCCTTAACTGGAATTCATAAATCTGGAATACTCCAAAATTGTCTACATGGGTGGCTGAGATTGTGACATCTTTATTTTCCGATGGTTCAAGGTCCACAAACTTTGCTTCATGTACGCAATTGTTGAAAATGTTTTGTTTGACACCATCGTTTGCCTGTGTATAAGGCATCTGTGAAACATGATTAGACTTTCTTATGTACATATATGCAAATATGGGTATTCCAAAATCGAAAAGATCTCTGGTGCCAAGCATTTTGGATAAGGGATACTCAACCTGTAGTATGTTTGTTTAGACCTTTTTACAAAGACCTCAGAGCTGTACTATTGCCCTGGCCTTGGTTTTTACTAAGTATTGGTGGTGTCTCAGCATGGTTTGAATTTAAGCCGGCGTATGTCGGTAATATATGTAACTAAATCGGGCTACTTCCACAAATTCAAGTGTGGAGAAGTAGAGGGAGGAGGCATTAGGCTGCCTCTTGCCTTCAGAACCGCAGATGGGAACCCTGAGTAAATGAACTCAATCCAGCGTGTTTTCTTTGGCGGCTTCCATGTTTTATTATCTCATGTAACGGGATCTCTCTTGGTTTGTCAACATTCTGCCGAGGACAGAAAGTTCACGGCTGCAAGAGCCCGCCTATCAGATGAGACGGCGATTAGAGCCATGATGTAATGACCGTCTCCCTTTCCTTCCATCAATATTTGCCCTTTGGGGTTGGGGTATTGGAATATGGGCTTCAAAAGGGGTCCCCTTTCTTCTTCCCTTCTGCAACTATGTGGCTCCTGTTGCTCATAATATTAAAGCTGTTTGTGTAAGGCTTTCCACCGAAGCCGTTTTAAGCCTGGCCCGTCAGCTTCTCTCCTAAGTAGCCTTCTCCGCTTGTGATAACAAGGTGACGCGATTGTGTAGGTGCTTTTTTGGAGGTGAGCCGTTTCCTCGTCAGCCTTGGAGTCTAACTCCAGCATTCGAAAGCACTGTGGAATGTATCCTGAGCTGTGGGACCGGAGCGCCTTCTTCCCCCTCGTATGTTTTATTTTTACTCTCAGCAGGCCGTTTTGGTGAGAACGAGGTTTCGGAGGCTGTGTCCAAAGGTCCACCACTTCCTTTCTTTTCTTAGTGCAATCAAATGAAAGAACGTGCTGCTTTTGTACAACTTTTATCCTTGTGGCAGTTGAACTGGCCTGGCTTTTAGGCACCAACATGGGATGTTAATTCTTTTACTTTTATTTCAGTCTTAACATCGTAGTGGCAAGTTGCACCCAAAGCAGTTGAGTGCAACCGCTGCTGGATGTTGAACATAGAGCCATGCTGGAGGACCCAGAAATAATAATAATAATAATAATAATAATAATAATAATAATAATAATAATAATAATAATGTATTTATACCCCGCCACCATCTCCCCGCGAGGACTTGGGGTGGCTCACATGGGGCAAGGCCCAAGTAACACAATTTACAAAAACAACAGCATAAATACATTGAACAATATACAAAAAACGAAAACACAGTAAGACAATAAAACAAGAGTTAATAATATCAATCAACCACCTATATATAAATGCCTAAATAGAACACTTATTTGGCAGGAATTGGCCATAGAATCCCATTTGGAGGATAAAGAAGTATTCTGTCATGTAAAAATAAAATACTGGGCCTATATTCACATTTTTTCCACTTTCACAGGGATCCTGCATTCCTGCAAAGATTGAGGCCTGCTGCATATCCAATTATATTATTTCCTCTTTTTTTCCTAACAAAAAAAGTAATAAACATTTGGTCCCAGCTAAAATGCATTTACTGGAATGTATACTTGCAAGATGAGAACTTGAATGAATCCCAATGAAGTTAATCCAGAGCAGGATTGAATGCCGAGTGTTCAATTGTTGTGCCTCTCCCATCTTGAAGGATCTCAAACATCTCACGTCCCATATATCTGTATGGTTATGCTTTGTTCGCCATTGTTGCTTTTGCATTACAGTTGTCTGACAATCCTCCTCCTTCCATCATTGCAGGTAACTTTGAAGTGGGCGTTCACATTGCAGATGTGAGTTATTTTGTGCTGGAAGGAACGGAACTGGATGAAGTGGCGAGCAAGAGAGCAACCAGCGTCTACCTTGTGCAGAAGGTAAGAAGAAGGTTATTTATTAAGAAAAACAAAAACAACAACACATACACGCACCCAAAACTCCCAATAGATACTATTCATCTGGGCAGAAATGTAACAAGTCTGGGATTTATTATGGAATTGCATGCCTTTTCCACCTTGTGCAGATCCACATGAATTCATCACCCATTTTAAATATTTCTAATTTTCTCTGAACTGTTCCTGTCCTTTCTTGTTTCTTTATGCACGTATTTTGACATTTTTTAGCAGGCTATAGTGCAGTTTACTTGAGTGATGCATTCCTCAACACCTATTTTTAAAAAGTCTTCCTTTAAATGTGCAATTTTCACACACATTGGAAGGCTAAACCTGTTACATTTCAAACTTGTTACAGTTCTATGAACATTCAGTATATCTTTTGCAGCAGGCAGCATTTGTTTATTTTTAATGAGTTTTTTTTTAAAAAAATCTTGGTACAGCTTAAACAATGAAAATAAACATAAAATAATACATGAAATAAATTACACCATATTTTCAATGTATAATTAAAGAAGCATTTTCATTGCCTTGAATGGCAATGACCAAAGAAGTCTAATTTTCCCTGCAAACATATTATTTTCAATAGAAATTTTTTATTTTATTGCTATGACAAAGTGTGTCATGTATATCTGAGGATCTTAGAGCAGAGTACAATAAAATTAGTGGCACTTGCTGCATGTGTGCTTAGGATTAATAGGTTGAGGGGGCTCATCTGTTACTCTTCACTCTATATAAACGGATGTATTGGTGGCACTGGTGTAGACAGAATATACTGGAATGGATAATGGAAAATGTACAGTATGCTCCATTTGCATGGGAAGTAGACTAGTTTATTTTGCAGCTTACAGTGAAAAAGCAATTGTTATTTCAGTGTTCAATATGTTGTTGAAGGCTTTTACATCTGGAAATATCAGGAAAAAATGATGCTAGAGCACGGCTATACAGCCTGGAAACCACACAACGTTCTACTTTAGTGTTAGTCGCTATCCTTCTCATAAGAGATCCACAGGCCCATCCAGTCCAACCTCATTCTGCCACAAAGGAAGACTCTATCCAAAACCTCCAAAGAAATAGACTCCACTATATTCTGAAGCAGTATATTTCATTGTTGAACATTGATTTAACCACCAGGAAGTACTTTTGAATGTTTTTAGGTGGAATCTCTGTCCTACTTCACTGGAAATGCTAATCCTGTGACTATCTCATTCATACCCTTGAAAGAATGGATATAGTATATATAGTATATAGTGGTGGGGAAGTTCTGTTTAGCTATGTTGGTTAATATCCATTGGCACAATTATTCTTTGTGAATGTTTGCAATGTTCATTTGGAGTTATTGGTGCTCTGATGGGAACAGTATTCATTATGTGAAGCAGTACTCTCCTGGAGCCAATGCAAAACAGGTTATTTCAGTGATACAAACACTTTGGCTTTTTCTGCTAAAGTCTGAAGCTTCCTGTGCTGTACAGCCTCCCCTGACCCAGTGGTCACCAGATGTGTCTAGCTTTGCCTATAGTAATAACTCAACATTGTTGATAGCATTATTTGCATTATTCACTCTCACTAGCAGCATCTCTTCAGGGTTTTAGACAGGGATCTCTCCCCCCCCCTCCATTTTGTTACAGATGCTACAGATGTTCCAAGCACCTTCCACATGCAAAGTGGGTGTCCTAAGACTAAGCTGGGGTCACCTCCCCAAAAATATCCTCTCCCTTTTACTTAATGAACCCATGTCACTGGTGAACTGAAGCCAGCATATAATGCTCAAGAAGCCTCACCCCAGGCAACTTAGTGCCCTTGCAGCCTTTTGGATTATGGTTGCCATCATACTTACCCTTGGCCATGCAGGTTGGAACCAATGAGAATGTCTGGATGACACTGAGTTGGGGAAGGCTCAATGTTTGATGAAGTATCAGAGTTTGCACGGCTGTGCTGCAGCAGTCTAACACTATTTAGGCAAGTCGCCGATTTTATTATTCCTGCTCTCAGTACACTTGGCACTGCATAGAATAACATAAAGAACATTTAAGTCCCTACCAGCAATGACTTTATATTCTAAATGCAAACTATAAACCATTGGCTGGAAGGGACTTGTGGTTAAACCACTGAAATAGAATCATTGTGTTCAGAACACTCCTTCCTTATTCAAAACAGCCTTTGTGCTGCAGGTAGGGCTATTTGTTGGATTGAGGAACACCAGAGGTTTTTTTTTTTTAAGGAATAGAACACCTTGCCTGAATACTCAAGCCAAAGGTGCAAAAGTAGAAAATAATTGGCTAACATAAAGTGCCTCTACAAAGTGGTTTTAAGGCGGGGTTGAGAGGTGCACACTTCTTCTATGCAAGTCTTTATCTGCGTATGGAGAAAGTAAGACGGGGAAGGCAGCTCTGGAGCAAATTAGGTTTGACAACTGTAGCATTGCAAACCCTGGCTTCCTCAGGGTTGGATGTTGCCTGTGTGTATGAGGCTGGGTGGGAATTCTCCCTGCAAGGAAATCAAATAGCACTGCGGAACTAATTCTCTTGAACTGCCTGCCTGGGAGAAAAGGGCTAGTTGTGCGAAAGGCTAATGGTTTGTTTTGAGAAACTGGGAGACTTAAAAATGAGTGTATCAGATTCTACAAAGCAGGCAAATCTAAACAGTTTTCTCCCTTCTGGCACGTCCCTCTGTGTTGTTTTAGGTGTGAAGTAGTTTGGCTGGGGAAGGTCAGCCATAAATCCCTATCCTATTTTTACTGGTCCTCTCCCCTCCTCTTTCTTCTTCATCATCATCCTGAAGATGAAAGATTGGGAGGAATGGAAGCCAATCACAAGTTGAGTCCAAGGGCCTTGAGATGGTGACACCAGCAGGTTGTCTGAGGTGTTGATATTTTGATAATGTCAAGCTGAATAATAAAGAGGTGATCGAAGCCTGAATTCATGGAAGTGTTGATACCAAAAATAAGAAAGAAAGCAAAAGAGAAAGCAACGCTTGAACAGAAACTCTTGGCTCCTCAACAAATTGCCTGTTTCCTTTGAGTGTCTTTCAGTGTCGGGGGCCACCCAGTGATTGTGCTTTGCACGTCCCCTTCCTTGGATGATGGGCGCAAAGCCATGGAAGCCAAAGCCATTGGGCTGTTAGTGTGGCTCCACCATCCCAACAGGCAATAGGTGGAATTTCACATTCTTTGGAGCCTGATTGCGATCCAGATTGAACAGGATGCAGCAACTAAAAACCAATGTGATTCTAGGCTGTATCAATAGGAGTAGAGATCGAGGGAAGCCATAGTCCCTGTTATTTTGCCTTGTTCAGGCCTCATCTGGAATAACCATGGGTCCAGTTCTGGGCAGCGCAATTCAAGGAGGGTATGGACAACCTGGAAGATGACCAGAGATGGGTGACCAAAATGGCCAAAGGTCTGAAAACCAGTAATCTCACTAAAGAGCGGTTTAGGGATCTGGGTATGTTTAGCTTGGAGAAGGTTGAAAAAGAACATAATTGCTTAAATAACACTATGTAACACGATTTTTGTACCTAATTGGTTCTATCATAAAAACATGGAAAACATTTATTAAACTACAAAAACTTTGTTTTTTTGGGAGGGACATCCTGCAGCACATTTTGCCCTAGTTTTTCAATGAATCATTGAGTCTCAACCAATTCAGCATAGTTTGTGGCAGCCACAAAAATGATTTTTTTCCTGAAATATAACAATTGTTTTCAAAGTAAGTACCGTACAATTAAACAGGAAATAATACTTTCAAACCAGGAATATATTTTTTTCAAATTTTGTTACATACTGTAATTGAAAGGATGTCACATTGGGATTAGGCAAGCTTTATTGCTGCTTCTCCAGAGACTGGGGCAATGGATTTAAATGGCGGGAAAAGAGATTGCACTTAAGCCTTAGAAAGAACTTACTAATGGTCAGAACTGTTTGATAGTGAAATATGCTGCCTAGGAATCCCATAGATTCTCCTTCTCTTGTGATTTTGAAGCAGAATCTGAATGACCATCAGTTGGTAGGGCTTTGATTGTATTTGCCTGCATGGCATAGAGTTGAATTGGATGGTCTCTTCCAAATGTATGATTCTATTTTATTTTTCCACAAGAAGCCTTCAGCTCATCGGTTCACCTCTGTTATAGCAGGCCTCCCCAGATATGATTCCCCCTCATGGGACACTTTCCTTGGCCGGCCTCCCCATGGACTCACTGGCTACTATGACCTGCCATATATCTCACCGCTGGCACCTATTAAACCTCCTGATCAAGATTCGTTCTAAGATCTGGAAGCATTGCAGCTCAGGGAGAAAAATTGGGGAGATGAAGTTGTTGGGGGAATTGAGTGTTCAGTTTTGAAGAGGAAACTCCAAAATTCAGGCCTCTTTCTTGACTTTCTTGACTCCTTACTATTTCATGGCTTGGGTGACATTCTCCCTGAATCTGGAATCTTAGTGACCATAGTACCTGACTCACCCAAGGTGTATCAAAGATGAAAAACTAACGCTAAATCAGATAATATAAATACCTTAAAATCTCAGTCTCATTTAAGGCAGGGGCTAAATACCGCTATCCTAAAGGCATCATATCTTATTTGATCTTGGAAGCTGAGCAGGATCAGGCCTGACTAGTAATTGGATATGAGACAACCAACAAATAGCAGGTGCTGTAGGCTCTGTTTCAGAGGAAGGAAGAGGAAAACTGTTTTCTGAATATTCCTTGCCTAAGAAAACCCTATGGAATTTGTGTGGACACCATAAGTTAACAGATGACATGAAGGCACACATGCCTACACACTAAAAGCTGGCATGAGGTTGAGCTCCTTGAAACCACTGGGTCATTCTCAAAATGGTGTGAAACCACCATCTGCTCACCTCTGAAATTAGAGGCATCTTAGCCATACCATCCAAAGGTGGTCTCAGCATTTGTGCAGACTTTCCTGTCTTTTGTCATCCTTCTCCCTTTAATAGGTGATTCTTGTTCTGTGACTGTTGCATTCCCACCAGTGTTCTTAACTTCTCCACTGGATCTACATGATCTGCAGGTTGCTAATCATCATACTCGAATATTTCATAGCTAGATTAGCTTAGTTTGATTGGCAGCAAACACTTTTCTTCTCTCGCCCTGAGTTTTCCAATGGGCGCTGCCCCTCCTGAAACAGATAACCCCCGATGGCCGGGCCAAGGCATGGCCAGCCTCACGTAGGACATCTGTGAGTTATGGGCCACCTCCTATTGTCAACAGGCTCCCTCGCCATTGGAATAACACAGCTGGCAGCCTTTTGTGTCGGGAGGAATGGCTTATCAGACCCCGTCACCCTCCTGACCTTCCAGTCCGCTCAGCCTTGCTGATGCTTATGGAAAGAGAGTTCTTTCCTGGTCGGAGACTCGACAGCCAGCCTCGCTGTCCCATACGCTGCCAGGCCATTCGCTTGGATTTACGAGCAGGGATGGGGTGCCAAACCACAAACGTGATTAAATATTTTAAGAGCCCGAAGGCTCTGCGTGTGGATAGAAAATGTTATGCTTTCTGAAAAGTTATACGGCACCTCCATTATTTGGTTTGTGTTGTTTTGTGAGGGTTTTTGGAGCGTTCTTTTTGGAATCTGTTTGCTTCTTGCAGCGATAAGGGAGGGCAGGGGATACATCTACTTCAGAAGATGAAAACTGTGGTTTATAAGAGGTGTGTGTACTATTCGGTATAAACATAGTGACCTGTTCCTCAAGATAGTTAGGAGAATGGTACGTAGCAATCATTCAGTCTTACTAAAACAATCTTCCCCTAAATCAGTGGTTCCTAATGTCTGATGTAAATAATAATAATAATAATAATAATAATAATAATAATAATAATAATAATAGATTGAAATCAAAAATCAGAAACTCCTCAAAGCACAGCAGACAAAGAATCAGTACAAGAAAACCGCACTACAAACTAGAGCTGACAGCTGGCACGACAAAACATTGCATGGAAAGTTCCTTGACAAAATTGAAGGAAAAGCTGATAAGGAGAAGACCTGGCTATGGCTCAGAATACATCACACAGTCCTAGACACTTGGGAAATGTTCGACTTGTGATTTTGTGAAACGAAATCCAGCATATCTATCTTGTTTGCTGTGTCATAATAAAATAATTTTTATTTGTACCCTGCCACCATCTCCCCGAAGGGACTTGGGCCGGCTCACAGAAACACTTCAAAGTGCCACATATAAACAACAGTACATAAGCATATAAACAACAACATAAGTTTAAAAACAACACACATAACACACATAAAATCCATCTCATGAATTGTAAAAAATTTCTAAAATGCAGTAGAACCTGCAAACAAAGCTGGCTATCTGTAGTAACAAATCAAAGTGCATAATGAAGTAATTGGTGGATTCTAAATCTGACTATAGATTACACAAGGTCAAAGGTTTGTCTAAAAAAACACACATGTTTTTAAATTAGCCTGAAAAATTCGAGAGTGGGGGCTAAGCTAATTTCTCTAGGGAGGGTATTCCAGGGTCTGGGTCCACCACCGAGAAGGCCCTCTTTCTCGTCCCCACATGCCGTGCTTGAGACGGTGGTGGGACCAAGAGAAGAGTCTCCCCGGCAGATCTCAAAGCCTGCGTTGGTTCATGGAAGGAAATGCGGTCTCGAAATTGGTTGGACCCGAAGCATATAGGGCGTTATAGGTAATAACCAGCACTTTGAATTGGGTCCGGAAACTTGTTGGAAGCCAGTGGAGCTGCTTTAAAAGGGGTGTGGTATGCTCCCTAAAGCTCACCCGAAATAGTAATCTGGCTGCCGACCTTTGCACTAACTGCAGTTTCCAAGCTGGCTTCAAATGCAGCCACACGTAGAGTGCATTACAGTAGGGTGATGTATACAAAACAACAGTCTGATTTTTTTAAAGAACTAAAAAGAGTAAACATTATAGTATGATCCCCTTTTCCACGGATTCAATATCCTTGATTACACTTATTCAAGCTCCAAAAAATACTCAACCTCAGAAGTGTTTGTGGGACTATGATATGCGTTTGGCCCAAGTATAGTAAAAATATAGAATTCTTGTTGTCCATGGTTTCAGGTATCCACGGGAGATCTGGGAATATGTCCTCTGTGGATAAGGGAGTCATAGTGTATTGAGAACAGTTTTGTTTGCTGAATGCTTGGTAAGAAGTAATGTGGCTTATATTCCTAATGAAAACTTGTTTTCAAGCAGGAGACTCTATTTGAAGGGCAATTTCTGGAAAGGTGATTTTTTTTGGTGTTGTCACTATCTCAACTTGCTTTGAGTGGCACAGAAAATAATAATATTAAAATGTAGAGGACCCTATAGAGCAGTGGTTCTCAACCTGTTTTGATCTACAGTTCCCAGAAATCCCAGCCAGTTTACCAGCTGTTAGGATTTCTGGGAGTTGAAGGCCAAGACATCTGGGGACCCACAGGTTGGGTAGGGTGTTAGAAATGCTATTTTAGGAACTTCTGTTTATATTGGTATTATAGTGGATAGACATTTCCCGGATGGCTTACAGTTAACTTTGCTTTTCTTTTCACCTTGAATTCCAGCTTTGGAGAAAAGGCAGGGTATAAATAAATATTAGGAGGAAGATTAGAATAAGAACAATAATAAACATGTTCTTTAAAAATAAGCAGTAAATCAAGGTATTTTTCAATTTCCTTTAAAAAACAATAAGAAATAAATCCAAGTGTTTTACAATCTCATTGGGGAAAACAATGGAAGGAACAACTGAATGTGGCAAGGATAGAAGCATCAATGGAGAAAATATGTGCAAATGATAATACACACATATATCTATCTATACACATAATAAAAGTGAAAATCTGTATGTGTGTATGTGGCAAGTGTCCTGCCTCCACAAACAGCTATAGTCCCCACTAAGCAGGAGCCACCCCTCTGTCCACTAACATTTCAGGTTATAGTGAGTGCTATGAACATGTCCAAGAGCCTTGCCAATGTCCTCCACAAACACCATGCTGCCCACCACCCAAGTGAAAACTTTCATTTGGAGACAATTTTCTGTTTCTCCTCCACCAAAGATACCTCCCAGGGTTCCTTTCTCTCTCCATTGTTGTGAAATTTGCAAGACCCCTTAACTCTTTCATACTCTTTTCAACTGTCTGCATAACAAACAGTGGAGAATTGAGCAGCAACCAAACATACTGGAGGAGTTTGGGGGATTGACTCCACATGATGGAAGTTCTAGTTCACCCTGCATTAAGACACAGCACTGTGACCACCTGTGACAATACCTGGACCACATTTGGCACACAGAACCCTCATGACCAAAGAAAAATACTGGAGAGGGTTGAGGGGAATTCACTTTGATTTATAGCTGTTGTAGGTACTGGGATTTATAGTTCACCTGCAATCAAAGAGCACTCTGGACCCCACCAACAATGCACTATGTTTGGCACACAGAACTCCCATGACCAACAAAAAATGCAGGAGGTCTCTGTGGAAAATTCACCTTGATTTATAGGAATTATAGTTTACTAGCTGTGCCCGGCCACGCGTTGCTGTGGCGAAGTCTGGTGGTCTGGGAAATAAAGTATTGAGGAATTGGTGGTAGTTAAGGTCAAGGGTAAAGGTTTTCCCCAGACATTAAGTCCAGTCGTGTCTTACTCTGGAGGTTGGTGCTCATCTCCATTTCTAAGCCGAAGAGCCGGCGTTGTCCGTAGACTCCTCCAAGGTCATGTGGGGTGACTACATGGAGCGGCGTTACCTTCCCGCCGGAGCAGTACCTATTGATGCACTCACATTTGCATGTTTTCGAACTTCTGGGTTGGCAGAAGCTGGAGCTAACAGTGGGGGCTCTCTCCGCTCCCCCAATTCAAACCTGTGGCCTTTCAGTCCAGAAGTTCAGCAGCTCAACGCTTTAACACGCTGCGCCATCAGGGGATATTATTTCCTAAAGGTTGTGAATATACAATATTTCTGATTGGTTTTTTTTGTTTGTTGGAGGCAAGTATGAATGCTGCAATTAGGAAAAATGATTAGGATGTAATGGCCTTGCAGCTTTAAAGCCTGGCTGTTTCCTCCCTGTTAGCTGGCCCTGATTGTTTCCTGTCTGGAATTCCCTTGTTTTCAGAGTGGTATTGTTTGCGATATTTTATGTCTGTGGCTTCTACTGTCTGTGGCCCTGAGAAAACAGAGGATTTTCCAGACTTTGATGATGGGAATACTTTGTTGGGAGGTGTTAGCTGGCCCCGATTGTTTCCTGTGTGGAATTCCCCTGTTTATTTACTGTCCTGGTTTTAGAGATTATATTGTTCTGCATTATTCCATCCCAGTAATTATTTCATATTAAAGAAGAATCTCACTTATCCAACATTCGCTTATACAATGTTCTGGATTATCCAACGCAGTCTGCCTTTTCATAATCAATGTTTTTGTAGTCAGTGTTTTAAATTCATTGTGATATTTTAGTGGTAAATTTGTAAGGGACTCTACAGTACAGTAGAGTCTCACTTATCCAACATAAACGGGCCGGCAGAACGTTGGATAAGCGAATATGTTGGATAATGAGGAATTAAGGATAACCCTATTAAACATCAAATTAAGTTATGATTTTACAAATTAAGCACCAAAACATCATGTTAGACAACAAATTTGTCAGAAAAAGTAGTTCAATACACAGTAATGCTATATAGTAATTACTGTATTTATGAATTTAGCACCAAAATATCACGATATATTGAAAGCATTGACTACAAAAATGCGTTGGATAATCCAGAACGTTGGATAAGCGAGTGTTGGATAAGTGAGACTCTACTGTAAATACTACATAGCATTACTGCGCATGGAACTACTTTTTCTGTCAAATTTGTTGTATAATATGATGTTTTGGTGCTTAATTTGTATAACGATTACCTAATTTGATGTTTAATTAGCTTTTCCTGAATCCCTTCTTATTATCCAACATATTCACTTATCCTGCCGGCCTGTTTACGTTGGATAAGTGAGACTCTGCTGTATATTGATAATCTTATATTATCTGCTCAGAACTGGATTATCTGAGGCCCCTTCTTCACAGCTGTATAAAATGCACACTGAAGTGGATTATATGGTAGTGTGGAGTCAAGATAATCCAGTGCAAAGCAGATAATATAAGATTCTAAATGGGTTATATAGCTGTGTGGAAGGGCCTTGAGTCTACACTGCCATATAATCCAGTGCAAATTAGATAATCTGTGGAAGAAGCCTAAGTGAGGCCTAAATCTGCCTGTCCCCTAACTGAAACCTGGCTGTCCCTTGGTTGCTAGGCAACCAAATGGGCAGAGATTAGCCCTCTAAACTGGCAGCAATTGGATAAAAAAAATTATTGCTCTCCCTCTAATTAGGACTTTATTTTTCTTTTCTTTTTGTTGTATCAACCTTGAGGCGTGGATGATGGGTTGTGTTGTCAAATTTTGAGGTTGGGGGGCCTGTACTTTTGTTGTTTTGTGAATTGCCGTGATGCCATCACTCTTTTATATATATAGACTTACATTCAGAGAGAACTGTGAATGAAAACAACAATGGATCTGCACCAAATGGGACAGTCATATTCAATATGCTCAAATTTGAATACGGGTGGAATTGGGGTGGAATTGGCCTTGACATTTGTTAGTTGTAGGTACTCAGATTTGTAGTACATCTGCAATCATAGAGCACTCTGAACCCCACCAATGATGGACCTGGAACGTACTGGAGGGATTTCCCGGCACTGACCCACCATGGTGGGAGTTGTAATTCATCTTGCAGCTGGAGAGCAGACTGAACCTCATCAACGATGCATCTAGAGCAAATTTGTCCAGCATGAGAAACTTTAAGTATTGATGGAGTTTCAAGGGGTTAACGTGGCATGATGTGAGTTGTAGTACACCCACAACCTTATGCATTTTGTAAAATAAAAAAAATAACTTCTTATAACTCAGGCAACACTGGGTACCCAAGCTGGTATATATTATCAGTTGTGTACAAGGGCTTTATGAGATGTTATAGAAGAGAGATTTAAAGCTAGAGAGAAAGGGGGAGCTAGGTTGACAAAATGGCATTTTCCTGGTGTGTTCACCAGTCTATTTGTTCATTATAGCAGGCCTCCTTATTACTCCATTTGGTTGAATCCAGTTTTGTTTATATACAGTGTTCCCTCACTTATCGCTGGGGTTAGGTTCCAGGACCACCCGCAATAAGTGAAAATCCACAAAGTAGGGACACTATATTTATTTTAATATTTATACATTATTTAGTAGTTTTTTAAGTCTTTATCAACCAATCATGTGTTGATAAATCGCCTCCTTTTCCTCCCGTTGCCGCTTGGGCTCCTTTTCTCTCTCTTTGGCTTCTCCTTCCTCCCTTCCTTAGGCTGTAAATTGCAATTTTTATGATTTATAATAGTCTTTTAGAGTTTATTGAAAAACCGCGAAACAGCAAATCCGCAAAAAGTGAACCTCGAAGTAGTGAGGGAACACTATATAGAAAGTGTTGAGTGCCTTCTGTTGTTTATTGGACCCATTTCTGCTTTCTCCCTTAGCCTTGGGTGTGTTATGGGGAGGGAGACATCAAATGGGAAGTTGGAAAACTTATCTTGGCTCCATTTTCACTTGTGTCCCTTTCCTCGCAGGTGGTCCCCATGCTTCCTAAACTGCTCTGCGAAGAGCTCTGCAGTCTCAATCCCATGACCGACAGGCTCACCTTCTCTGTCATATGGAAACTGAGTCCAGAAGGCAAGGTAAGGAGGGATGGCTTCATAAGTGGCTCAGCACTTGGTTCGGTATGTTGAGATAAGCATTGATACATCAGCTAAGCAAAATACCTGATGTGTGGAAACGAGCAGGTTGCATTAGTCTTAAAAGGAGTATGATGAATCAAAGAATTCTCATTTAGAAAGCAAAGCAGTTCCAAGGAAAACTACGCATCTTGACTGGCCATGTGGTTAGCATCAGATTTTCTATCCTGGATTAAATATATTTTAAAAAAATAAATCTAAGTCATACTTTTCACTTCCCAAAATGGCAACTAATTACCACCTAGAAGACCATAACCTCCTTCCATTGTTGCCTTCTCCCAGTGGCTATTATTTAATGCTATATATCAGGCAATAGTTATCCATCATCCACATGAACCCCCCTGATTTTGGCAATTCATGGATCACCACCATTAACAGTTGGCAGCAAGAAATATCAAAACAAAGACACTTCCATTTTCATTTTTCATTAAAATTCCAAGGGTAGCAGTTCTCTTTTGAAGCAAGGCACATGCTTTACAGTAAATTGTGGTTTTTAAATGTTTTATTTTAAAAGTGGAAATGAGCTTCCAATTACTTCTAGTTTTTAGTTTTAATCAATGACTTCTAAAGGGGCATATACCATATCAAGTTCCAAGTGAGGGCAATTGATCATGTGATGTGTCACAGTTGTGCAGTCATGTCATATGTCTTCTGAACATAGTGATTTCATCCACCCACCTAACAACTACAGATTAATCTTTGCTCCATGATGAAGTCTTGTTGTATATCCTTCCATTATCACCGCAACTTGTCTTTACCTTTGCTGCTTCTGATCCTGATCTGCTACTAGCTCACCTGAGTTCAGATATCTGCTAGAGTTCATGTTGGGGTGGAAGTCACTTGAACATTTTATGTTACTGCTTCTTGTCAAAAAGCTTTGATCTTTTTGCCCTTGGTTCTGGAAAACAGTTTTTGATGGGAAATCCTTGCCTGTGCCCATACCTAGGCAACAATATTTTAATCTGTCTAGATTTATGGAATTATATCATGTCTGAACTGACAATTCTAATGCTTGTAATGGCTCTGAGATGCTCTGTATGGAGCTGAGAACCAGGGATTAGAAGGGTGAGAAAAAGATGGGGGTGAGGGCTTCATTCTAAGAAGGCGCACGTCTTTCTTCATGGGGAGTTTATGTGGATACAGGCAATTAGGACCTGTCTCCAGCAACAGGATTTTCATGTTGAGTTGGAGCAAGCTTTCAGGAGGGAGTCCAAAGAAATGCATTACTGTGATGTGCAGAATCAAATACAGTATACAAACTATTTATTCTTCATTAGCCAGCTAATTATTTGTTTTTACTGGCTGGTGTCCCAACATTTTAGAAGACTGCAGGAAATAGCCAGTGCAGACAAATATTTTCTGGTCTTTTCTTCACTTTCCTTTCTTGATTTCCTCATCATATCATATTATTGTGTGGGAAAGACCTCCACACAAATGTGATGAAGCTCCAAGACAAATCATAGCTGACATGGTATTGAGGGAGGTGGGCTATTGGGTCCTTTCAAAACCTATGTTTAACTTTATGAAGGTACCCAGTCATTTGTTTTGACCTTGTCCAAAGGATTGACATATTGAACATGATAACATTTGTATGATCCACATTCACTCCTAGATGAAAAGAGATCTTGTGCTACATCTTCTTCTTTAAAGTCCTGCTGATTGATTCTGTACACACATGGTTTAAAAATCAAGGCTAGATAAGATGATATAGAAGGGAAGAAAGGACAAAGTCTCTGAAATCTCGCTGTTGCAAAAAAGAGGAGAGTTGGTTTTACTTAGAAAATGTAGGAGATGTTTGCTAGGGTATTTAAGTATAGAGTCTATGATCCCTTACCATATGGGGAAGACCTTCGCTCTGAATTCACTATCAAGTTCAGGTGCAATCTTGCAGGATTGCGGTTGTGTGGATAAACAAGTTTTTAAGAATTGTATCCCCAATAGTCTGAGCATAACAAGGGATATCCTCTTTCCCTGTGAGTTTCTTCTCTACATAACAATGCATTGGTATTATATCTCTTCCCTCATTTGCCATCTTGATGTTTCAGATTCTTGATGAGTGGTTTGGGCGGACGGTGATCCGTTCCTGTGCAAAGCTCAGCTATGACCATGCCCAAAGTATGATCGAGAACCCCGAGAAGGAGTTTGGCACGCAAGAGCTCCCTCCCATCTCCCCACAACATTCAGTTGCCAAAGTTCGCCAGGCAGTCCTCAATCTCCATCAAATTGCCAAGAAGCTGCGGAACCAGCGTTTTGAGGATGGTGCTCTTCGGTTGGATCAGGTCAGTCCAGCCTATTTAGTGGTGAAGATAAAATGGAGTCATACCTTCCGCAATAAGTGAAAATCCATGAAGTAGGGACAATATATTTATTTTAATATTTACACATTATTTTAGTAGTTATACACTATTTTA
Organism: Anolis carolinensis; assembly: GCF_035594765.1. Lineage (NCBI taxonomy): Eukaryota > Metazoa > Chordata > Lepidosauria > Squamata > Anolidae > Anolis > Anolis carolinensis. The sequence continues at coordinate 281,503,788 of NC_085843.1, read as the reverse complement.
AGTCTTTATCAACCAATCGTGTGTTGATAAATCACCTCCTTCTCCTCCCGTTGCTGCTTGGGCTCCTTTTTCCTCCCTTCAGCTTCTCTTTCCTCAGGCTATAAATTGTAATTTTTTATGATTTATAATAGTCTTTTAGAGTTGATTGAAAAACCGCGAAACAGCGAATCTGCGAAAAGTGAACCACGAAGTAGTGAGGGAACACTGTACTCTTAAATAATTGCAGCTTTTAATTTGTCAAACAGTGGGTTGCATTATTAAATAACAGCAAGGCCTCCAGTGTTGCCTGTGTTAGGCATTTTGTAATACTATTTATTAGCAATAGTCATTGTTTGATTTTGGATTTTATAAATGGACCCATTAGAAAATGCATAACCGTATAATGGGATCATTTATAACCCAAGACCTGTTTGGACTGCAACTCTCTTCAGGTCCAGATATGGCCAGCTGTAACTCCCTTTACCCCCAGATCTGGTGGGGTGGCATTCCCATTAGCCCCTAATCTAATGGGAACCCCTTAGTCCCTTTGGGGAGAGGGGATGGGGTATAAATACAGGTGGTGGTGGTGGTTGTTGTTTTTGCTGTTGTTGTTGTTGTTGTTGTTGTTGGGATTCATATGGCTCTCTGGATGTGGGTGGTTACATCTCTCATGACCCCCTGTCAATCGCCCCAAAACACTGCCAGTATTTTAAATTGGTCATAACCGGTATGCATGCCAAATTTGGTTGAGATCCATCATTGGTGGGATTCACACGTTTCTTTGCATGAGGGTGGATTACAACTCACCTCATCCTCTGTCAATTCCCCCTAAACCCCGGCTACAGATCTTTATTATATCCATTACTAGCATCCATTACTGTGTTTATGTGCCTACAGTGTGGATTTCATAGTGTTTTTTTTTAAGATAAGGAAGACTGATCCTTCTTAGCTTTCAAGATCAGACAGGATCTGGTGTCTTTAGGATGCGGAGGGCAACTTTCTTGTAGTTTTCCAGATGTTTCAGGGTTATACCAGAGGCAAGAAGTGAAGATTAGGATGTAAGAACATGCCTCTGCTGAACCATCTCCCATCAAAGTTGACTCAATTGCATATAACACCATTGGCATTTATATATCTGGCTGCTGGCATCTAACACTGGTAATCTTTGTATGAGAGTGGATTGAGAAGCTGACTTTCCCTTTGCATTTGAGCAGTGCGGTTTTGGGTATACAGAAAGAGGTGGCTTTTCTTTCCCCGCTTCACTTCTTCTTCTTCGCACTGTTGCTGACTCCACTATGGGTTAGTCTTGGGGGAGCTTCCCATTAATTATGGCTTTGAAGGGTGTGAAAAGTGCACACAATTAATTTTGTGAAGGGCCTTTTCTTTGCTGTTCTGAGCTGATCAGGGTCCCCCTCTGGAGAACTGGAAAGGGGACAAAAGATACATAGGGAGGGAGGAAAGAATGATGGGCTATGGAGCACATGCCTGTGAGTTCTCAGGACTCCAGAGACCAGGGAGGCCTTAGTCTTTAGAGCCACAGAAAACAAGCTTGCCCCCTCCTCAGTATGACATCCTTTCATATATTTAAACATGGCTCTCGTGTCCCCACTCAGCCTCCTCTTCTCCGAGATAAACAGATCCAGCTCCCTAAGCCACTTCTCATAGGGCTTGGTTTCCAGAACTTTGACCACTTCGGCCACCCTTCTCAGGACACATTTTATCATGTCAATATACTTCTTGAATTGTTCTGCCCAGATTTGGGCACAGGGTTATTCCAGGTGAGGTTTGACCAAAGCAGAATAAAGAGAGACTGTGAATTTCCCCAATCTCGACACTATGTCCCTTTTGATGCAGCCTAGAATCACATTAACTTTTTCAGCTGCGGCATCACACTCCTGGCTCATGTTCAGCTTGTGGTCTACTAAGACTTCCAGATCCCTTTCACATAGACTGTTTCCAAGCTAGGTTTTTTAATGTCAGGAGTGACTTGAGAAACTGCAAGTCGCTTCTGGTGTGAGAGAATTGGCTGTCTGCAAGGACATTGCCCAGGGTTCGCTCAGATGTTCGATGTTTTACCATCCTGTGGGAGGCTTCTCTCATGTCCCTGCATGGGAAGCTGGAGCTGACAGACGGGAGCTCACCCCGTTCCTCGATTTGAACCATCAATCTTTCGATCAGCAGTCCTGCTGGCACAAGGGTTTAACCCATTGCACCACCGGGGGTTCCTACAAGCTAGGTGTCATCCATTCTTTATTTGGGCATTTCATTTTTTATTTTCAAAGTGTAATACCATACATTTCTCCCTGTCAAAATTCATTTTGTTAATTAGTTAGCTTCCAATCTGTGAAGGTCTCTTTGGATTCTGATCCTGTCTTTTAGAGTATGAGTTATTCCTCCCAGTTTGATGTCATCTGCAAATTTGATCAGCATGCCTCCTATCCTATCATTCAAATCATTGATAAAGATGTTCAATCCCACTGGAACCAGGACAGGCAGTTGCTTTGGGTTTGGTTAGTCAACTAGTTCTCAGTCCACCTAACAGTGTTTTCCAATCTTTGGAAAGTTCTATTTCTTAAGTTGCTGGCATTTAAAAGTGAAGAAAAAGTATACACTTCTACTTTGCTGAGAGAGTTGTCCTGTTCTCTTGACTGCTGCTTTTAAAACTCCTAAGAGCAATTGTGCTCTTTTATGACCTGGAAACTGCAAAGTGTCCTCCTACAATGGGAAGGCTAGCCTACCATGTCAAAATAAGCTGTAGCAGGGGAGCAGTTTCATTAAAATGAGGAAGCCAAGTGATATTGCTTTTGCAAGTAATCTCTTCTCCGAAACCGTTGGGTGATTTTACACGCTAGAACTACATTGGCTGCTCAGTTTGTTCAGTGAGCAAGGCTGTTTGGTGTGAAGGGAATGGGATAGGAGTGGGTCTGTAGAAGCAGGATGCCCATGCAGCAAGGTAATTGCTTTTTCTTCAAAATGCAGTCGCTGCTTATTCATGGCATGGATGGATTCCAAAAGGATTGTGCTGTTTCAGTGAGGCAGTACATTAAGAAACAAATAGTAAAAAATGCAAGTTTTAAAAGTAGTGTAAATCTGGCACACCTGTTGAAAAGACAATTTCTCTTCGACACAGAAAGAGGCAAAGTTGCCTTAGGCTCAGGTGGTCTGCACAGTTCTGATTATCAGGAAATCCTTGGGGTGTTTGTAACCCAGTTTCCTAATCTCCTTTGAGTTGGTACTAAAAGAAATGTGCACCACATGCAACCTTCCCCAGACTGATTTACTGGAGTGTATTACACCATTTAATACACTAGACTACAACTCCTGTCATCTTCACCAGCCACGTTGGCTCTGTGGATTGGAACTGGAGTCATCTGGAATGGGATTGAGACCCCATCTACATTGTCATATAATGCTGTTTTGTAATGAAGTTTAACTGCATTTAATTGTGTTATAGGAGTCTGCACTGCCATATAACGCATATAATGCCTATAACGCATTTAATTGTGTTCTAGGAATCTGCACTGCCATATAATGCAGTTAAACTTCATTATGAAACTGCATCATATGGCAGTGTAGATGGGCCTCTCTCTTTCAAAGGCGTAACAAGGCCCCTTTACATACTGACATTCTAGATTTCTTCTTCTGTTTACGTTTATTCCACTTTTTCTCTCTGCAAGAAGTCTCACAGTGATGTTTTTGAACAGATAAACATATTGAACTTTCTAAAGACAATTTTGGCGGCCAAATGCTTTTTTTTTTTGAATGAGCTATATATATATATTTAATGTACCAAATATAGCTGATGAGGGAAGCTTACCTGTTTTCCCCTTTTCTCAAAATTTCTGCTGTTCATATATGCCCAGCAAGGGATTTTGGGGACAACTGCAGTTTAGTTTGCTGTTGTAGGCAATATTAAAGTGAGACCAGAATCCTATTCCGTTTCCAGATTAAGCTTTATTGAAGTTTTTACTGCAGATTTAGCTGCTGCAGCACAACACTAAGACCCTATCTAAGCTGCCATATAAAATCCAGATTATCTGCTTTGAACTGGATTATATAGCATTGTAGGCTAATATAATCCAGTTCAAAGCAGCTAATCTGGATTGTATCTGACAGTATACATGGGGTCTAAAACTCAGTTTTTCTAGCCTTTCTTCACTATCCTACCAATGCTGACTCCTAAAAAAAAGCAAACTTCCCATTAGAAGAAAAGGAAAGATGGTTGAATGTACAAAGCCTTTTTATGAAGAAGCTTCTATGTCAGAGGCTTTGTTAACTGAGGTATGCTTGTAGCCAAAACAGACTGCCTTAAGGTTTGGTGGATGCTCTTAGGAGCTTTTTAAAAGAACTTGACATAGCTGTCTATAAGGAATCCTTTAGCTCTAGATTCCTGAACTTACCTGGTTGGTCCTTCCAACTCAGTGATTTTGTGGCTTTGCTAACAATGAATGAAACAAATACAAAGCAGAAGGGTTCATTTTTGGTGTGAAGAGGGAAAGGCACCAGACTTTTATCAACCGTTTTTGCTTCCTTGTCAAATTTAGACACAAGTGTTTTGCTTGCCAAATGCACACAGATGTCGCTTGTAAGCCTCCAGTTGTTTGAACTTTCCCCAAATGAGGTGGATATGGCCTAGACCTTGGAAGAGTTCTTGTCACTTTCTTCCGCCAGGTTTTAGATTGCAGCTGCCCGCATGACCGACCAGTCTTTTCCCTTCGTAGCCCTGAGTCATCGGTTGTTCAGTGATCGGAAAGGTGATCCTCCGAAGTGGCCGCCAGTCGGTCGGTCAGTCAGTCATGTGATTGCTCACCCTACTGTGTGTCAAAGGCTGCATTGCCTCACCTGCCAGGAAAAAGCAGGGTGAAAGTTCATTTTTATTGCAGTGAGACGCGTGGCTTGGAAAAAGAAGGCAAAGAGTAATGCTACCACCTGACATCCAGCTTTCATTATCATCTTAATTACCCTTTTTTCCAGTGCTGTTAATTTGAGTAGCATTTGTACAAATAAGGAATCACATCTCCCTGCACTAAGGAGCTCATTTCTTTCTCAGGGGTCAAATGTTATAAAGTAAACAAGAAGACAGGGAGGAGAAAAAGGGGTGGACTAGAGAAGAATATGCATATGATGTGGTTACATAGTTAAGTCACCTGGGTTTAGCCTCAAGCCTAAATTTAGATATGATCCAATCAGTCGAGACTCATTTGGAGCCCTGGCTGTAAAGTGGAAATGAAATTGACCTCATCTCTTTTAAAGTCAGGGCAGTAAATCCACTCATAGATTTACAGGTGATCAGGTTGTATGTACTCAGATGTCCAGGTGTTGCTACCATTCACACAAAGGCATCATGTAACACAGTAGTTCTCAACCTGTGTGTCCCCAGATGTTTTGGCATTCAACACCCAGAAGCTGGTAAACTGGCTGGGATTACTGGGAGTTGTAAGCCAAAACACCTGGGGAGCCACAGGTTGAGAACCATTGCTGTAACACAATGTTACTCAAAGAAGTGATCCATGAATCATCAGCTGACAGTTCCTGAAGAGTTTACAAGGGGAAAAATATAGCTAATAGGTACAAATATGCTCCTGGTCCCTGGAATATGGGGGACAAATATGGCCTGTTCTCCACATTTGAAACCTTCAGAAGCATTGTTCTAGCACATATTTTGAACATCAGCAATTTGAGCCAGTGTGGCGTTGTTAACTTCAACTCAGGAGACCAGAGTCTGAATCCTCGCTTGGCCATGGAAACCCATTGGGTGACCTTGTCACTCATCATCAGAGGAAGGCAGAAGCAAATCCCTTCTGAAAAAGACTTGCCAAGAAAACACTGTGATAGGTTTGCTTTAGAGTCACCGTAAGTTGGAAATAACTTGAAGGCACACAACAAAAATAACAACAAAAAGGTTTATTGAAATTCATGGGATCACCATAAGTCGATAAGCGACTTGAATGAACATATGCATATACACACACATCAACAGGCCTTGGACTCCCCTTTTTCGTGCACATTCTTATTGTTCTCACAAACAGGTCATCATTCAAGGATGGGATTTCTTGTGGTGGAATACGCCTCTATATTAAAAGGAGGAGAAAAGCATTGCCCCGGGCTGTGGCGCAGGCTGATAAAGCAGTCAGCTGCAACAAATCACTCTGACCAAGAGGTCATGAGTTCGAGGCCAGCTCGGAGCTGCGTTTGTCTCTGTCTTTGTTCTATGTTAAGGCATTGAATGTTTGCCTTATATGTGTGATGTGATCCGCCCTGAGTCCCCTTCGGGGTGAGAAGGGCAGAATATAAATACTGTAAATAAATAAATAATTCAATATCCTGATGCATACAAGTCTAATAGGGAAGAATTCTAGAGCATCCCTCTCTGTCACAGACCAGTTTTTTGAGCAAAGGGAAGATGCTGATTTTGAATGGAAGGATCTTAGAGCATGGGAAATCCTGTCTGCAATGCAAAATGGAATGCATGAAAGTTGGTCACCTCACGTGCTGTATTAGGTACACCTTGAGCATCCTTTATCCAGAAATCCAAAATCTGAAATACTCCAAAATCCAAAACATGTGTGGCTGAGATAGTGACACCTTGGGGGACATGCTTTTGGTCCAAAACTATTTAGCTGTTTGTGATTCCTTTATTTCATTGCTTTTAAACTTAGTTATTATGCAGTGCTTTTGACACAAAATAAATAATAAAAGTGAATCCTTTGTTTTCATATGGTTCAAGATTTTGTTTCATGCACACAATTACTTGAAATATTACATAAAACTACCTTCATGTACAGAATTATTTGAAATATTGCCTCAAATAACCGTATGCATTAGTTGTACATGAAACATAAATGAATTTTGTGTTTAGACTTGGGTCCTATCCCTAGGATATCTCATTACATACGTATATGGAAATACAGATATTCAAACATCCAGAATACTTGTGATTCTAAGCTTTTCAGATAAGGGATAGAAAGTCTGTATTTGCCTTTATTTAGCCTAAGAGGCAATCTAGGGCAAAGTTGGGGAATTCCTTTTCGTCTCCTGATCCTTTCACAATTACCTTTGGCCTCTTTGTAATGTGTTTGTCCATTTTTTAAAAAACCACCAGCAATGTAGATAAGCGGTTGTTCCTTGCCCCTTGTAATAGTGTGAAGTTTGTTTCCAAGAAGGGAAAAAAGTGCATCTCTGTGGGAAAGATCTTGGGGTGTCAAGCACCCCCTAGTGACTGGCTCTTGGCAGTGCTGTGTCGTGTTGCCATTGCAGGACAACTGCTTTTTCTCTCTCCATCCATTGCTACACTTTGTGTTGCAAAAAGAACTAATAGTATTAATTGCGGTGAGTAGGGACCCCTCATTGTTTCCCTACTTTTTGCGGTTGTAGAATTGCATCTGAGAAGATGAGGAGCGATTTCCAGAGCTGGGTGGCTTTAGCTTGGAGAAGAGAAGGCTGATAGGGGACATGATAGTCATGTTTAAATCTTTGAAAGGAGGGAGCAAGCTTGTTTTCTGGTGCTCTAGAGACTAGATCACAGTGGAAACATGGATTCTAATCACAAGAAAAGAGATTCCACCTCAACATTAGGAAGAATGTCCTGACAGTTAGACCTGTTCAAGAGTGGCATCTGCTGCCCTCAGAGTCCAGTGGAGTCTCCCTCTCTGGAAGTTTTTTAGGCAGATGCTGCATGGCCATCTATTTGGGGTGCTTTGATCCTATGTTCCTGCCTGGCAGAATGGGATTGACCTGGATGGCCCTTGTGATCTCTTCCAGCTCTATGGTTCTGTGATTCTCTCCAACTGTCTGACCCCAAAAGATGGTCAAGCAGCTAAAAGGTGGCCAGATTTGCAACTGATATACAAATCTTCAGCCTTGTTTCCTTTCCACTTTGGAATTATTCAGAGTATCACACATCTCTTCTGCCACAATTATGGCTAGCTGATATGATGAATATAATTCCATGTGCTGCACTTAGCTTCCAGCCATTAGGTGTGACCCTTAGGCTTTTTAAAAGATTTGTTATATATTCTGCATTGACAGTTTTGGCTCTCCCTCTTACCATTGGGTGAGCCAGGTACTGTGGTCAGCAAGATCCTCTATTCAGGCATATAGCACTGCAAGGGGCTTCCCACCTTTTAGCAGGAATCTGTTTCCACATAGCCATTGTGAAGAGCTCAAGCCAACTCCACAATCTTATTAACATTAATTGCATCCCTTCGTCACTCTTCCTACCTCTAAAATAGCATTTTCTAGACTTCCGAGAATACTTAATTTCTGAATTAGAATTCTAGGTATGTTTCAAGATGACATCCTCAAAGAGTGAAAATTATTACTTTTTTCTCCCATGGGTTTCTGCAGTCATCTTCCTGACTCGAATGGGACAAAACTTCAGCCCTGGAGCAATGGGCAGCTGGGCAAATGGGAAAGACTGCCGTGTTTCTTAGTTAGGAGTGACCAACCAGTCTGTAACACTATGGTGCCGCCCTCCCTAAGCAGAAGCCGTTTGGAAGGAAGTTAGGCCAGGATAGAGGCTCAAACATGCAGAGGTGCAACAGGAAGATCTGAGAGGTAGGCAGTGGATGTCATTTTTGGCTGCTCAGAAGTGACTGTTTCTTGAATTAATTCCTTGCAGCATCACACCATTTATCTCTTGCAGCTCATGGTGTGGGAATTACTGCTCTCAAACAGTATCTTCATATCCAACAAAACCAAACAAAACCCATGCCAATAAAACATGATATGATAAAAAGGCACAGTACACTTTCTGAACAAGATCAGATCATGCCAGGTGATTCCCAGAAGGGGATCGACCTTGTTTATTCAGAAAGAGGCTGAAAACTGGGCTGTGTGGAAAAGGAGGGCTGTCTTTATGCGCCCATCATCTTAATTTCTGAAAGTAGGACCATGTGAGTCAACAGCTCTCCCCAAACAAGGACACTCATTCAGAAGCATAAGCTCTCTTTTTAATTAGTCCTATGGCAAGGGCAAGGAGCTAACCTTTCTTGATCCAAGGCAATCCAAGTTCTGAGATGCTGCATCCCAGAGGTGGATTGGGCCAAAGGTGTTGAATCAGTATGATACGTTGTATTGCAACTCTCATGACCATTTTCTATGTTTTAGGAAAGCCATTGCACCTTTTTAGAATGGAGGATATCATGCCAAAACCAGGAAACCACCAGACCATTGTATGTGGGAAAGGATGTATGGCTCCAGATATCTGGGTTCAACCCCTGGGGTGCAAGATCCTTTAGTCCTGCTTTATGGATTCTGAAGATAAGTAGTCGAGAGCAGGTGAAAAGGCCCAACTGGCACTGCCTTGACCCAGCAAATACAGATGGAGCTGAAGCTGTATTTGCTAGACTTAATCTCCCTCTCCTTTTCTTTGTGTGTCATGTCTTATTTAGATTGTGTGGCAGGGGACTGTCAAATTAACGCTTTGTAATCTGCTCTGGGAATCTTTGTGGCTGAAGAGTGGGGTATAAATACTCTAAATAAATACTTCAGTTCCCCTCTGTGAGCTGAACTGAAATGAAACCTTTCAAAAGCATTAAAAGATCTCCCATGACCTTCAGTTAACTTGTTGCTGGAACAGCTACTATTTCTTCAGCAGCAGCCAGACACTAACCAATCATTTCTATACTTCAGATAGAATACATTTTGGGTTTCCTTTTAGAGACATGATGAGGATGATGGTGACATAAAACAGAGTATAAATAAATATCATCATCTCTATACCACCTAAGGTCGGGCCACTGCGTGGATTAGAGAAAATTTTAGCAGGGAGAGTTTTAATAATAGCCAAATCCGTTTTAAAAAAATAATGTTTACTACTCTACTAAACACTGCTGGGGGCTTAGCAAATCTGAGTATGAATTCTAATGTAAAGATTCCTCTGTTGAAATCCCAAGTTCTTGGTACGCTATCGCAATGTAGAACACATGTTCTCTTTGTCATCATCGTCACCAGGCTTGTGTTGTCAAATGGACACAAAGTCAGCAAAGTCTCACGTTTTCAACTTTCTCAGCTCTTCCCAAGCCTCCAGAGTTGCTGTGTGTGTTATGTTAGTCTACAGCTGCAGAGCCAACTGAAGATTCAAAATAATGCAGGTGGTATAATCCAGTCATGGGCAAACTTCGGCCCTCCAGGTGTTTTGGACTTCAACTCCCACAATTGTGGGAGTTGGAGTCCAAAACACCTGGAGGGCCGAAGTTTGCCCATACTTGGTATTACCTGTTCTTCTCTCTAAGTTTTTCCATGTTGGACATGTCCTTCCTCTTTTCCTACTGCCTCTTTCTTTACAAAGTATTTTCATGAGTAATCTGTTCTCGTGATATAACCAAAGTATGACAGCCTCAGTTTCGTCATCTAGGTTCAGCAAAAATAGTAAAATAGTCAAAGTCTAAATGTATAAAACGTCCATAAGATTCAAGGTACAAGAGTTGTTTCAGAGTCCAAGACAACAAAACAACCAGCATAGAATACAAAAAGGCAGCATAAAAATCCAGTATAGAAATCCAGGAATAGTCACTTAAACTTGAAAACATGAAACTAGAAATCCCTTAGCAGGCTTGCTAAAATTAGACCATGGGTGCTGCTTCTTAAACACCAATGTTGACCAGACTGCTGAAAAATCCCTCTTGTCTCTCTAATATAGCCATGAAATCATGCTGTCTTCCCTGAGAACGGCTTTTTTATTTTTTGCTAACAATCGCTTTGACCTTTGCAAACTCTACTGGGCAGCTCTGTGTTTTGCGAAAACTAGATGTCTTATCTATCAGCTCATTAGACCGTTCACCTGGTATTTCCTCCTCTGAGTTCATCTCAGCCTCTGACCTTGCTTCCCTAGCGAAAGGCTGCTCAATAACATCTGGGCCCCTTTCTGGAATGTACCCTCCACTAGCTACTGGAGGCAGAGATGGCTTTTTTTCAGGACTTCAAATCACCTGCTGGCTCACAGGCCCAGAAATCCCAATCCCATGATCCACTTCCTCAGTGACAGTAAGTGCAGGCACAATCAAGGACTGAACTACAACACTAGGACACAATGGAGCAATGGATTTAAATTGCAGGAAAATATTCCATCTCGACATTAGAAAAAACTTCCTTGTGATGAGAGCTGTTTGGCAGTAGAATAAGCCTGGGAGTCTGGTGGAGTTTCCTTCTCTGGAGGTTTTGGAATAGAGACTGGATGGGCATCTAGCAGGAGTCCTTGGATTGTGTCTTTCTGGCTGGCAGAAGGGGATTGGACTAGATGACCCTCTGTGATTCTAGGTAAAGGTAAAGGTTTTCCCCTGACGTTAAGTCCAGTCGTGACTGACTGGGGATTGGTGCTCATCTCCATTTCTAAGCCGAAGAGCCGGCATTGTCCATAGACACCTCCAAGGTCATGTAGCCGGCATGACTGCATGGAGCGCCTTTTCCTCTCCCTTGTGTGTTTTGGGACTGACTTCCAGTAATAAAGAAACCGTGGCTCTCTAGCCCCCTCCATCCTGCATCATTTTTCCTTTCTTCATTTGCTTCTACATGGCCACATTGGATCCAGCCTTTTTGAGAGTTATTTGTCATTGATCGATGAGGCCTCTTTCTCTGACTTCAAAGGCAAAAGCTCTGTTGGGGGAAGGCAGTTGGGAGGGAGCTGAAAAGTCAAAGGCGGAGGCAACGGAGGGGGTGCTGGCTGGTGGGCCCCAGCTGAGAGATTGGGGCAACCTGGGAAGCCTCCCTCCATCCTGTAGAAAAGCAGGAACAATGCCCCACAGTATCTTCAGTGCCTGTCCTTCTCTTTCTCCTTCTCCCCCTCCCGCTTCTCCATCACCTTGGCCACATCACTTAATGTTGAGCAGGCATCTGTGCTGCGTCAAAAGCTCAAAGAGCCTTCTTTCCTTCCCGAAGAATGGGGGATTTAACACACTGAAGCCGTCGGACTTGTTGCCCAAGTGCCTATGGCTAATCGTATTAGAGGTGACCTCTTGGGATGGGTTTTGCATTGTCGCCGCAGGTTTTGTCCATCACTTGAGTGACGATCTGCATTGGGACGTAGTCATGCGTTGCCTGATTTAATCACCCAATTGGGGCCCCCTGTGCTTACCCCATATAGAAGCGCTTGGCCCCTGCGGCTTTTATTCTGCCTTCGGCAACAAGAAGCACCACTTAATGGAAGGCAGTGCCATTTCTTTTCCCGCTTTTAATGGAGAATCACCCTGCCACTTCTCTGCGTCCTGCGAATTTTAGCCTTGAATGCTTTTCCAGGGCAGCAGCCCGGAGTGGGGTTGAAGACTTGAAAAGAAAACATTATGGATGGAAAATTTGCCGCGAGAGCTGTTCATCTCCTTCTTTAAAAAATAATAATTCTTTTTTGGATAAATAACTCGTTTTGAGAGCTTGAGTGTCCGCTAAATGTGGTATTAGTTTTTGCTTCTTAAAACCTACTTCTGGAAAGGAACTGGGCCAAGCTAGAGTCTGCCTAGATGCCCTACAAAGTCCCCCAGATGAGTGCAACCTGCCAGAAGAAACGCATGGGCCGCATGGGAATAACCGAGAGAATCCAGAACTGAACTTCTCTTCTCCCTTATTCCCACCATTAAGTTTATTTTTAAAAGAGTTTCCCCAGTGGAGTATTTGACCACCTAACCACAGACATGGAGCCCCCGGTGGTGCAATGGGTTAAACCCTTGTGCTGGCAGGACTGCTGACCAAAAGATTGCCAGTTCGAATCCGGGGAGTGGGGTGAGCTCCCATCTGTCAGCTCTAGCTCCCTATGAGGGGACATGATTGAAGCCTCCCACCGGATGGTAAAACATCAAACATCCAGGTGTCTCCTGGACAACATCCTTGGAGACGGCCAATGCTCTTGCAGTTTTTCAAGTCACCTCTGATACAAAAATGATGCAAGGTTTTGCTTTTCTTGTTATATCTTCAATCTCCTAACTCTGCATAGGTGTGGGTGGGTGTTTGAGCATGGGTTGGTGTTCTTGTAATTATTGGACCTTCATACATCCCTGATTTGCAGCCATGCATTAGCTGTTCATTCTCACCACAGCCTTGAGAGGTAGGCCAGTAAAGCAGACTGGAGAACAGAAGCGACTAAGATATAGGGAGTGTGGGGCAGGGCAGTGGGTGGCCAGCATTACATCCTGAATATCCAGAGCAAATGGCAGTGCAGGCTGAGGAAGATGGGTGTTATAGTCTGATGCAGCATCTAGAGAGCACTCCGCAGGAGAAGGCTGCCCTAGTAAATAGCCTCCTTCTCCTTTGGCAAACGCTTGGTGAGCAGCGGCTATTTTTCCATCAGAACTTCCCACCACTCGCCTTTGTTGTGGCTGAGATTGGGTAGGTGGAAGGAAGAGTGACGTCAAAGTTCCTAGATTTGCAAGCAGCTTTTTTTTAAAAAAAACAAAAAACACAATTTACATTGGAGGGCTTTTTAAAAAAAGAAAAGAAAACGCAAATAAGATGGGGGAAAAAGCTGGCACAAAAATCACGATCCTGCCTGTGAACCGTGACCGCAGCCTCGGAACAGGGGAAAGGGGAAAAAAAAACAAAACCCTGCATACTGAATCTCTCCTTAAGTAGTACAGAGTCAAGAAGAAGAGGAAGGTTAGGAGCGGTGCTCTTTGCGCTCTCGGGTTTGAATAAATCAAAACTGCCTTCCAAGAAATGTTGAATTTGGAGACTTGGATTGATTAGGCCAATGAGGCACATATAGACAGTTCCTTATACCAGTTTTTAGGCACGAGTAAGCACCAAAACTTTCTCTGCTTGACATTCTGCCCAGCCATCCCACTTCTGCCCTTCGCCTTCTGTGATTTAGGAGTAGAACATACATTTTAGAAAAAAAAATTAAGGTTAATGTTTGCACCCATCATCAAGCTTTGAGCTTTGTTTCTGTGATGGCAGAATTTTGGGGTACCCACAGCACCCTATTATTGTGTTTCATACAGCATGTGGGGCATATGTGTTCATCACACTCACTGACCCAGTTCTGCAGGAATTGCCCAGTTACGTTCTAGTTCCCAGTTTTCCATCTGGAAAGATGCTCAATTCTGTCCATGCTGCTCTTTTCAAAACAAGTATTTTTATTCAGAAGGAAAGAATATACAGTAATAATACCAAGAAGCAGGGCTTTGTGATATATAATGCTCGAACTCATGCTGGACTGTTTTGAGGAAAGACACGCTTATATTTCTGTCAAGCATAGAAGGTTATCGTGGGCCTCGGAGCCAAGGTTACGGTGACAAAGTGCTTTATCTTGGGAGAGAGTTTGCACAGTCTTCCTTGAATGGGCATGGTGAAATGGAAAACAGGCCTGGAATGTTTTTAATTTTTTAAAAAGGCAGCTAGTCAGCAATGCAAATATCGTCATTCAAATCCGAACTGGACGAAGTTGCCTTATTGTATTGATAGGCCAGTGGTCTTCTAGCTCAATATTATCTCTTCTTTCTGGCAGCAGCTCTCTGGAACCTTAGGCAGAAAATGGTTTCTCTTAATCCATTTTCATTCTAGTTCAGAGGAAGGTGCTTTGCTGGATCACTGGTCTAATGTTCATCACTTAAAATACAACACTTCCCTGGGATTCGGAGATTCGGAGAAATATTTCTCCTCCCTATATAGAGATACCAGGAGATTGAACCTGGGAGCCTTTGTGTGCAAATCTTAGTTTAGAAATATTAGAGAAACCTTCCTCTCTTTCTCTGGAGGTTTTTAAACAGAGGCCTGTCAGGAGGGAGTTTCTTGGGAGTCCAATAGAGTGACTTTTCCTTCCCTGAATTGTGAGGCAGCTCTCTTGTAGCCTTCCTTTCCCCTTTGCCCCATGTGAGCCGCCCTGAGTCCCCGTGGGGAGATGGTGGCGGGGTATAAATAAAGTTTTTATTATTATTATTATTATTATTGTTGTTGTTGTTGTTGTTGTTGTTGTTATTGTTATTATTGACACAACGACATAGCAAATGACACAGCAAACAAGATAGATATGCTGGATTTCGTATCACAAAATCACAAGTTGAACACTTCCCAAGCGTTTAGGACTGTGTGATGTATTTACAGCAGCTGAGGATATGATCAATGGTTTCGTCAGCTTCCTTGCACAGTCTGCATTTTGGGTCATCAGCTGATTTTTCGATCTTGGCCTGAATTGCCTTTGTTCTGATGGCTTGCTCCTGGGCTGCAAGGATCAGGCCTTCTGTCTCCTTCTTCAGGGTCCCATTCGTGAGCCAGAGCCAGGTCTTCTCCTTATCAGCTTTTCCTTCAATTTTGTCAAGGAACTTTCCATGCAATGTTTTGTTGTGCCAGCTGTCAGCTCTAGTTTGTAGTGCGGTTTTCTTGTACTGATTCTTTTTCTGTTGTGCTTTGAGGAGTTTCTGATTTTTGACTTCAATCAAAGCAGGTTCTTCACTTTGCTTTACATATTCTGCCAGGGCATGTTCTTCTTTGACTGCTTGTTTTTACTTGTAAGAGTCCTCTGCCCCCTGATCTTCTAGGCAGGTCAACATCACTGCAGTCAACATCATAGCCGGTCAACATCACTGCGGGGGTGCAGTGAATGATGAATGGTCATGAGTTTTCTTGTTTTTCTGTCCAAATTGTCCGGTTCCACTTGTGTCCAGTTTATGATGCCAGCAGTATATCTTATGACAGGTATGGCCCAGGTGTTTATGGCCTTGATGGTGTTGCCTCCATTGAGCTTGCTTTTGAGAATTTTTCTGACCCTTTGTGTGTATACTTTGCTGACCACAGTTTTCACATGTTCATGCTTGATGTTGTTCAGCTGTAATATGCCCAGGTATTTATAAGCCTCTGGCTGTTGACACTTTATCGTTTGGCCATTAGGCATATTTATGCCCTCACTTTCAATGATTTCCGCCTTCTTCAATGCCACTGTCGAACTATTATTATTATTATTGTTGTTGTTGTTGTTGTTGTTGTTGTTGTTGTTGTTGTTGTTGTTATTAGTAGTAGTAGTAGTAGTAGTAGTAGTAGTATTGTGCAGAGACTCAAGCAGAGCAGCTCCAGATATGGTGCATAAGACCATCACATGAGACACTTTCCTCTCCCTTTATGATTCCCTCTATTTTGAAAGTTGGGAGGAGGATAGCTTTGAAATTCCTTTAAAGCTTTTGGGAGCTCCTTGTTTCATCCTCTGTGTGAAAGCGTGGAAAGCTTATTTTGCTAGACTACAGATTGCAGAGTGGCCAGAATGGCTGGGGGATTTTAGAAACCATATTCTGAAAAAAGTCACCTTTCCCACAAATTCTGAGCAGTGGTCTCTTTATTGATTAAATGACTGGAATGCTGGCTTCTCAGTAGCCACTCACTTGGTCCAAGTAAGAAGTACTAAAGATCCCAACTGGGAGAAAGCTGAGTGTTTGGTTGTTTTTTAAACAAACCCCTTTCTGCCTCATTTGTATGCCACAGACAATGGATAGTGGGCAGGTGGGCAGTTAAACAAAATTGAGGGCCCGGTAACTTTTATGGAGTACCTTGACCTCTATTTGGCTGCATTCTTTTAAAGGCAAGTCCTTTGTCATGCCAGCTTCACTTAGCTTCAGTTGTGTTTCTGCTCAAATTGTAGAACTTGGTAGGGGGGGCATCCATCACTCACATAGAGTTCAAACTAGTCTTTTTAGGCAGCTTTTATTCAAGTGCCCCTTTCTTCGTTCCCCACCCCTCCATCATAATTTATTGAAGAGCCTCGTTGAGGAGGTGTGACTCCGCTCTTCAGCACCATCTCCCTCCGAGGGCAGAGAATGGCTCTTTGTGCCAAGAGCCAATGAGCTGGAAAGGCTCATTTGCAAAGCCGGGAAGCGCTGCGGCACAGAAGCGCAACAGTGCAGCAGCATCCCTCCACTCCAAAGCATGCAGCTGGGTGATGAATTGCCTCTCTGTCGCTCTCCTGGGCTGCCAGTTGAACCTGGTGGCAAGCTGATTGAACACCATGATGGCAGACATTTGTCCCAGAAATGACTTGCTGTGACAGAATCCAGCAGGGCTTCCACTCGCTGTCTTTCCAGCGGGATATGTTTTGCTATCTCTAAGAAGCATGGTGGCAGTCTGCATTGCCTTTGTGGTCTAAGATATCAATATGACATGGAGACCAGTATTGAGGACGTATGTGTTGTCGAAGGCTTTCATGGCCAGAATCACAGGGTTGTTATGTGTTTTCCAGGCTGTAAGGCCATGTTCCAGAAGTATTCTCTCCTGACGTTTCACCTACATCTATGGCAGGCATCCTCAGAGGGAGATGTGGACGAAGCATTAGGAGATAATACTTCTGGAACATGGTCATACAGCCCGGAAAACACACAACAACCCATTGAGGACATATATTTCCAGAAGGCAGTCATGACAAGGGTTTGCTTGATGCGCTTTCCTCTTGGCATGTTTCTCCCCTTCACCCTCCATTATTGGATGCCTAATTAAGAGATTGCCTAATTAAGAAGAGAGCTCATGCTTCTGAATGAGTATCCTTCAAAATCCACAGCACTGTAGGTAACAGCTGACCTCCAGTTCCAACACTCGATGGTCAGGACTTCTCAGTTCTCAGTGTTTGTACCACATTAAGGTTCGCTTTAAGCCCATCTTTAAGTCTCTTTTGCTGTCCACCAACATTTTGTTAGAGATGGTTGGGAGGGATCAATTGTGTTGCAAAGGAGACCTTTGCCACAAGGGCTTTCTTTGCTGAGTTGGAGTTCAGACAGTTCAGGGTACAATCTGTGTCCTCTGTTAGCTAGGGGTTGCTACAGGCAGTAGTAAAGGCACTAGTAAAGATTCTCTGAAGATGCCAGCTACAGCTTCAGGCAAAATGCTGGTAGAACATGGCTATACAACCTGGAAACCACACAGCACCCCAATAGTAAAGCTGTTGACAAGAGCCACCCAGGGTCGTAAACTGTGTCCTCCGTGTACATTTAACACACCAGATAGTGCTTATTCTAAACCCTGGAGCAGTTTCACCACTAAGCTAATATGGAAACTGCCAATTCTCATTCGTGTTATCTTCTGTTTTGATAAGTACAGTTGGGATCCTGAAGGGAAAGTTTTGTAAAGCTTACTCTTAAAAGTGTAAAGTATTTGTGGGCCTCCCTAAGGGGTCCAGTGCGATTCTGTGGTATGCTTCTGCTCCACGTATAGTCAAAATACCAGGCTCTCTATTCTCGGTGGTTTCAGGTGTCCATTGGGACATATCCCCTATGGATACTGCATTTTGCAAAAACATTTCATCCACACATAAAACCAGTATAGCAAAGAGATTACATTTGCTCCTGGTATCACACTGGTTGTTTCACAGGAGAACAGTACATTAATGTAAGTCCTTCCTTGGCCTCTGGATCAATACTTTTCAGATATAGCTGGATACATCAGGGGGAACTTAACTGTAATTGCAATGGGCAGGCAGGGCTGGGACCCACAGAACTAGCCCACCATGGGGCTCCTTAGGCTTTTGAAGCCTTGAAGAAGCATCCCAATGGCACTTAAAACTCATCTGGCTCCATGTGACACAGCAGATCAAACTGGGTTGGAGGGATCCGGCATGTGTATTATATCCCATGCTTACTCCAGCCAGAGCTATTATGCAGCAATCCTATTCCAGATCTTTCTCTTGCCACCCCACATACATATACTGTTTAGTTTTTTTTATCAATTAACGGAGGGGAGGATGTTGCAACAATGTTCAGGTTCCTGAAGCTGGTTTGGTGTCAGTACAGTTGCAAACAGGGCTGAGTGGAGATGCAGACTCGCACCCTGTGATGGCACCTCATTTGGCCACGCTAATTTGGGCCAGTGAGCTCTTGCTGTGCTAATCTCTATTACTTATCCTGCAGGGAAGCGAGAAGTGGTACGGCACCTAATGAGCCAGTTGCCGGGTTCAGCTGGGAGCCTACTGGTAGTAAAGCGACTTAATAGGTTGTTAATTTTAGTTGGTGATTTCACTCTACCATCCAGAAATGTTTGCAAACAAAGCCAGCATCTCGATGGTGTTCCCTTGTTTCCTAAATTTCAGAATTGTTTTCCGTTCTCCAAATGTCCAGAAGTGTTGAAGACAATGCCTGGTTTGCTCAACAATGCTGCTGTTTTACTAACACCTTTCCCACCTTATCCTTGCAAATTGGAGATTGGTTGTAGAGAAGCTGTCCTCTCCGACAACTGCCGCACAGCTAATCCTTAAGGCACACTTCTCCGACCTGTTGCTCTCCAGTTGTACTGAATGATCTCTCCCATAATCCCTCACCAATGGCCACACGGGTTGAGGATACTGGGAGTTGTAGACCAGCTCAATAGAGGGAGTGGTACAAGGCTGCTCTAGATCCTAGTTGTCCTCATTGTTACTGTAGGTAGGACACTACTCTAGATATTGCAGGTCCATATTTATTTTTTAAATCTAATATTTATTTTTGATCACTGTTTTTGTATTATGTAATTTATAGTGTTGTTGACCACCCTGAGTTCCACTATCACAGTGCTTCTCAACCTGGGGGTGAGGGACGTTTGGCCCAATTCTATCATTGGTGGGGTTAAAGGGGCTCTTTGATTGTAGATGAACTATAAATCCCAGCAACTACAACTCTGAAATGTCAAGGCCTATTTTCCCCAAACTCTACCAGTGTTCAAATTTGGACATATTGAGTATTTGTGCCAAGTTTGGTCCAGATCCATCATAGTTTGAGTCCACAGTGCTCTCTGGATGTAGGTGAACTACAACTCCAAAACTCAGTGCCCACCAAATCCTTCCAGTATTTCCTCTTGGTCATGAGAGTTCTGTGTGCCAAGTTTGGTTCAGTTCCATCGTTGGTGGAGTTCTGAATTCTCTTTGTAGGTGAACTATAAACCCTAGCAACTACCACTCCCCAAATGACAAAATCTACCTCCCCCCAACCCTACCCGTATTTAAATTTGGGCGTATCGGGTATTTGTGACAAATTTGGCGCAGTGAATGAAAATACACCCTGCATAACAAATATTTAGATTACGATTCATAACAGTAGCAAAATGACAGTTATGAAGTAGCAACAAAAATAATGTTATGGTTGGGGGTCACCACAACATGAGGAACTGTATTAAGGGGTTGCAGCATTAGGAAGGTTGACAACTACTGCACTATTAGGAGACAGGAGCAATATTAATGCATTAAATAATAAGAATAATATTTAATAGAGGGGGCAGTGGGCAGATTCTGATGATACATTCTGAATAGCAATTCCTGAAAACGGTTGAAGGAGCAGGGAAAGAATATATCACCCCTCCTCTGTATATAAAAAGTGTCCTGTATTTAAACTAGATAGTGGACAAGAGAAGTACAGTAGAGTCTCGCTTATCCAACCTCCGCTTATCCAACGTTCTGGATTATCCAACGCAGTCTGCCTTTTAGTAGTCAATGTTTTTGTAGTCAATATTCTCAATACATTGCAATGTTTTGGTGCTAAATTCGTAAATACAGTAATTACTACATAGTGTTACCTTGTATTGAACTGCTTTTTTCTGTTGATTTGTTGTAAAACATGGTGTTTTGGTGCTTAATTTGTAAAATCATAATGTAATTTGACATTTAATAGGCTTTTCCATAATCCCTCCTTATTATCCAACATTTTCGATTATCCAATGTTCTGCCGGCCCGTTTATGTTGGATAAGCGAGACTCTACTGTAGTTTGTATTTTGACTTTTGAGCAGACATCCATCCCTGCATATCAGAGCTTAGAGGAATATGTTTTGGATATACAGCTCTCAGAAGCCCCCAACGGCTGGGGGATTCCAGGAAGTAAAGTCTAAAAGAAAACAACTTTTCCAAACTTTGCTATGCACAAAATCTAGGTGCATGCATACAGAGCATTCTGTTTAGAGACTGCTTGAGCTAGAGGGAGGCATTTTGTGCAGAACTGCAAAATCAAGTGTTCTTGTCTCTCCCACTTTAATGTCAGTGTGCAGCTTGATTCAGTTGCTTGATCCATCTCTCATACCCTGTTTCCCTGAAAATAAGACATCCCCGAAAAATAAGACCTAGTAGAAGTTTTGCTGAATTGCTAAATATAAGGCCTCCCCTGAAAGTAAGACCTAGCAAAGTTTTTGTTTAGCAGCATGCCCAGCGCCTGCCAAACAGAACACCAGAGTATGCAGGATTGGTACATGTACAGTAGAGTCTCACTTATCCAACATAAACGGGCCGGCAGAATGTTGGATAAGTGAATATGTTGGATAATAAGGAGGGATTAAGGATAAGCCGATTAAACATCAAATTAAGTTATGATTTTACAAATGAAGCACCAAAACATCATGTTAGACAACAAATTTGGCAGAAAAAGTAGTTCAATACGCAGTAATGCTATGTAGTAATTACTGTATTTATGAATTTAGCACCAAAATATCACGATATATTGAAAGCATTGACTACAAAAATGCGTTGGATAATCCAGAACGTTGGATAAGCGAGTGTTGGATAAGTGAGACTCTACTGTACATACCATAGTGTGTTGTACATGGAAATAATGGTAGTAACAAGAAGTTCTTGATAGGATTCACAGTTTGTCTGATTATGCTGGTTTGTGATGACAACTACTGTACAGTATATAATAAATGTTTATTTTTTTTGTTCAACAATAAATGTGAATTCTTCTTCATGGAAAAATAAGACATCCCCTGAAAATAAGACCTAGCACATCTTTGGGAGCAAAAATTAATATAAGACACTGTCTTATTTTCAGGGAAACATGGTAGCTGTTTGTTTTGAGGACTCCTCGCATGCAGCCAACTTGCTAGTTACAAACATCTGACTTACAAATGACTCTTAGTTAGGAATGGGTATAATAAGACAATAGGAAGTGAGATATATATACCCCTCAAAAGGAAAAATCCTTCCAGGAAGACCCGCCACTTTATGACCCTGTCCTCTGTGGTTTTTACTCCTACTTCCTTTCTCACCCCGAGTTTTAACCTAGTGTTCATGTGGCCCGCCCTTGGTTTTATTGTTCTTTTGATCTTGTTTAATGTAGTGTATATTTTCTTTTATTGTGTTGTTTAATGTGCTATGATTTGTTGTTCTATTATATTTTGTTATATTGTATTGTTCTGGGCATGGCCCCATGTAAGCCGCCCCGAGTCCCCGTTGGGGAGATGGTGGCGAGGTATAAATAAAGTTTATTATTATTATTATTACTTGTACCGCAAGTGTAGTCTGGGTTGTTTATAAAAGGAATAGCGAGTGGTTGGTTCTTCCTTTGGACTCCATGGGCTTTTCTTTCTCTCCCTCCTTTCCTCCAGACCCTTTAATTTCTTGCTGCAGGATTTCCAATAAGACCCTTCATGCGTTATGAGTACTTTGCAGAGAATGGGCTTCTCCTCCGAATCTCCACATTTCCCTCAAACCAAATTCGTTCAGAGCGGTGTTGGGTTTCTCCTTTTAGCCGACCGGCCAAATTGTTTTTTTCCCCTCCCTTAAGCGAGCTGGCCTTGGATAACACAGGAATCGACACACTATTCCTAAATCCTTTCTTGGATTTCCAGCAAATAATCCATCTCCAGCCCATCGTCCCAAAGTCCTAACCACCATTCGGGTTTTTTTCCAGGTCAGGCCCTGCAGCCCCCTGCCGGACACGGGGCCAAATTGCACGCCCTTCCCGTTGGCTCCCAAAGAACCCTGTGCCAAAGGAAGAATTTGTCACCTTCCCTTCTGTGGTTTCCCTCCCTCTTTCTCTCTCTTTCCCCCTCGAAAGGGCCGGAGGAGGGCCGCAGACGAGGCTTTCAGGGAAATTTTCAGGGAAAGAGGCTCCTGGGAATTCCAGCTGCGGATGGAGGATCCTTTGCGTGTATGCGCCCATGCTCTCCAGTGAAAAAGGAGTGTGCGTTTAAACGTGGGTTTCGCGTGGATGGGGGGTTGAGTGCTGTCATGACCCATGCCATTTCAGAAGAACCACAAACACTTTATAGTAACAAAGGAGTGGAAAAAGCCAGTGCTTTTTCTGCAAGGCATGTGACTCTTCCCTGAGGTTTGGAACCCAGCGCTATGTTCCAGGCCTCAGCGGTTGCGTGTCAGCCTCGGTGAGGTTGGTTTTCTCCCATCGGCCTTTCAAGGGGTTGCTTGCTGTGAACGCTGCCTAAATGTATGTGTTCTCTTCCTTTTTTTCTCCCCACCCCGGGCCCCTCTTCCTCTCCCTTCCCCTCCCCTCCCACTGCAGCTGAAACTGGCGTTTACTTTGGACAAGGAGAACGGGATGCCACAAGGCTGTTACATCTATCAGTACCGGGACAGCAACAAGTAAGGCCTGCAGAGTTGTCCAAGGGAAGGAGAGGGATGGAAGAGGCAAAGGGGAGGCAAGGCAGTGTGCTTGCCCACTTCTTCCCATTTGCTTGCACTGGGAGTTGGAACTGCGTGGCCACTAAGGGGCACTGTAGCTTTTGGCCCGTGCTGGAAAATGCCTTCCCACTATAGAGATGTCTAAGTCTGAGATTGCTCCCAAGTCATAGATGACCCAGACTTCAGAAGTGCACATGGAGCAGCATACTCAAGATAGCCAGCCAACTAAACCACAGACAACAGATTAAGTGATATCATGTGTTGGATAGATAAGGGATCAGGTATCTAGGAAACAGCTGCCCCTTTCAGATTTATTTTAATTTATTTATATGTTGCCTTTCTCCTGGAACAGGATCTAAGGTGACTTCCAAGCACAATAAATTAAAAACATCCAGTCCAAATCCTCTTTCTTACAACAAAGAGATAAGATGCCCGTTCAGACATTGGGTGGAGAATGACCCCATTCACTGCTTCCTGGATTCCCCAGTTATAAGCAATGCCATCTGAATTTGACTCCATTTATTTAATTGGCGTTTGTCTCATCTCTATTACTAAATCTAGAAAGATTTTTGGGGACCAAGATAACTTTGACAAAGGGGAGAAATGGAGCTCAGCATTGCAAAAATTAGAGCTAAGTGTCACTGGGTGAGACACAGATTTTCAGTTCCCAAAGGCTGTTCTTTTTTAGGAACTGTGGGACAGTTGTAGGCCAAAACACCTGGGGACCCACAGGTTGAGAACCACTGCTTAGAAGACATTTAGAGCAGGGCATTGAATAGCATGGATAGCCCTATCTATATTCTTGAAGCAGGATGCTGAAGTTTATATTATATCATGAAAGCCACTTAGGGCAGTGGTTCTCAACTTGTGGGTCCCTCCCCAGATGTTTTGGCCTTCAACTCCCAGAAATCCTAACAGCTGGTAAACTGGCTGGGGTTTCTGGGAGTTGTAGGCCAAAACACCTGGGGACCCTAGGGAGAAAGGAAAAAAATCAAGTTATCTATCCTGCCTAGTGACCATGGGAAGTGTAGTCCAACGTATCTGGACAGCTTCAAGTTTAGGAAGGACTAAAGCAGTGTTTCTCAACCTGTGGGTCCCCAGGTGTTTTGGCCTACAACTCCCAGAAATCCCAGCCAATTTACCAGCTATTAGGATTTCTGAGAGTTGAAGGCCAAAACATCTGGGGACCCACAGGTTGAGAACCACCGGACTAAAGGCTTGTCTATGTTATTGATTTTGTTTCAGTAAACTGAATTTCCTTCAGGCTTGAGGTGTAGCTAATTGGAGATTGGAAATAAATGTTCCCACATGTGTAGAAGCTTTTTTTTTGTTGCACCCACACCACTATAGAATATGACTTGAGTTATCTGGAGCTATCTGCCCATTGCTTTTGCTTGCTTGCTGAAGCCCCGCAGAACCTGGGTTTTGTGGCTTAAACGGTACAGCCAGTCAGAGCCTGACGCAGGATCCTGTCCTCTTGAGGTCAGAAGGTTTGGGGTCGGCTTCCTCCCAACCCTCCAGTTTGTTGACCTGGCTTTCAGAAGCAGGGCCCCTTTCTCAGAATGCCGACTGCGTTCTAAGTAGGTCTGGCTCTCCTTTTTATGGTGGTGATACTGCTGGCAATGCATTGTGTGCTCTGTTCCCATATTAACATCAAGCAGGCTTTGTACTGCGTGTATTAGAAATCAAATGGGATCGGAGGTGAGGCTGCTGTTCCCATACAGAAGAAAGCTCAGCCTCTGAAGAAGCCTCTTAGGGGAGGTGAGCCTAGTGAATTTGGGATGTGGTGTTGTCCTGAAAGCTCAGGCCCAGAGCCCCTTTCCTAGATTGTGTCTTCCTGTGTAGCAAAGTGGGCCTGAACTGGATGGCCTTCGTAGCCTCTACCTTTCTCTGATTGTATGGGCCATCTTTAAACTTCTCCAGATAAAGAATGAGATATAGTTACCACAAAACCATCCCCATTTCAGAGGTCTCTCATGCTTGCACATTCTTCCTGTTTCATGGGAACTGTAACTTTCCAAAGTTACAGGGGTTCCTTTGTTAAGGGCGACACTCTCCCCCTGGTACAGTTGCAATGTCAGAGTCCTTTCCTTGGAATTAGCACTTAAAAGACCTCGGTCTGCTTTTGAGTAAAAAGGATATTTAAGATGTGAGAGTTTGGAACCACCGTGGTTGGATGGTGGTAAACCTTGATCCCTCTTCTTTAGCCCTTCAGTGATGGAAATGTGTTGCTTTCTGTTTATGGAAGGAGGGCAATTGGTTGCTTTTTCCATGTTTGTGGTGAGAAAATATGAAGATGGGAGGAGAATATATCGCTTCAGAATATCACTGTTGTGGGACTTTTGCATGTGAAAGACTTAAGAACCACTCAGTATTGTTCTCCTTGTTGTTGCTATTGACAAGTATGAAGGAGACCAATGAAGAAAATCAAAATGGCGTGTGTGTTCATGCTTTGGTTAGAATACTTCTTGATATATGTTTGTTTTTGCTGTCTGTTGGGGATGGAAACCATGCAGTCTTTGAAAGGTGTCATACTTCCATTCCCAGTACTCCTCATCTAGGGTGATGGGGTCTCAGTTCAACCACATTTGGAAAACTTGGAACATGCGCTCTTACATTGAAGAACTAGTGGTGCCAGAAGAGAAAATGCTATATTTAAATGCTCTGGAGGGACCAAGCCAGAGACCCTTGCTCCTGAGACCTCTACTAGTGTCCCATAAGCCCTGAGTAGCATGGGGATCCTTGGATTTTGCCACAGCACTGGGACAGCACTCTCTTCTTCTTCAAGAACTCCTTGAATCCTGGAGCTGATGTGGCCAGCCTGAAGATCTGGAGGAACAAAGTAGACTTCATGCCCCATTAAGGCGCCTTGCTTTGTGGGAAGCAGGAGGAAGGCGTTAGGGAAGGGGCAGCATTGGCCAAGAAGTATAAAACGCCTCAGTTGGGCTCCAGATGTTGTCAAAGCATGGTCCTCACTTGGAGCTCTCCCAGGTACTGGCTGCTTTGCTGCTTTGCTTGTTCTGCCCTATTAGTTCCCATTTATGGACTGTAACCAGGTGCTGTAGCTTCTGTTTCAGGGGAAGGAATTGGTAAAACCACCTCTGAGTATTTCTTGCGTAAGAAACACTTATGAAATCAATGGGACTTTCATCAGTGGACAGGTGACTTGAGGGCATATAACACAATTTCCTCACTCTGGATGTATAAACCAGGCAAAGCTTTCTCACTTCAGTGGAAACTTCCCCAAAGATGGCCTTGCATCTCTGTTAGGATGAAGAAGCTTTTCTCTGTGCCAGCTAGAAGTGGGTTGAGGACCAGGTGCCTGGAGCCATCTCTTCAGTGTTTGTTGTCATGGTGCTAGTTCAGTTGCTTCTGGAGCCATTGCCCTGCCTGTGCTGTTTTGTCCCTGATCCCTAGCATCTTTTGGGAGTGCTTTGACTGTGTATTTCTACCTGACGGGATGGCCTTGGTAGTCTCTTCCAAACTGATTGTTCTATAAAATGCACATCCTTGGTGCTTGCCCTTTTTTGAACTTAGATGCCTTTTGTGTTGGACACAACCTAACCAGGCCAAGCGGAAGAGGAGCTCCTCCCCCACATATTGCAAACTGTAGGGCTGAAAGCAATCTGTAATCATTGGCTTTTCCCCCTCTCTGTCTTACGAATTACAGCTTAAGGACGCTTTGGAAAAGAGAAGCATACTGTTAATAGCCCTGCAGGCATCGGCATCTTGCTAATTGCTCTCCTTTAAGACAAAGCCAGCCCTTTTCCTTGAAGTTCCCTGGCTGAGAGGTAAATGGCTCCCTCAGGACCTAAGTGCTGCTGCTTGTGACATCCAGGAAAAATTACATCTTCCCTGTCAGGGCTTTGCTAGAGCTGTCAGCCTGGGTATTAAGAGGATTAGGTGTGGAGGAAAGAGGTGTGCGCCAAACAGTTTGGCTCTCTGTGACAGCCTTGTTCCTGCGCTGAGGTTGGAGTGATGGGCAATCCAGAAACATAAACCCAGTGAGAGGTCAGGAGGTGTCGGAGCACCAATGCTCAATTCTCGCTCCACTCAACTGTATATATGAAGCAGTCTGAATATGCTGCAGGAAAGGGTTGGAAATAAATGGCTCTAGTACGAGGACGGTTGTGGCACTTGGAATACAGCAGTTTATTTGGTGTTTTGGTGGCAAGTCCTTGCTTGGGAGCGGGTTCCATTCAGATCGAAATAATATTTTCACCACCTGCCAGCACATCAGCTCTGAGCTGATCCAGCTCCCAAGAAGGGTGGAAAGTCACAGAGATAAAACGGCCCGTTTGGCCTCGGCACTGGTTCAGGACATAGCAGGCTGGAATCAGTCCAGGTTTAGTGCTGTAAAACTCCAAAGGAAACATAATCCTGTTTGAAAGGGAGAGGAACACTCCCATTTTCTTTGTGCTGCAGCACGCAGAGCTACCAGCCAGGGATTTGCAGTGAGAAATCGAGCAAACGGTTTAAAAGGACCGGCCGTGAGATCTGGTCAGTAGACCCCAGTTTAAGTTGTTGGAATTCACAGCCTGTCCTGCTTCTGGGATCCAAAAGAACGCTATGTATACCAAGGGTGGGCGGCTGTGATGAATCCAGAAGCTCATTCTCTGCACTGGGACACTTCGGGAGCTTCAGAGACGGCCAAAAATATTAAAATGCTTGACAAAGAGAAGGTTTCCATATTGCCGTTTGGAGTCACTTTTTCACGTAATGCGGGGATTAGGGTAAATGGCAGTTGGGCCTCCTAACTTTGCAGCGTTTGTTAACAAATGGGAACAAGAGGAAATTAAGCCTGGCCTCTTTTTAAAAGCCAAAATGATTAAACCGAGGTTGTATTTTGGACACATCATGAAATGACAGAACTCCTTGCAAAAGCCACTGAAGCTTGGTAAAGCTGAAGGTGAATTAATTGATTGAATCAAGGAAGTCATCGCCGGCTTGAGCTTGCAAGACCTGGTGTTGGTGACAGGCCTCTTGAAGATCTTATTCATACGTTCACACATGGATGGGAGCTAACTTAACCAAAAATAGCAGCCGGAGCAATTGGTCAAGCATGTGAACTTTCACCAGATACGGTTCAAACAGATACATTAGCCTGAATGCTGTTAAAAGTCCCATCAAGAGTCAGTGGGGCTTGCCTGCAAGTTGCTTGAATAATTTATTCCATTGCTGCACTCAGATAGGTGTCTTGAAGGTCCCTCATTTATAGGGTCACCACAGATTGAAGCCAAATGACGGAATTGTGTTTAATGAAAGTGGGATTATACCTGTTTGGCTTGCTAAACTTTGCCATGATGTTATGCTCTCAAAATAGCGACAAAACGTAATGTTCACATTTAAGAGAGGTTGGGCGATTGTCTGACCTGCCTTGGTCCTTTCGCTTTAGTTCCAGAGAGAGCTTGGGTCTTCTTTCACTTGTGTAATTTTCCATGAGATAATTTGGCAGCTACTGCTTCTTCATTCAACTCCAAATACCTGCAGATGAATGACCCATTTTGTTGTCAAACAATAGGGGGAACCCACTCCTGAAAGAAAGTGGGATCCAGGAAAGAGTTTGCTGCCTTGATGCTTGTTCCTCTGTGAATGCAAATACAGTATCTGCGGGACCAGTATCCACAGTTTCATTTATCCACATCATACAAAGTTTGTTCCTCTCTGAACATTTTATAGGCCCTGCAGCATGACTGCATAGTATTTTTCAGCCTGAAGTTCTTTATTCCAATTGGGTTTGCTAGTATTCATGCTTCACATATCCCCGCAAGATACAGGAATGTATCCCTGCAGACATTTGTCGAGTGCCCTGAAAATTTGTGAACATCCTGCAGCTCCTTCATGATGACATGATGGCAACAGTCTTGGACAGCAATAGCTCCCAAAGTGACCCATTTAAGGTGGAATCAGGTATCAAGCAGGGATGTGTTATTGCCCCTACCTTATTTTCCATCTTCATCGCTGTAATACTTCATCTTGTTGATGGGAAGCTTCCCACCGGAGTGGGAATCATCTGTCAGACAGATGGCAAGCTTTTTAACCTCAGCAGACTGAGAGCCAAAACTAAGGTCACCACAACGTCTATTATAGAACTCCAATATGCCAATGACAACGTAGACTGTGCGCATTCAGAAGAAGACCTACAAGCTACTCTAAACACCTTCGCAGAAGCATACAAGAAGCTCAGCCTCTCACTGAACATCGAGAAAACCAAAGTGCTCTTCCAATAGGCACCAGCTAGTCCCTCTGCAATGCCAGGAATACAGCTTAATGGTGTAACATTAGAAAACGTTGACCATTTCCGCTACCTTGGCAGCCACCTCTCCACAAAAGTCAACATCGACACTGAAATACAACACTGCGTGAGCTCTGCGAGTGCAGCATTTTTCAGAATGAAGCAGAGAGTATTTGATGACCGGGACATCCGTAGCTCTACGCCTGTGAAACATGGACGGTCTACAGACGTCACACTCAACTCCTAGAGCGTTTCCATCAGCGTTGCCTCAGAAAAATCCTACAAATCTCTTGGGAAGACAGGCGGACAAATGTCAGTGTGCATGAGGAAGCAAAGTCCACCAGCATTGAAGCGATGCTCCTGCGCCATCAACTCCGCTGGACTGGCCACGTTGTCTGAATGCCCAATCACCATCTCCCAAAGCAGCTACTCTACTCCGAACTCAAGAACGGGAAATGTAATGTTGGTGGGCAGGAAAAGAGATTGAAAGATGGGCTTAAAGCCAACCTAAAAACTGTGGCATAGACACTGAGAACTGGGAAGCCCTGGCCCTTGAGCGCTCTAATTGGAGGTCAGCTGTGACCAGCAGTGCTGCCGAGTTCGAAGAGGCATGAATGGAGGGCTTAAGGGAGAAACGTGCCAAGAGGAAGGCCCATCAAGCCAACCCTGACCGAGACCGCCTTCCACCTGGAAACTGATGAACTCACTGCGGGAGAACATGCAGATCAAGAATAGGTCTCTTCAGCCACCTAAGAACCCACCCTCAAGACCCCACAACTGGAGGACCATCGTCCTCGAACTACGAGGGATCGCCTAAGTAAGTACAACAGACATTGACATAATGCACACTCTAGTGCTGCCCTTTCTTGTCTGACCCTCAAATATAAGACCCTTTGTTGTGGAGGTGACTGATAGACTCCACTGAGCCATCCATTTGTTCCAGAGGTATCAGACAGGGATTCATGACCTAGGGCAAGGCTTCTTAGCTTCTTAAACCTTTGCCACCCATCACTGGCAGAAAAGAAAACCTGGCCAGAGCTTATCTGGGGTGGATCATATTTCATAGCCCAGAAATTTTCTTGAACAGAGTATGAGGACTAGAGAGCCATACCTGTTAGGTTTTGGACTATTTGTCTGGGAGGGACAAAGTATATTGGGTGAGTGCAGAACCACATCTCTCTGTAGCTTGGTCCATTGCTCAGAGAAACAGTTTGTGGGATTAAGGGAGATTGTCAGACTCTGAGACATTAAAACGCCAAACTGATTCGTGTTGTCATCCCCATATAACATGATAGTGTCTCTCATTGAT
Organism: Anolis carolinensis; assembly: GCF_035594765.1. Lineage (NCBI taxonomy): Eukaryota > Metazoa > Chordata > Lepidosauria > Squamata > Anolidae > Anolis > Anolis carolinensis. The sequence goes on along the minus strand of NC_085843.1, from coordinate 281,473,001 downwards.
CTGCAACACTCCCTTCTATCCATCTTCACTGGTGGTTCCCTAGAGCTATGCCTAGAAGGCCAGGGACTTACAAAGAGTAAAAGTCTTTCTTAGCAGGGATGGTGTTTGAATAATATCTGGCTGCCAGAACGGGTTCACAATTTGTGACAACTTAAGCACAACATTCAGAATCTTCCAAATATTTTCTCTATTGTGCCCTGGAAAAATAAGAACCCCTGCTGAAAATTTTGTGTGGAAGGTTGGCTATCCTTCCTCTGCTTGTCTTGCACTGATCAGGGTTCTGTTGTTACCATCAGCTCTTGTGTGTTTGTGTGCATGTCAGGGTGTCTCTGTATGTAATTCATTACGTCTGGGAAAGGGATGGGCCCCAACAGTTGGGGCACATCATCCCATTTTCAGCCCAGACAAAACTTAAAGTCACTTCCACCTATCAGGAGTGTTTTGATTGTGGATTGCTTCAAGGCAAGGAGGTGGACTTGATGGACCTTGAGGGTTTTTTTTTCCAACTTTATGATTCCAGTTTGTACCTTCATGTTGTATCAAAGTTTTGGTTTCCCAGTTGGGGCCTTTTTGTTGAAAATAAAAATGGGGAATGGTGTGGAAAGTAACCTTGGGAGGATACAAAAAGGTTTCTGGTGCTGAAGGCATCCAAATAGCATGGATTATCCATGCTTGAAGGTAGATATGAAGAAGAGTTGGGTATCGCTGTTGTTCAGAGGCCGCAGCACAGCTCTCAGTTGCAAATCTTGATTGAGTAACCATACTCTGCCATACCATGTGAGCGCAACTGCTGAGGGATTGGCCCAGCCTTTCACAAAGATTAGTTGCTAAATTGGCCTGCAAGGAAGCATTTAATAACTGTAGAGACGTAATTACTCATCTCCAGCTCCTGCCATTTGGAGGAACGGTGGCTTTGCGGGCAGCCCAAGGTATCCTTGTGCCACAGAAGAAGATCAGGAAAATTCCACGCTGTGCACCACAGACACCATGGCCTGCATTCATTAGACAGCTGGTATCTGAATGTATAATGAGCAAATTGGATTTAATATTATGATGGCACATTGCTCAGAAAGTGTGCTTCCAAGAAACACCAGGTTCACCCTTTGCTGGAGGTGGCTTTGTTTCTGTTTGCTCAAGAAAGCCTTTTCCAGCTAGCAATCTTGTATGTGTTGGTTTTTGGATTTTAATTCCCAGACCCACGAAGCCAACTAGATATTCTCAGAAATGTCATCCAGAAAGAGAATAGGAATATTCCAACTAATTGGCTCTTGACAGAAAAGACAGAGAATAAGGATTTCAAAGTGTTAAAGCCTTACGTGTCTGTCATGTCTCCCTTCCCATCTCTACGAGACCCATGTACTGGTTGACTTCAGATGGCATTGCTTTGAAGGGTGAGGTCTGCAACAGCTAAGGAAGCAGAACATGGCCCTGGCGTGGTCCACCCACTCACATCATTGTCAACTGTCGTCTATTATATGCTACTTCCATCTGTCAACTGACACCTGAAGGCATTCTGAAACTGTCTGATTTTTAATTAAAGCATCCATCAAAAGAATGTGGGGATCCTTTCATTGAGAAGAACGTGGGGATATAAATTAAAAGAAATGCAAAGTAAGTACCCCTTATCTGCAAACATGTACAGAAAACGTGCAGTTCAGAATCCAGACAAAGTGAAGGGCAGCTTTTGAAAAAGCAAACTGCCAAATTGCATTATCCATTGTCAGTTTTGGAAACTAATCACCAGCTGTGAGAAATAGAGCCCTGTTGCCTTAACACTTGCCTAGACGTAACCAGTAAGCATTGTCTGCTCTGACCAACGAAGACATGTCTATCACGTGGCATCTGGTCCTTTGAATTGGAGATGATATGAATTGAGCCTCTGCACCCTGTTTGTGGCTGTCTTCAAAGAGTAGGATAACAGATAGTAGTTGCCCCTCAACAAGACTAATTTACAATTGCTTAGCTCTCCTGGGACACAGGACCCTTTCATAGCCACTTTTGCTGTGTTTCTTAATGGGCCTGAGAATGCAAGCTGCCTAGCCCCACTGAAAAGCCTCTGACCCACTGACCTTGGAGGAACCATCCTTTTTAAAGGAGCCTCTTTCCCATTTTGCCAACATTTGAAAAGAGGCAGCCAAACCAAGACACTTGGCCTTCCAAGCTCCGAATGTTGAGTTTTGACCGTAAAAAAAGCAAAATCAGCAAAACCGATGATGCCGTGCGGTTATTACATTTTTACTGCAAAGGCTGACACTTTGCTCTGTTTCAAACTGTGATGCCCTGTGTGATGTTTTTAAACAAGGTCAGGACAGGGAGCCCCTCTCCAAATCCCATCCTCACTTTGTAGATTAAAGCAACACAAACACAGCCCCAAACTTCCAGCAGCAAAATGAAAAGATAGCTTTGAAAGGCAAGCCATGGTGCACAATTGTATGTATTTGTGGGAGTGAGTGAGAAATGGAGCAGGGAAGGTGCTAACCTTGGTGTTTATATCGTGCAAACTTTGCTTCTTCCCATGCAAAGTCCCAAAAGTGATAATGGTGCTCTTATTGCAACTTTTGGTATTGATTCATTTATATCCCACTTCTGCTGCAAGCTATGACTTACAATGACTTACAAACATTGAAACGAATTCAGACAAATGCAGACAAAAGCATATGGAAAATTATTGTTTAATTGCTATAGTGTTAAAGCTTTTCAAGACAAATGCTAAAAGCAAATGCAACAGCAGGCTACTAAAAGTCTTTTCTCAAACTCTTAGCATAGAGAAAATGTCAATATGTCATTTTTAGCATTTTTAGGGAGGCGATTTCAAAGCCTGGGTTTACAAGTTCTTCTTTTCAATAGAGTTTGCTGTTATCCGCAGTTTTACGTATCCATGCAAAAATTTGGAAATGTATCCCCTGCAGATACATTGCTCATAAGGTATGCAGTAGTGTCTGACTCCTTTAAGCTTTTGTGATACTCTTCAAATTTTACCGACACTTCAGCTAGATGTGAGGGGCAAAAAACTACCCAAGACATTTGACACCTTATAGTCTTCTTCTGCTCCCTGCATACCACAAATGTCAGGTTTCAGGAGACATGGTTTCATCCCTGTACAAGGATATCTTTGCAACTGTTGGGCTAGAAATGCTGTAAAGGAAAAGAAGGGAGGGGGAGTTTTTGGTAGCTGAGAAACACTCCCAATACCATCCCGATCTTTCTTTGACTTCTTCAAAATAGTGGCATTTCCCCAACCCAGGTCACCAGACATCATTGACGGCTGCTTTCCTCAGCTCTTGCAACTACTCTGATGTGAGGAAAGATGAGTTTAAAGATCCCGCTGACCTTATAGAACTCTTATGAACCCCCCCCCCCCTTGGCACCGCAAACTGTAGCCTTGCCACTTCACAAACCTGACAAGTGTGAAGGAGTGTTTGTGTGTTTAAAAGAGGCTTTGCTGACTGATCACATGCTCTGGAGACCAGGCGGGTTGGCCAGCCAGTCGCTTGCCTTTTCCTGAAGGAGGAATAGGAGTAGGACTGGAGTCGGTGGGCTGAAATATACTTGGACCTTCATCCCACCCGCCTCCTCCACCCTTCGCTCTCTCTTCATTCACTCCAAGGTTGGCTGGAGTGCCTTGGCTTCTTTCAACACGATGGATGAAAGTGTTGGCCTCCCTCTACCTGCCCCATAATGTTAGAGCTTGTCCAGAAACCCTGCATCCTCACTGAACAAACAAAGTCAGTCCATTTCCACCCTTTTGCTCTCATCCACTCTTGCGCCACTGCTGTTAACCCCATTCTGATTTCTGTCATGTTTAAGTCAGTGTAGTCTCTTTAGCTTCTAGGGAGAGTTCAGGTCTGATCCATTCCTTTTTAGCAGTCCATGGTATTCAAACTTTTCCCAGCACCGTATCTCAAATAAGTTGATTTTCTTCCTATCAGCTTTCAGCAACACACACAGACATTGGAAATATGGTGGCATGGACAATCCTAAGTTTAGTATTTAGTGGTACATTTTTATACTTCAGGATCTTGTCTAGTTCCATCATGGTTGTCCTTCTTAGCCTTTGTTGTCTTCTTATTTCTTAAGCGCAGCCCCCATCTGATGGAAAGACAGTTGCATCTGTCAAGTAGGGAAATTTAGGTAAGCTTTATGCGGGAGGCTAATTTAACTAATTTACAACATCATAAAAACTGCCACGAGGAAACACGAGGAAAGGAATGAGGAAGTACAGCCACTAGTGGACAGTGAAGCAACAGCTCCCCCTGTGGCCGGAATCGTGAAGCTGGAAAAAAAAGTTAAATGCCTCTGTGTCTGTCTATATATGTTGTTTGTCTGTTGGCATTGAATGTTTGCCATATATGTGTTCATTGTAATCCGTCCTGAGTCCCCTTCAGGGTGAGAAAGGCGGAATATAAATACTGTAAATAAATAAATAAAATTGGGAAATCTAGAATAGCAGTTATCCCTCCACATTTGTGGATTGACTTTGGCAAATTTGATGGAAACATCTCCAGTTCGATTCTGCGTTCAGGTTCTCCCTGAGGATGGCTGTAGACTCATGCCGGAGATTCCAAGAGATGCAATTTCACATGAGAATGTGCTTTTTAAATTTGCATCTTTTTCCACATTTGCCCCTGATCCCAGCAAATATGGAGGGCTGACATTACTTAAATGTCTGAATGATAATAGTATCTGACTGTACATGGTTCTTATTCTGATGTTTGCTGGCTCCCAGTTTCCTGTTTTTCTTAAACACAGTCAAATTTGCATGGCTGCACCCAGAGACTGCCTCACTAAATCAGCCCCTGTAATTGGATACCACAGACGTGAGGGCAGTGGTATGGCAAGCATGAGCTTCAACAGGGAACCATGTATGGTTCTATACTTAGGCAGAAAAAATACAATGCACAGATACAGAATGGGTGACACTTGACTTGAAAACATTACAAGTGAAAGGGATCTAGGAGTCTTAGTAGACTTCAACCTGAATATGAGCCAACAGTGTGATGCGGCAGCTTAAAAAGCTAAATAGATTCTAGGCTGCATGAATAGGGGTACAGTGTCAAGATTGGAAGTTTTAGTCCCCGTCTATTCTGCTTTGGTCAGACAGTTCAAGATGTGGACAAGGTGGAACATGTCTAAAGAAGGGCACTCAAAATGGGCAAAGGTCTGGAAGCCATGACTCCCTCTGAGGAATGGCTAAAAGAGCTGGGGATGTTTAGCTTGGAGAAGAGAAGGTTGAGAGGGACATGAAAGCTATGTTTAAATATCTGAAAGAATGTCCTATTGAGGAGGAGCAAGCTTGTTTTCTGCTGCTCCAGAGACTGAGGCACAATGGACCTATAGTTTCAAATACCAGGAAAAGAGATACAGTAGAGTCTCAATTATCCAACTTAAACAGGCCAGCAGAACGTTGGATAAGCGAAAATGTTGGATAATGAGGGATAAAGGAAAAGCCTATTAAATGTCAAATTACGTTACGATTTTACAAATTAAGCACCGCAACACCATGTTTTACAACAAATGGACAGAAAAAGCAGTTCAATACACAGTAACGTTATGTAGTGATTATTATATTTACTAATTTAGCAACAAAGCATTGCAATGTATTGAAAACATTGACTACAAAAACATTGGCTACTAACAAATTGACTACAAATAAAGATAAAATTGCATAAAATGAACCTACAGTAACAACATTGTTGGAAGTTAAATCTGTAAAAATTCAGTCCTTGCTGCCTAGAGAAACAGCTGTGGATCTGGGCAGGAGGCAGACTGCGTTGGATAATCCAGAACGTTGGATAAGTGAAGGTTTGCTAAGCGAGACTCTACTGTACCACCAAGACATTAAGAAGAACTTATTTGACAGCTCTTTGACAGAAATTTGCAGCCTGGAAATCAAGTGGAATTTCCTTCTCTGGAGGTTTTTCAGCAGGGGACGGATGACCATCTGTCAGTTGTGCTTTGATTGTGTCTCCTTGCATGGCAGAAAGGGGTTGGATTGGATGGCCCTGGGGGTCTCTTCCAACTCTGTGATTCTGTGTGATGAGGACATAGTTGCACGAAATGTGCTTGAGCTCACAGCCTTCACTCCAACCGCCGCAGGTCTTGCTAGCACGCCTGCGGTCGGGATTTGGTACCGTCTCCTTCGCCGCTTGTTCACAGTTTTGGAGTCACTTTGTTCACTGGCTAAAGCAAGAGTTCTCAGAGCCAGGTTTTCGACATGCAAGAGTTGACTGCAAGATGCAAAACAGTTCCTCTTACCGGAGTTGGCCGGGCCAGCCTCGCACAGACATGGTGCGTCCAAAGCCACCTTCCAGCTGCCCTCCACTTCTCTACCAGCTGTTTTGTGTGCACGCCTTTCCCTGGTGAAGACATTAATTCCATTAATACATATCAGATTAAATCTTAATCCTACAGCTTTTGAATGTCCTTTGGCATTTACAAGATAATGTTCTGTTTTTCATGTCCCCTGCTCAGCATCTCTTTCAACAGATCCCTTTCTCTGACAATCTCTTTTAATATTTTGGGATTACAGTGCAGCTCTCGAGGAGGTCTTCTGCATAGCAAGCAGAGCCTGGATCTCTCAAGAGTAGTTCAGCAACTTCTCCACAGCATTTGGAAGACCTGTCCCCAGCATCTCCTGGGCCATGTGGCTTTTTAATGGTAGAAAAAAGAGCATTTACAGCAGGTTGTGGGGGCTTCTCCACAGGCTATTTATGCACTAAAATCAGAGTAGCATTTTTGTTTTTGCACAGCCTTTTTCCCCCTGAAGAGTTTCCCATTGGCATTCATTGGGTGTTGTCAATATTACTTACTTACTTAGGCAATCCCTCGTAGTTCAAGGATGATTGTCTTCCACCCTGGGAGTGTGTCCGTAGATGGCTGAAGAGACTTATTCTTGATCTGCATGTTCTTCCGCAGTGAGGTTTCCAGATGGGAGGCGGTCCCGGTCAGGGTTGGCTTGATGCTCCTTCCTCTTGGCATGTTTCTCCCTTAAGCCATCCATTCGTGCCTCTTCGAACTCTGCAGCACTGCAGCACTGCTGGTCACAGCTGACCTCCAATTAGAACGCTCAAGGGCCAGGGTTCCCCAGTTCTCAGTGTCTATGCCACAGTTTTTAAGGTTGGCTTTGAGCCCATCTTTAAATCTCTTTTCCTGCCCACCAACATTACGTTTCCCGTTCTTGAGTTCGGAGTAGAGGAGCTGCTTTGGGAGACGGTGATCGGGCATTCGGACAACGTGGCCAGTGGATGGCGTAGGAGCATCGCTTCAATGCTGGTGGGCTTTGCTTCTTCTACCACGCTGACATTTGTCCGCCTGTCTTCCCAAGAGATTTGCAGGATTTTTCTGAGGCAACGCTGATGGAAACGCTCCAGGAGTTGGGTGTGATGTCTGTAGACAATCCACGTTTCGCAGGCGTAGAGCAGGGTTGGGAGGACAATGGCTTTATAAACAAGCACCTTGGTCTCTCTACGGATGCCCCGGTAATCAAACACTCTGCTTCATTCTGAAAAATGCTGCGCTCACAGAGCTCAGGCAGTGTTGTATTAATATGTTGTCAATATTAATGCAGTGCCTGTATTGTTAAAACCGTCGATGGAACAGTATTTCCCATTTGAAAGCATTGGTGATGCTAATAGTTAAGGCAAAAAAGTCAAGGTTGTTATTGCAACCACTCCTTTAGTGCTCGATTTCAATTTTTCACCCCATGTATTTAGGGTTTATTCTTAGACTAAGGCCTGTGCAGCATAAAGTCTGTGGATCTGTTACAGCCCCTGTGGTGGAATTCAAATATACCCATACGTCATAGTCCTTTTTTTTTTGGCTTGTCTTGGCTTCCGCAAGCCCATCTGCACAAGAGAAATGCCTATGTTACTAGGTCTGCACTATTTCTCCGTTTGCTGGATTCAGATGCTCTTGAAAGCGTTGGCACTGGCCAGAAGTCCGCCAGCAGTGTTGCATGGCCCACCATTGTCTGAGGTCCTGTCAACAAGTGAATGGCTGGGAGGTGAAAGCCTTGGGTGCCTTTGGTGCCAGATCCAGTAAGGAGAAACACAGATCATGTGGGGGACAGAAACAGCAGGAGTTGAGGCTGAAGCGAGAAAAGGAGGGACAGGGTATGGAGAAATAAATGGGAAGCAGCCTAAAAAGGGGGTTTGGGAGATGACAGGGAAGTTTGGCAAAATGAAAAGGTGTTTGTGTCTCAGGAAATGAAAAAGGCTAGAGGCAGGCAAATGGGATGCAGAGTGCAGAAAAGATGGTGCTGCGACAGAAGAGACAAATACTGCAGAAGAGAAAGGGTTAGGAGAGAATGGGCTCAAAATTCTTTCTGTTGAGATGTTCATATAATTGCTTTGTCTCCTCTCACACTGTCACAGAGTCCCATTGAGTTAATTAAAATGTGAAAGAAGCCTTTGGAAATATTTGAAATGCACTTTCTTGGCTCCAACCTCAGGTGTGTTAAGCAAACTGTGCATTAGTGGAGTTCCTGCCATAAAGACTCAACAGCATTGTTAACCTTCTTTTCCTTTAATGCTTTTAGTTAATGCATCCCAGAGCTTCACTAAATGGCATTGTCTTCCCTAGCTTGCAGGTCTGCCTCCTCTTGACTGTGAAACTTCTTACATTAAATCTGAAGCTAGCAATGATGCATGGCCAAAACCAGTGGAAAGACTCTGGTGGCATTTCCAAGTTTCTGCCTCTTCCATGTGTCTAAAGAATCGGAGCAGGAACATCTCCGAACATCTGTGTAGATGTGTGACAGGGACACCATTCTCAGCCAGTTTTGTCTCTGAGCAATGGAGATGCTGGGTAAAATACATGTATCCTAGGTCCCACAGATGTCAGAGCATTCCTTTCTTTCTATTGGTTGTGGAAGTGGTGCAGGCCTTCAGTATACCGTTAAACTGCAGCTCGTATGTGCATCAGTTCTCATAATCAATGTTCGAGACCAGCATGGTTGATCTTCTCTGATCTGGCTCAGGGTTTCATCCCTTCCCAAAGCGAACTTTATCACCATAAGGGGATCTTGTTGTGCAGGGATGAGGTTCTTCTTGTGCTCCAGATGAACTGCAACCTTGCATTCGTCTCCATTGATTTAAGTTGGTTTGGGCTGCTAGGAGCTGCAGTTGAACAATACCTGGAAAGCCAGCATAAGTCCCATCCCTATGATAAGAAGTAGAGTCTCTGAACCAGTGGCTTCGCAGCCACAGAAGGAATTTCTGTCACCCCAGGCTGTAGCTGGCTCACTGGGAGACTCCATACTCTGCATTCAAAGGATTCTGGACTCAATCCGTGGCACCTCCATCTAAAACAGAGAGAAAAACTTGTGTTATACAGCAGTCCAGTCAGCAAGCCCCTGGATCTATGGTCTAACTTGTTGTAAAGCAACTTTTTGCATAGATTATTTTTTCATGAGGACTGAAACCTGGCTTGCTTTGCTTTTTAGGACAGGATCATAGTTTATTTGATAGTTCAAATACTTGGTGCACAGAAAACCCTCGATTCAAGTCCAGGGAGAGTTAGGACTCTTGTCTGAAAATCCTAAGGGTCTGTTCTCAATTGACTTGAGGAAGGAGGACCACAGATCCAACTTATTACATGGCTGCTTATAGTGATATCTGTAGGTTTACCATTTTGTGAGAGCAGTCAAAATCCACCACTCCTAATTTGTTTTGTTGGCTTGTTTGTATTTTGTATTTTTCTCATTACACCTCATGTTGAGGCAACTAATAACATTTTGCATGAACGGTACCTTGGCCGAGGCCAAGCCCAAGTCGTCCCTTGCTTGTTCTGGGGAGGGAGAACCGTCTTTGAAGTTGGATTCAGTGCCAAACATGAACGCTGTCAGAAGGTACTTAAGAAGTGCCGTTGACCAAGCAGTGTGCACTGTATCATTTTGTGGGCAATGAGAGCTGTGTATTTTGGCCTGAACAGGGTATTTAGCTGTCTAGTACTGGGTTGTGGCATTTCCCAGGATGTTTGTTCATTTTCGTGGAACTCTTTCTGTGTTTCCTTCCCTCTCCATTGTACTTTTTCTGTCCCTGGGAGTGGGATACACAGAGGGAGATGTGGGTGCTCTCCTCATCCTTTGCAAGGAAGCAGCGCAAATTAAGATCAAGGAGTACTTTTACAAGAAAAATAAGCAGAGATTCACCTTAAAATGCCTTCCTGACCAAACTTTGGCATCAGTGAGGTTCAGCTGAGAGCTGAAGGAGCAAGCTTGGGAAGTAATATCTTTTGTCTTATTCAGCAACCGTTCCTCCAAGGCAATTGCCGGCTGTGGTTAAAGAGTCCCAGAAGAATGTGTGTTTGTGTTGTGTTTTAATGAAAAACTTCTGGCAACATCAGCAAAAGTCAGACACAACTTTGGCGGACTTTGTCTTTAAGCCAGAGGACATGAATGACAATTTTACGGGACTCGCCATATTCGGCTCATTGGTTATGCACCTGCCAGTTCGACGTATTCCCTCCCAGATCTGGCATTGACTGACTACACATTTATTTCTTCTTGTTGTTATGTGCCTTTAAATCATTTCTGACTTAGGGTGGCCCTATTGCAAGGGTTTTTTTGGCATGATTTGTTCCAAGGAATGCGACCCACCCTCTGGGTTTCTGTGACCTAGTGCGGATTTGAACCCTGATCTCACAAACATCTAATCCAACATTCAAACTGCTATACCACACAAGCGCTCATATTAATTTCTAGAATGTTTTTTAAAAGTCTGACTGGCTCACAAAATTACTAAAACACAGCAATACAAATAAGTGCAATCCCTAGACTGCTCAAAATAATAGCATACAATTGGACCAAGCATATGCTATAAAGCCAGGCACTTTTTAAAAATTGTGGTAAGTAATAACATTAGGAATGATATGAAAGGACTGTTACTAACTCGTTTTGCTGAACCTAGGGCTCAAGTTTGGGACAAGTCTCGAAATCCCTAGATGTTTGGTCCATGCTGCGTTCTGAATTGGGTTTGGGAAGGAAAGTCAGTGTGGTATAGCAGTTTGAGCATTGGAATCCAGAGTTTGAATCTTTACTCTGAAATGGAAACCTATTGGATGACGTTGTGCAAATCACACATTCTCAGCTTCAGAGGAAGACAATGCCAAATCTTTTCAGAACAAATCATACCCCCAAAAAACCTGTAACAGAGTTGTCTTAGGGTCACCAAAGGCTAGAAATGACTTGAAGGCTAACAACAAGAAAAAATAAAAAGGTTAAGCCCCTTTAAGCTATCTGTGTAATAAAAGGGCCTTAGCAGTGTGCTGACTTCAGAGTACAGTGGGCCTTTGGTATCTGGGAATACCAGTTTACTATGCCATTGTATGTAAAAAGACATGTATGTTTGTAGCTCCAGGGAAGTCTGGGAACCAAACCTCAGTTGCATCAGATGGCAAAATGGCAAGTTTGAGCCCTCCCTCCCCTCCCTCTCTCTGTATATATAGCTAATGTTATCTAAGAGACCCTAAGGAGGGGTGATATTATCTTCAGGAGGTTGCTTTCCCTCCCTTTGAAATGAAAACAATAATCAAGTTGGGGGCAAATCGGACACTATCAATCACAGGTGGTTGAATCCATGCAGAATCCATGGATACAGAAGGCTGACCGTACTATGAAATAATGCTTGGAATTATCCTCATAAGAAGATACGTATCCAACAGGTTGAGTGTTTTTAGTTGAGAAGCAGTTTGCTCTCTGCCTTATGCAACTAGAACCTTGATAAATGGAATTTGTGGTGACATTTGGAGATGTACTTGCAGGAACAAAGTACTGGCACGATGCTGAGCAACTGTGTTGTGTTCCATCATAAACTTCACAATTCCATCTTTTTGATGGATAATCAAAGAAGAAGGCCTTTCTAATATGAATGACTGAGCTTGCTCCATTGGGGAGTGGAAGTTCTTCAAACTTATCATTCTGCCTGTGGGGCAGAATGAATGTTGAAGGCCAGGGGTGGGAAAAGAGTGACACTGGAGTCATAGTTGGCCCCATGGCAGTTTGTTTAGACTTTATTTATTTATTTATTTATTTATTTACAGTATTTATATTCCGCCCTTCTTTCTCACCCCGAAGGGGACTCAGGGCAGATTACAATGAACACATATATGGCAAACATTCAATGCCAACAGACAAACAACATACATTAGACAGACTCAGAGGTATTTTAAACATTTTTCCAGCTTCACGATTCCGGCCACAGGGGGAGCTGTTGCTTCACTGTCCAGTAGTGGCTGTACTTCCACATTCCTTTCCTCATGTTTTGTTGGCAGTTTTATGGTGTTGTAAATTAGCCTCCCCCATAAAGCGTCCCTAAATTTCCGTAATTGACAGGTGCAACTGTCTTTCGGGGCTGCATAGGTCAACAGCAAGCTGGGGCTATTAATGGTCGGAGGCTTAACCCGACCCAGGCTTCGAACTCATGACCTCTCAGTCAGTAGTGATTTATAGCAGCTGGTTACTAGCCAGCTGCGCCACAGCCCGGCCCGACTTCATCTCTAGCATTCTTCCCTTTATTGGGAAAAGTTTGAATTACCTCACCCGGAATCCTTCAGAAGCAGCAGCTCAACTTTTAAATGGTGGTCTCTGAACTGTTGTATAGATCAAAATTTACCTGTTTTGAATCAGCAATGTGATCTGGCAACTAAAAAAGCCAATGTGCTTCTAGGCTGCATCAACAGAAGTATAGTGTCTAGATCAGTGGTTCTCAACCTGTGGGTCCCCAGATGTTTTGGCCTTCAACTCCCAGAAATCCTAACAGCTGGTAAACCGGCTGGGATTTCAGAGAGTTGTAGCCCAAAACACCTGGGGACCCACAGGGTGAGACCCACTGCTGTAAGGAGTGACATAGGGAGCTAGGGATATTTAGCTTTGAGAAGAGAAGTTTGAGAGATGACATGAGAGCCATGTTGAAATATTTGAAAGAATGTCGCATTGTCTAGATCTGATCTAGAAACTAGGGCGCAACAGGGCAAAGAGATTCCTTTGCTCCGTTGTGTCCTAATCTAAAAATTTCCCGATGGTAACTGCTGTTTGACAGTGGAATATGGTGCCTGGGAGTCTGATGGAGTGTTCTTCTTTGGAGGTTTTTAAGCAGCAACTGGATGGTTGTCTGTTGGGAGGGTTTGGATCATGTGGTAAAATGGGGCTGGGTTGGCTGGCTCTTTCAGTCTCTTCTATGGTTCTGTTAGATTCCACCTAAACATTAGGAAAAATTTCCTGATGATAACTGCTGTTTGACAGTGGAATATGGTGCCTGGGAGTCTGATGGAGTGTTCTTCTTTGGAGGTTTTTAAGCAGCAGCTGGATGGATGTCTGTTGGGAGGGTTTGGCTCTTGTAGTCTCTTCTATGGTTCTATTATTCAAAAGCAACGGGTCTTTCAGTCCCTTGCAGTCTTCTCCCTTTTTGTGACACTTTCTGCAAGTTTCTTGGGGGTTCTCGAGGCAGGAAATGGCTCCTGGGCCCCTCCAAGGTCCCCCACCCCTGCTGTAGTCTTGCACAGTGTTGGTTTTATTTATGTGAAACCTTTTTACTGTACTCCCATCTCCCAGAATTCTGAGGTCTTTCTTACGAGGCCATAAAACTGCACCAAACCAATCAAAACATAATCATGTGCCGAACCGCTAAACAAACCCCAAAAGCCAAAAATAACCTGTAAAAACGTCAACTCCCTTTACTAGGACACCACTCCGCAAGCCTTTTTTGGGGGGTGTCCCATCTGAGTGCATGGCTTTGGGCATCTCCGTGGGGCACAACGAAACACCTGTTCCACCCCACACCTCTCAGCGACAGCCATGGAAATGTGGCCGGGATGCCCAAAGGGGCAAAAGTTCAGATCTGGCCACTTTGCGGGTTCTGGCACCGTGGGCCTGGCAGCCAAGGTTGGCTTGGCCTCCGCTGAGGAGGAAACCGTAAGCGATGGCATCGGAGCATACTCCTCACATGGGATTCATTCAGTCCGATCTCCAACGGCCTAGTCTCTCTGTCTCTGTTTCTTTTCATTTTTTTCTTCCCTGCTGCCATGAAATACTTCTCTTCTCACTCCATCCTGCCAGATGTAACCAGGCCAAGCTCTGAGCTCTGGGCGGCATCCAGCAAAAAAAGTCCCCGTCTGCCCTTGGAGCGGCCGGCAGGCAGGCAGGCAGGCAGGGAGGGCTCCGGCCCGCGGCTCCCGTTAAGAAGTGAGCCCTGTTGCTGGCCAAGCTGCAGCTCCAGCTTTGCCTTATGATCCGTTCGTTGCTTTTCCTAAACCACAAAGCAGCACCTCTTCACTTAATCCCTCTTTTTCTGGATGCTGCGGCTCAACTGAGAGTTTAAAAAAAGGTCTCTGGTGCCATGCTGGAAAGACTTTTGGTGTGTGTGTGAGATTTATTCTCTGAAATCCACCCAATACCTTCTCATGGGTCTCAAATATCGTGGCTTATCAGGGATGCCCTGAGATGACTCTGCTGCCCCAAGGCAACATCTCTGCACTTAATCCATCTTTTTCTCCATGCAGAAACTCAAAGGAGTGTTGCAAAAGGTCTCTGGTGGGCTGCTGGAAAGGCCTTTTGTCTTTATTCTCTGAAGTCAAGCTGGTAGCTTATCAGGGGTGACCTGAGATGACTTTGCTGCTGGCCATTCCCTCCAAAGCATTTATTCATTTATTTATTTATTTATGTACAGCATTTCTACCCCACCTTTCTCACCCGAGAGGACTCAAGGCGGCTTACAAAACTGGCAAAATTAAATGCCAGTTTTTTTTTTTCTTTTCGTGTCAGGAGCAACCTGAGTTGCTTCTAGAGTGAGAGAATTAGCCATCTGCAAGGACGTTGCCCAGGGGACGCCCAGATGTTTTGATGCTTTACCATCCTTATGGGAGGCTTCTCTCATGTCCCCGCATGGAGTTGGAGCTGATAGAGGGAGCTCATCCGCACTCTCCCTGGGTGGGATTCGAACCTGGCAGAGCTTCAGGTCAGCAACCCAACCTTCAAGTCACAAGGCCTTTATCCCCTAGGCCATCGGAGGCTCCTATTAAATGCCAGTAACACAATACAATTAAATGAAACATAGAACATTTAAAACAATTAGGCATTAGTCAATAAAAACAATATACAAAGCTTAAAACATATAAAGTGCTTAAATCCATTCGTCCAGCAGCCTTGCGCATAATCCTTAGTCCAGACCGTGTCAAGCCATAAAGCTTATTCATTAAACGCTTGCACACATAACTATGTCTTTAGTTTCTTCCTGAAGTCCAAAAGAGATGGAGCCTGCCTGATGTCATTGGAGAGGGAATTCCACAGCCTAGGAGCCACCACGGAGAAGGCCCTGTTTCTCGTCCCCACCAGCCGCGCTTGCGAGGCAGGTGGGACCGAGAGCAGGGCCTCCCCAGATGATCTTAAGGTTCTAGTTGGATCATAGGAGGAGATAGGTTTGGACAGGTAAGCATCCTGTTCCCTCTATATCCTTTCACGGGGCTGTTCAATCGCTAGCAATTATTCAAAGCAACGTTCATAAAAGACATGATGGGAAGCCAACAATATCTTTGAAACTAACTGGGAAGGAGTTTCCAGCATTAGCTTTCGCTGTAACAAAGGGTACATCTACACTGTAGAATGAATGCAGTTTGACACCATGGCTGTGTTATGGAATCATAGCTGTAGCTTTACAAAGCTTTTAGTGCTCTCAGCCAAAGGGTGCTAGCGCTCCACCAAACTGCTACTTCCATTATTTCGTAGATTTGAGCCATGGCTGTTGAAAGTGATGTCAAACTGTATTAATACTGCAAAGTAGATGCAATGCTTTGTTAAATCTTTAATGAACAAACGCCCATGCTACAATTTTATTTATCTAACACTCTATCACTCTATCTCAGGCATCTTCAAACCTCAGCCCTCCAGCTCATAGAATTCTGGGAGGCTCAAACAGTTGGAGGCCACAGTTTGAGGATACCTGCTCTATCTATCTGTCTATCTTTGCATATAGAGAGCTTTCTTCTTCAAGGGGAAAGATAATAGAATTAGGCAGAGCAAACCTCATGTATTCATTGGCCATCCAGTTTGGAGCACAATGGGAATGCCCCATGAAAGAGAAATATCTGGGAGTAAAGGAACGGTCAGCTCCCTCAGGAGAAATATGTGGAAATGGATTAAAGGAAGAAGAATAATAGAAGCGGAAGAGACCCGAAGAGCCATCCAGTCCAATTCCATTCTGCCAGGCAGGAAGACTCAATCAAAGCACCCTCGACAGATGGTCATCCAGCCTCTCTGTAAAAACCTCAGGAGGAGAAATCTTGACTCCCAGGTAGCATTCCACTGTCAGATAGCTTGAACTATCAAGAAGTTTTTCCTAATGTTTAGGTGGAATGTCTTTTCCTGCAGTTTGAATCCATTGCTCCATGTCTTGGTCTCCTTATTTTCTGACAACAAGCCCTGTACAGTCATGGAGGGAAGGACATCACAGCTTCCTTGTCCCTTGAAGCCCTTTTGAATTCAAGAAGAAGCATCTCTTCAGCAGGGAAACTGCTAAAATATCTTGTGTAAGGTGGAGGACACAACCCCACTGCCAGTATTCAGCTAAGAGAGAACTGTCATTCCATCCATCACTTTATTTGCACTGGGTCCCAAATTCAAAAGAGAGAGAATTGCAGCAAATAAAGCATATAGTTAAAATGTAAAACAAAAAACAAAAAAGAACAAAGCAATTCTCAAAAGCTAGCTGGAATAAAAACATTTTTACCTGCCACTGAAAAGTTGTCCTAGCCTCACTAAAAGTGGGTTCCAATGTCACAGAGAAAGCCGTCTCCACATTTTCAGGTTTTAACTTGCTGATTTGATTATTCAAGGATTTTATGAATGTGTGAGTAATCGCTAAGATGGAATCTACACTGTAGAATTAATGCAGTTTGAAACCACTTTATCTATCATGGCTCAAAGCTATGGAATCATAGGAGTTGTATTTTTGGCGAAAGGCTAAAACTCTGAGGATTCCATAGCATTGAACTGTGGCAGTTAAAGTGGTGTCAAACTGCATTAATTCGACAGTGTAGGTACCCACCTCCTGTTAGAGGAACTAGACATTCCTAGAGAGAAAACTAGAATCCTACTGACTCACTTCCCTGATCCATGGCATTAAATAGTAATGGTACTTTACAGAGGCGCATGAACCTAGAGGACAAGTCCTCACACCGAGGAGTTTGCAGCCATCCTTGGATGCTCCGGTTTTGATCATTCGGGTGGAAAGCAGAGCAGTTTCGCAGAGTTTGGTTTGGGTTTTTGTTGATGTTTGGTACTTTTTATAAAAAGTTATTTCTAGGAATCCACTGGTCATGGGTACTTCTTATAAAGAGGTATTTCTACGAATTCACTAGTGGTCATTTTCCATAAAGGGAGCAACACTGGCACCTGGTGGTGGTTTAATGGAAAAGTCACTTCTGTCTTTAAAATAATGGTCTTGGATAATAATTAGGTTCAGCTCTGGTTAATGCTTGCATGGATGAATAATAATAATAATAATAATAATAATAATAATAATAATAATAATAATAATAATAATAATAATACATCACACAGTCCTAGACACTTGGGAAGTGTTCGACTTGTGATTTTGTGATACGAAATCCAGCATATCTATCCTGTTTGCTGTGCCATAATAAAATAATAATAATTTATTTTTCTATCCTGCCACCATCTCCCCGAAGGGACTCAGGGCAGCTAACATGGGGCCAAGCCCAAAACAAATAAAATAAAACAATTACAATGGATATCTAGATCAAAAACAATGATACATCAATCAAAATTTATTTAAAATTATTATTATTAATATTATATTATTGTATTGGGCTTGCCCCCATGTGAGCAGCCCCGAGTCCCCATTGGGGAGATGGAGGCTGCATACAAAAATAAAATGATGATGATTATTATTATAATTATCAAATAAAATAAGCAATTTAAACATTTTAAAATACAATAAAACACATAATAACCAGAACATGGGTAATGATACAAACATCAACCACTAAAGATAAAAGGGGCCGGGCATATAAAAAGACAGGATTTCAAAGCTTTTTAATAAAGTGCATAATCAAGTGTCAGAGAGTCAACCGAGATAATATGGGATAAGGTAAGGTAGGAAGGAAATAAAGTGCTAAAAAGCAATGTCTCGGTGAAAGGGGTCTATCAATGAATATCAGTTGTTGTAGCTTTATTGCAGAGGAAGCAACCAGCAAAACCACTTATGGCTGCAAAGCCCATAACTATACCCAGTTGTGTGGAAATGCTATAGAAAGGAATTCAGCACAGGTTCACATGCGACTTATTTGTAGTGCAGCCTCTCAATATGTGAATGGATCACTGCATATCTCAGTGGAACCTATTGCCAAAGTGCTTCCTCCAGTTGAAAGACAGCTTAGCTGGATTGTACATTATTGAGGAGAGGCAGTGGAATAAAATGAACCCAATCTCTTGAAGAGCCTGGTGTCTGAAACCACATTGACTGTATAAACGTTGCTGTAGATCTGTTGTGGTCTTTAGCTACGTGGCCCACCATCCAGTCCAGAATCAAAAGGTGTGATCTGTGTCCCATCATAGTCCATTATTATTGCAGCCTTAAGTCTTTAGGGCCAATGGCCAATAGCATTTCACAGTTGTGTGAAGTAGTGCAGCATTCCTAATGTACGCAGAAATGGGCAAGATTAGCGGCTGTTGCTGTTAACTTTGTCTGCAGAAAGTAGTGATAAGCATTAAAGGTAAAGGTAGAGGTTTTCCCTGACGTTTAGTCCAGTCATGTCTGACTCTGGGGGTTGGTGCTCATCTCCATTTCTAAGCCGAAGAGCCGGCGTTGTCCATAGACACCTCCAAGGTCATGTGGCTGGCATGACTGCATGGAGCGCCGTTACCTTCCCGCCGGAGCAGTACCAATTGATCTACTCACATTGGCATGTTTTCGAACTGCTAGGTTAGCAGAAGCTGGAGCTAATAGCAGGCGCTCACTCCGCTCCCAGGATTCGAACCTGGGACATATAGGCATTTTGATTTGTATTAGACCTTGAAAACCCCATCCTCTAGTGGTCAATCCAGATATTGCACCTTGAAGGTACAGTACAGTACTTGCTACTTTCTTTCCAGATATCTATATGTCCGTCTATATAATTAATACAGTTTGATCCTACTTTGAGTGCCATGAGTTGATGCTATAGAATCCCAGGAATTATAGTTTTACAAGGTCTTCAACCTCTTGTGCCCAAGCATGCTGGTGCTTCATCAAACTACAGTCATGGCAGTTGAAGTGGTGTCCAGTTACATCAATTCTATAGTGTAGATACACTCTTAGATCATAATTTTCCTATCAGTTTAAAGGCATTTGAAGTCCAGTGCATTAGGAAACTGTCAGATTGCTGATGGTCTGAAGGCAGACATATATTCGCTTTCATTTAGTCAATATTCATAACAGAACATCTCAGAGCTTGTAAATTTACTTTGTAAAATGAATTCCTTACTCAGATTCACCATAGTGGCATAATCTCTTGCCCCTTTTCTCTTACAATGTTTGTGAATTCACTTATTCCACGGCATCTTTCTCTTTCACTCTCTTGTTTCCAAAACTTTTAAATCAAGATGGGATTGATAATGACAAAAACCCTCAAGCTGTTAAGTTTCCTTGGCAAGACTTGCTCAGAGGGGGTTTGCCTTGGCCTTCTTTGGAGGCTGAGAGAGTGTGACTTGCCCAAAGGCCTTCTTCACCATCACTAACACTGTGTCTTCCATTAAACAATACAGTATCTGCAAGGACGAGAGAGGGAGATGTAAAGCCTTCCAGGGCTATAGGGAACAGAGCACAGTCTGTTTTGTTGATATGTTTATAATATATGATGGTGTTTCCACTTGTTGCTGGTGTAACTTTTCCTAACTGCATTCTTCCTCTCCCCAGGTTGGTGGAGGAGTTTATGCTCCTGGCAAACATGGCTGTCGCGCACCAGATCTTCCGCTCCTTCCCGAAGAAGGCTTTGCTGCGGAGGCACCCCCCGCCCCAGACCAAAATGCTCAACGACCTCATGGAGTTTTGCACCCAGATGGGCCTGGAGATTGACTGCAGCAACGCTGGCACCTTGCATGTAAGTGCGTATGTCTATTTATGGAGTGGAGGGGATGGATGTGAGGAGAGCAAAACAACTGGACGAAGGGGTCTCCTGTCACAGCCAGCAAGCGGTTTGTTTCCAGGACTTTTTTCAATGGCTAGTATCCACATTATATTCATAGAATTATAGTGTCAGAAGAGTCTGCCAAACAGAAAAATACAATCAAAACACTCCTGAGAAATAGTCACCCAGCCTCTGCTTAAAACCTCTGGAGAAAGGGACTCCACCATTCTCCCAGGAAGCATATTCCATTGTCAAACAGATTTTACCATCAGGAAATTCTTCCTAATGTTTTGCTGAAATCTTTTTTTCTCTGCTGTTTGAATCCATTGCTCCACTGTGTCCTCGTCTGTGCAGCAGAAAACAAGCTTGCTCGCTCTTCCATGCGGCAGCCTTTCAGATATTTAAACAGTGCTGTGCAGTAGATTAAGCCGCTAAGCTGCTGAGCTTGCTGACTGAAAGGTCGGCAGTTCGAATCTGGGGAGTGAGGAGAGCTTCTGCTATTAGCCCCAGCTTCTGCCAACCTAGGAGTTCAAAAACATGCAGATGTGAGTAGATCAATAGGTACTGCTTCGGCGGGAAGGTAAAAGTGCTGGCCACATGATCTTGGAGGCGTCTACGGACAATGCCGGCTCATGAACTTAGAAATGATTAGCACCAACCCCCAGAGTTGGACTCGACTGGACTTAATGTCAAGGAAAAACGTTTAGCTTAATCATGTCTCTTCTCAACCTTCTTTTCTCCATGCTAAACATCCCCAGCTCCTTAAGCTGTTCCTCATAGGGCTTGACTTCCAAACCCTTTATCACTTTGGTTGCCTTCAATGGACATTTTCCATGTTGTCAATATCCTTCTTGAATTGTGATGTCCAAAACTGATCATAATCTTATTTCAGATAAGGCCTGGCCAAAGCAGAACAGAGTGGGACTATGACTTCCCTTGGTGTAGACACTATACTCCTATCGATGCAGCCTAGAATTGCATTGGCTTTTTTAGCTGCCACATCACACTATTGACTAATGTTCAGCTTGTTGTCTATTAAGACTTCCTTCCCATCACCTGTCCTCATGCTTAAAGGAATAGCTCCTGCCAGAAAGTCCTGCAAAGTGTAAACAAGCAAAACATTCCCTCTCCCAGGCAAACATCCTATCTTTGGCTTCCCTGTTTATGGGCAGAAAAGTACCAGGCTATTTTACAAATGCCTAAGTATTGTCAAACCATTATTGCCGATAGCAAGCCACCTGGTGCATTCCCTGAAGGGACAGAATTTAAGCTAAGAACCTCAGGATTCCTACTCCTTCCCATAAACTATCCTTGTATCAGGGGCATTATGGAAAGCACCAATTTGGGGGAGAAGCTGCCCTGTAGATATTTTTCTGGATCAACTGTGTTTATCTTTTTCTCTTTTCTTTTTAGAAAAGCCTGAATGAAATCTTTGGCGCTGACAAATACGCAGAAGCCAGGAAAGAGGTGCTGACCAACATGTTCTCACGACCCATGCAAGTAAGTACAGACACTGACTAGTTCTACCATGAACTTGGGCTATCAGCAAAACCAGAGCCTCTGAGACAGTAGTTCTCAACCTGTGGGTCCCCAGATCTTTTGGCCTTCAACTCCCAGAAATCCTGAGAGCTGGTAAACTGGCTGGGATTCCTGGGAGTTATAGGCCAAAACACCTGGGGAGCCATAGGTTGAGAACTACTGCTCTAAGATTATGACTGAACTGCTAACTGCTGCCGGCTGTTAGGAATTGTGGGAGTTGAAGTCCAAAACACCTGGAGGGCTCAAGTTTGCCCATGCCTGTGCTAGAATATACTTTCCAGTTACTTTGCTTTCCCAAGCTGGTAATTTCTCTCGGCATGGGATTAGGCTCTAAAAACTTCCCTTCATGCTTGAGCAGCAGCTAACTGTTTATCTGTTAGTTCTCTCATTGCTGGATGCTTCCCACATCTTTAGGACTTCTATTTAATGTCTGGCGGCTGTCAGCATCATTGGTGGAACCAGAGCTTGGAAGATATGTTGTTGAAGGCTTTCATGGCCGGGATCACAGGGTTGTTGTATGTTTTCCAGGCTGTATGGCCATGTTCCAGAAGTATTCTCTCCTGACATTGCACAACCTCTGAGGATGCCTCTGAGGATGAGATGTGGGTGAAATGTTATGAGAGAATACTTCTGGAACATGGCCATACAGCCCGGAAAACATACAACAACCCAGAGCTTGGGAGTTTTACATCCCACAGTAATACGAGGGCTATCCAGAAAGTTCATGACGTTTTGGAATTAAAAATAAACAAAGTATAGGAGAAAACATTTACCATATTCAGTTGAAAGCCAGACCCAAATACTAGTTCTCACCATAGTCCCCACTGAAATCTAGGTAGTTATCATAGTGATAAAGTGTTTGAAAAGCCCTTGAAATGCAAGGAAGGTTTTTTGGGACAGGAAAGGTGTGCTTCTTGCAAAACCTTAGAAGAGCACCTTCTTTGCAAGCATCTGCAAAACAAAAGAGCGATCGAGGAAGATCGTGCGGAAAGCTGAGCGCACCATTTGACAGCTGAGAGAAGGGAAGCCAGCCTGGTTCAGGACGCAAGCCAGGCGGGAATCTTGGGGGGGGGGGGGAGGGCTTTTCAAACACTTTTATCGCTATGATAACTACCTAAATTTCAGTGGGGACTATGGTGAGAACTAGTATTTGGGTCTGGCTTTCAACTGAATATGGTAAATGTTTTCTCCTATACTTTGTTTATTTTTAATTCCAAAACGTCATGAACTTTCTGGATAACCCTCGTACATTGACATTAGTAAAAAAAAGCTGACCACCATTGCTTTTCCCGTTGCGTATTACTGACGTTTGAGAGAAGGAAAACACTGTGTTACCATTACCTGTGGTTTCATTTACCTGCATCTGTCAAAATTTGTTTTCCCTAAGCATTTCCCAGATCTTCCAGTGCTAGGCCCGGGCTGTGGCGCAGGCTGGTGAGCAGCCAGCTGCAACAAATCACTCTGACCAAGAGGTCATGAGTTCAAGGCCAGCTCAGAGCCTAAGTTTGTCTCTGTCTTTGTTCTATGTTAAGGCATTGAATGTTTGCCTTATATGTGTAATGTGATCCTCCCTGAGTCCCCTTCGGGGTGAGAAGGGCGGAATATAAATACTGTAAATAAATAAATAAATAAATAAATAAATAATAGTGTATGGTATGCTTCTGCTAGAAGGTGCACGTGATCACCTACAAAGCCCTGAACGGTTTGGGACCCTCCTACCTTAGTAATCGCCTCTCCCCCTACGAACCTGCATGATCTCTTCGTTCGTTGGGGGAGGCCCTCCTCTCACTCCCACCTCCGTCACAAGCGCGGTTGGTGGGGATGAGAGAGAGGGCCTTTTCCGTGGTGGCCCCCCGGCTCTGGGACTCGCTCCCCAGGGAAATCAGGCAAGCCCCCACCCTGATAGCATTCAGAAAGAGCTTGAAAACCTGGCTCTTTACTCATCCCCATAGCAATCTGTGTCTGTGACCATTCCTGTACCGGTTTATACTTTTTACCTATGTCAACTTGATAAAGACACAGGGTCTACTCCCATCCCAATTTGCACTTCCAAGAATTTGCAGCACTTTATCAGTCACCTCGTGTTTACAATATTTATATGGTGCACCTTACCCAGTCTACTTTTATAACCTCTCCATTTTAATCCATGTTTTTATAAGCTCTTGTCATTTGTTTTTACTGGCTAATGTTTAAATTTTTATAATTGTGCATGTTTTTTGTCTATTGTTGTGTTTTATATTGCTATTGTTTTTATTCAGGCTTGGCCCCATGTAAGCCTCCCTGAGTCCCCTTTGGGGAGATAGAGGCGGGGTATAAAAATAAAGTCATTATTATTATTATTATTATTATTATTATTATTATTATTATTATTATTATTATTATGTTGTCCATAGAGTCATTCTGGAGTTGTCCGCTCTAACCATTTCCTTCTGTTGTTTGGCAGAGAAGGGTAAAGGCCTTGTAAAACTACATTTCCTATGAGCCATGGCTCTTAAAGTGGTGTCAAACTGCATTCATTCCAGCTGCACTCCAGGGCTGTGAACAAAGCTTAACAAATGCATGGGCAGTCGTCCCGGAGCGTTCCTTCTGAGAGGAGGACTATCAGCCGCTGAGCTGCCTTTGATTTACGGCAGGGCTGATCTTGAGATCAGCTACCCCGAGAGGCAAGCCCAGAGCGTTCAATCTCTTTGACTGATGGCGGCAAGAGATGGGGAAATGGCTCCGTTTTCCCGGGGAGTGTGGAGGAGTGCGCGTGGGTGTAGCAAAGTCTCGCCAAAGAGGAACTCTGCTCCACAAGGAGGTCACGGGGACCTTGGAAGGCTTCGGGGTGGATTTGGGGGCTCCCAGGCCAAAAGGCATAGCTCCCACTCTCAGGATCACAGCAACCCTTTGGTGACATTGCAAGCCCATCTGTTAAAAGAGTTTACCTGCTCCCACTGCCCCATCCATCATCCCTTCCTGTCTGGCCCCCAGTATTTGTGCTTGCCCTGCTTCCCCCATCCCTGACAAAGCTGACTCCAAAAGACACACATAACACAGGAGAAGCAGATTTTTAACAAGAATGCTGCAGAAAGGAAGCTGTCATTGGTGTTTCATTTATGTAACACTAATAAAGCATGGCACTGGTACAGTTTCATTGTTTAGATGACTTATTTATTAGGTCATTTATTCTTACAGCCCTTCTATAAGGGAAGATCAGCTTTGCAATTGGGCCAGCTAAGAGAACAGAGACTTCTCTCTGCTGCTCTTTTTGTAATGTGCCTGGAGAGTTGTCCAAAGGATTAACAATGCATTTATGACCTTACATGCCAGTGGTTTAGATTTGAACCAGAACCTTCCGAATTTGTGAACGACAATCAGGAATTATTTATCTATTATTATTTATTTACAGTATTTATACCCTGCCCTTCTCACCCCAAAGGGGATTCAGAGCGGCTTGCAGAATACACACATACAGCAAATATTCAATGCTGATAATACACTTAACAAGGGCAGACAAACACAAACAAATGTAAAGGCAGTTGTTCCCATTTTAATTCCGGCATCTTGGAGGCTGTGCTTGACTCCGGCCACTGGGCTGCTTGTGCATCTCCCTTATCTATTGTTCATTTGACCACTGATTTTATATATTACACCAATTAACTACTAACTGGCTATTCATTGAGTGTAGACTCCAGTCTCAAAAGACAGTGGGATGTTTCATGGCTTCTTGTTGAGATACTATATATACTCATGAATAAATCGACCTCATGTATAAGTCAAGAGCAGGTTTGGGAGCCAAAATTATGGATGTTTCCATGACCCATTTATTTTTACAGTATTTATATTCCGCCCTTCTCACCCCGAAGGGGACTCAGGGTGGATTACAATGAACACTTATATGGCAAACATTCAATGCCAACAGACAAACAACATTCAGTTTTAGACAGACACAGAGACATTTTTTACGTCTTTTCCAGTTTCACGATTCCGGCCACGGGGGAGCTGTTGCCTCACCGTCCATTGGTGGCTGTTCTTCCTCTTCTTTTCCTCGTGAGCAGTTTTATGGTGTTGTAGATTAGTTAAATTAGCCTCCCACATAAAGCGTACCTAAATTTTCCCTACTTGACAGATGCAACTGTCTTTCGGGGCTGCTAGGTCAACAGCAAGCCGAGGCTATTTTTTTTTTTTTTTATGGTCAGAGGCTAAACCCGACCCGGGCTTCGGCCCATGGAGAAGTCGAGAGTCATTCAGTGGAGAGGGAAATCAACCGACCCTGGCATCTGCTGTCATTTCCCTTCTAGAATTTTTTTAAAAACCCAAATGGAGGTGCATTGGAGAGAGTAGAGGGGGTTGGTGCTTTTTAAAGGTTATCTCAGGAGTAAGTAAGCTCCCATTTTTCACCACGTTGCTCAGAGAATGGATGGTTCCTTTAAGATACAGTGGGGCTGGGCATAACACAGCAGGTTAAACAGCAATGCTGCAGAAAAATCCTGCTGATCGAAAGGTCAGCAGTTCTATCCTGGGTCAGGGTGAGCATCTGCTGTCAGCCTCAGCTCTTCTGCCCACTTAGCAAGTTGAAAGCAGAAATGCGAGTAGATAAATAGGTACCACTTTTAGCAGGGAGGTAAAATGGCGCCCTTAAGGATCGATCGATCAGAGGAATCTCCTCAACATGGAAGATGGCCCCCTCCCGGTCGCCTGAATCAAGCATAGCCTCCAAGATGCCGGAATTAAAATGGGAACAACTGCCTTTACCTCTGTTTGTGTTTGTCTGTCCTTGTTAAGTGTATTATCAGCACTGAATATTTGCTGTATGTGTGTATTCTGCAAGCTGCTCTGAATCCCCTTTGGGGTGAGAAGGGTGGAGTATAAATACTGTAAATAAATAATAGTAGATAAATAATTTTTGTTTACCCATGGATAAGTCAATCCAAATTGGATTATTTTTTTGGCAAACATTTCTAGACTTATACATAGGCACATGGAGCACATCATCCACATGGAAAGACTGTGGGGGAAGAGATGCCAATGAACAGTGGTGTTCAAGATTCCCTTCCTCTTTCCTCCCTGTTACTAAGATGTTAAGAAAGTAAGACGCCTCCACGGCCTTCCTTATTCCTCCTTACTTCCCTCCTTAATATGTCCATACTACATTTTAGTGAAATTGCTAATTCCGTACTTGAGATTTTGGTCCGTGCAATATTTCCCAAGCTCTGAGAAACCAAAGCATTGCCCCAGGGAGCCACGCTTGGGACTGCAGATCCAGATTGTTACTGCCTGGTTGCCCCTTTTGTCTTGCTCTCTCTGTCTTCGCTATCCCTGATATGGACTCCTGTTGACCTGCTTCTTTATCTCCCAGATGGCCGTGTATTTCTGTGCCGGGATGCTGGAGGATGAAACCCTCTTCCGCCACTATGCCCTGAACGTGCCCCTCTACACCCACTTCACGTCGCCCATCCGCCGCTTCCCAGACATCATGGTGCATCGGCTGCTCTCGGCCTCCCTGGGTAAGTTGCCTCAAGGGCACCACCAGCAAATCAGCATCATCCCCTTGTGGTTGTTGTGGTTGCCCACCTTGCCACGCCAGGCAGGCGGAAATGGCAGTGAGGTTCAGATTCTGTACACTGACTGCTGACAGCCAGGTGGAACACTGGGAAGCTCATAAGCAGCTTTAAGAAGGCAATATGTAACAGGATGTAAAGCAGAATTAAGGTATTTTGTAACTAACGGAAGGAAGGAAGTGTGTGCTAAAACAAACTGACATTTCTTTCTCTTAAGGGAACTCCTGCTGTCAGGACAATCACACAGAGTTGATTAATTGGTTAGAATAAGCCAGGGATAGATAACTGACATGCTGTGCAGATGTTAGCCATTCTGACGGGGGATAATGACGACGACTATTACAAGGGTTGAATGAAAAGTAATGCCTCCACCTTCGTTACTTGGGTTTGGATGGGATATTTTAATAAATCAAATGCAGAAATAATCCTTAGAATGTTCTCTTTAATGACCACTATTCACTTTTCCACATAATCACCAGACAATTGGATACATTTCTGCCAACGATGAACAGGTTTTCTGAAGCTGTCACGGAAGAAGTTGACACTCTGTTTCCACAACCAGCATCTCACAGTACCCGTCGTGCACCTTGCTTGCCCAACGACGCACAGGACTCACATCAACACAATCCCCATAAACAGCTTGCATTCTCTGATGAATCTCCTTTGTGGTGACACCTTCTGCTGTCAAGAATTCAGTGACTGCACATTGCTTATGTTGCATTGACCGACCGTCTGCGCAAAGTTCTGTACTTCACACTTTAACAACACAACTGTTCAATGCTAAGGCTTCCTGCCAAATGGAACTTGTCTACAGAACAAGTTAGTACCTGCCGCATACCAGTACTGCCATCTGTTGAAGAGTTACGAAGGTGGAGGCATTACTTTTCATTCAACCCTTTTACTACTATTGTGGAACCTAAATCCAAAGCAGCTCACTACCTTGGAAAACTGTACAATTTAAAAACCTACTGAATATAAATATTAAATCAGAACTAAACGTTACTGTTATAAAAACAATTCACTTAAAAAGCACATAAAGTATAGAATTGTTAAAAGCCATTTAAATACCATATAGCAATCCCTGGCCCATTCTTAAAAACATACTGCTTTAAAAGCCTGCTTGGCCATCAGAGCAGAAACCTACATTACTCTATAAAGTATCCTGTGACAAGTAGTATTGTTATTTGGAATGTGTTCCTTCCATCCTGTAATGTGGATGTTACCAAGCTTTTTTGGTCATGGAACCCTTCAGAAGACTTTTCTCCCCTGTGAAATCCTCACTCTGCCCCAGATTTTGCTCCAAAACCCTAACCCTTGTCCCTAAGCATTGTGAACCCACAAAGTTCCAACTTTCCTTCATCTATTCCAGGTATTGGCAAACTTGGGCCCTGCAGGTGTTTTGGACTTCAACTTCTACAATCCCTAACAGCCTACTGGCTGTTAGAAATTGTGGGAGTTGAAGTCCAAAACACCTGCAGGGCCCTCGTTTGCCCAGACCTGATGTATTCCTGTTGCCTGGGTGTTTGGACATAAAGAAATTCAATATTCATTTTTTTAGAACAGAGGTACATTGAATTTCAATAAGATCTTCATACTCTAGCACAAGCTTTTAAAAGAGTTTTAAAAAAAGATTTTAATGATATTTCATGGAAGCCCTATGGTGCTTTTGTGGAACCCCGAGGATCTGTGGAATACAGTGTGGGAACTGATGCTCTAATGCTCCAGGGATCAATGGCATTAAGGCTGAAAAAATCATTTTGCGATCTGATCCCAGTGATTCCTATGGCTGGTCTCTTCTCTGCCAGACTCACCTGATAATGGTGACTCTTCCCCAAAACAGACTTTCCCAGGTGATGGAGGTGGTGGCTCAAAACGCAGGTGTCTATAATCTACAGTGAATCTATAATCTATAGTTTAAGTGCCAATTATGTCAAATAGAAATAAAAACCAAACAAAGTCTTATAGTTGACTTAATAACAATCAAAATTGCTATCTCAGCATTGAATCGAGTTAAATAAACAGTTCTTAATATGCAGATGTACAATAAGGTTACCCTTCACATAAGCCTTAACATAAAGCTGTTGTAGTCTCTAGTTTGATTTCAATCTTGTCAAATCGAATAAATGAAAACCAAGCAGAATCTGCTGCCCTCGTGATACTGTTCTCAAGTGTTGTTGGAGTGTGGAAAAAGACAGTTCAGTAATTAATATAGCATCTGTATAAGTAGAGTAATTAATATAGCATCTGTTAGAGTAGCTCCTGGATACCAGGCATATAACAATATCTTAAGGGTTGGATGAATAGGTTGTTGTTGCTAGGTGTTGATACCAATTCATTGTAGGGTATCTGGGATGGCCAAGTGATCTGTGGTGCTGGGGATGGTTAACAATTTTGATTGTTATTAAGTCAACTATAAGACTTCGTTTGGTTTTTATTTCTATTTGACATAATTGGCACTTAAACTATAAATAGGAATAGTTTTTCCATATTATCTTTGCAAGTGTTGCCAAGAGTATTCCTTTATGTTAAGAACTATACTATTGTAGTGAATGAGAATACAAATAGTGGATACCTTGAGTGAAGTATTCATTGCAGTATATACTACTAGTAAATGTAAGAGATTCCATAGGGATGGGGCTATGATCTACCACTATTCCTAGCCAAATCCAGTTTAGATTGATGTTAAATACGACACCATAATCCCCTTCTTTTGCAGCTTGTATAACAAGTGCCACTAAAAGTTGTTTATATAGAAAATAATATTACATTACCAACAGTACTTACATACCATATACCATACTTTCCTTTTTTATGTTTCACTGATGGAGGTGGTGGGCCAGAGACTGGGCATGGATCAGCCATGCATTATTCCTAAGTAGGTTTTGCCCACTGGGAGCAGAGCGGGAATTGCCACTAAAGAGATTTCAGGAGTGTGTGTTTGTGTGAGAGGGTGATTCCCTATGCTTGTTCTGACCATCCACTGTGCTTCCCTTTAAGGTTGTGGACCCATGACACGCCTGGCGGAGGCTGACCTGCAGAAGCAGGCTGAGCACTGCAACGATCGCAAAATGGCCTCCAAGAGGGTGCAAGAGCTCAGCGCTGACCTCTTCTTTGCCGTCTTTGTCAAGGTAGGGTTCAGCATCCATTGTTGGCCGGCATATGTGTGGGATGTCTGTTGCCTTTCAGATTATTCCTTACTGTTGGCTATGTTGGTATTTACAGTCCAATAAAATCTGGAGTCTGTGGTCAGCCTTACTTCTTATGCCCTCCCCTTGATTCTTCCAGGAGTGTGGCCCACTCGAGTCCGAAGCCATGGTGATGGGGGTCCTCAATGAAGCCTTTGATGTCCTGGTGCTGAAGTTTGGCGTCCAGAAGCGCATCTACTGCAACGTAAGCATCCCCTCCTCTCTGGCAGTGCCTTTATGAAAGATCTGACTGCTAGCCACATCTAGAGGAAACCCATAGAATCCATGGGATCTACAGCCAAGAATGTCAGTGTTGATGGGCAATAGTAGTAGAAGAATTCCAAGATGGGATGCCAACAAACAGGAGGCGGAAACGGGGAAGCTGTTCACAAGGGAAGCAAACAGCCTTTCTGCTAAGACTGTCAGGAGAGTGACAGGTGTCTTCACAAGCTGTCATACTCACATCCTTCCCAGCACACATTGCTAGCAACTTAGTCATAACCTTTGGCACAATGGGACCACCTAACTTGACTATTATTATGTCCCTTGGAAGACAATCATACTCGGCCACGAGTGGTAGCCTATGATAGTAATGACATGGCAAGTGGTTTGATTGTTTAGACTACAACCCTGGAGACAAGGGTTGGATAAATTACTCTGTGGATTATAACTTACAGACTCTCCCAGCTAGCCTGGTTGCAACATTATTCCTGTTAGAATTAGTATTAGTATTATACTTCTCGCCTACTATTTTTCCAGTTTGAGACCCAACGCATCTTACCACAGTTACAGCAAAAATATTCATAGCATACTGATTTAAAAAAATAAAGAATACTTCAATTATAATAAACTGAAATACCATTAAAGAAAGCATCAGCAACAAATAAAAGTCCAGCCTGTTATGCAAAACTTTAAAACATTCATTCTCAATGGCCTGCTAGAATTATTAAGAAAGGCTTTTACTTGCTTTAGAAACATAGTAAGGGCGGGGACAAGTCAAGTATATCTAAGTAGTGTATTCCTGAGCCTGGGAATAACCAAGAAGGCCCAGTCTGCCATGTTCTCATCAGATCTACCTGTGAGGGAGGTGGAACAGTGGGAAGGGCCTTTGCTGGAAGATTTTAAAATACAATCAAGTTTTCAGATGGAATATATCGTCCTTCAGATCACTTAGACTTTATTGTTCATCCCAAGGACTTTGAATTGTTACCAAAAATAGATGGGTAGCCGGTGGAACTGTTAAAACAAGGGAGTTTAGCTAGGAGAAGAGGGATTTAAGAGAGGTGACATGATAGCCATGTTTAAAGATTTGAAAGAAGGTCATATTAAGGAGAGTCTATGATTCTAGGGACCCAGCTTGTTTTCTGTTGTTCCAGAGACTAGGACACAATGGAGCAGTAAAAGAGATTGTGCCTAAACATTAGGAGGAATTTCCTGACAGTAGGGGTTGCTGGACAGTGGAATATGTAGCTTTGGGCATGATGGAATCTTCTTTTCTGGAGGCTTTTGAGCAGAAGCTAGATATCCATCTGTTGGGAGGGCTTGGATTGTGTGTTCCTGCATGGCAGAAGGCATTTGGACTGCATGGCCTTTGGGGGCCCTTCCAGCGCCCCGATTCCTCTAATTAGCCTCACTTAAGAGTCTAGTTGGTGCTCTTTAGACCAGTTGAAGTTCCCCAAAACTCCTCCAATACAGCCCCCAGGTATAGAATGATAGGGTAATCCAAATGGGATTACTCAAGGCATGTGTCACTATGGACGAATCTCCTTCTTTGGGATTCTTGGAGATCCATCTCACCCAGCATATTCTTTATTTATTGCCATCTGGCAGATGGCACAGGGTGACAAAGACAAGGACAAACAGACTGAGATATCGCTTTTATCTTAGAGCGATGGCTATGTCAAACTCCATGGCTTTGCATTGATGTGGCATGGGGAGCGGGGTGCAATGATGGTTGGGGTGTGAAGAGATGGGTGTGTTGTTTTGCGGTGTGTGCTGGTGAAGGCATTTAATTTTGTTGTGCAATAGTACAATGACTATAAAGGTATTCTATTTCTATTCTATTTCTTTCTTAGTTGTAATTATCTAATGCTGGATCTACACTTCTATGTAATACAGTTTCAGAAGTGCTTTGAACTCAATTATATGGCAGTGTGGACTCACATAATCCAATGGAGATCCAGCATAAGAGTTTTTTTTCTCAAGTGGACTGGTTGCTTTTCTTAAGTAGGCTGGTGATAGCAGACTGGTTGCTTGGAGCAATTCTAGCCAAAAGCCAAGTCCAACGTTTGAAAGTCCAACAGCAGCCCCAGGTACAACATTTATGCTGGAGATCCAAGAAGCTGAGCCCAAACACTAGATGTCTGCCACTGGGAAGTGGCATTGCACAAGGAGGTACTAGAGGTACCAAGTGCACATCTCCAGGTGATGCCACCCTAAGCAATGAAGAAGATTCCAGTCTCTACTCTCAACTGTTTGTGTATCTCGAGGAGAATCCAGGAACTAGGGAATGGCTGGGAGGTTTCTTGCCAGCATTGCTAGGTACGGTGTCTGCTTCCCATCTTGTTTGCCTTTTCGGATGCCTGTTTGGGGTCTTCTGTGCACCAGCAATTCAAGAGTAATGAGCTGTCCTCATTGCATTCAGTGGAAGGTTGTGTGTGTGTTCCTTTGACTCCTCCACCTTCCATCTGTTCAGACCCGTCCAAAGGGGATAATTATCCACTCCCAACAACACAGTAAAACCAAGAGGATAATGGTTTGGCTAGCAATTGGGCACCTGGAAACGAGGAAACGGAGAGGAATTGGTTTTAATTTTATCCTCAGAAATGGAGGTAAAGAGGCATCAAGGGTGACTTTTTCTTGGCATTAACAGCAGGTAACGCCTCCTGCCAATTCCAAGGCTGCTCAGGTTGGATACATGATGGTCCCACGACAGGGAAGGAATGATCTGTAGCCCGGTGCTTGTGCCTTACAAGCTTCTCACCTTGTCAAGAACAGTTTGTGTTTGTCCCTGGTGCTTTGCAAGAAGCTCTGGAAGAGCTACGGTGTAGGTTTTATTTTATTGATTTTAATCTACGCTCGCATTGTGTAGGTGGAGATCGGGTACTTAAGCTGTCAAGCTGTTTTGCCAGAGCAAGTGACTAAATGTCAAGCTGTCAAAGGCTTTCGACTCTGCCTCTTCAGACATAGGGATTTCCCAGATCTCCTCAGAATGAAATCAGGAAACAGTGGTGAGGAAGGATGGCGCAAGGGGCAGACCTGGCCACTCCCAGACCCTCTTGACCCAGATTGTGTAGCTTCATAGTTGCATGCTCACATACATGCACACACAGGGGGGGGGTTTCAGAAAAGAGCTTGTTTTAGCCTGTATACATCTGTGTTACACATAAAGGAAATAGGTGATGGATGGAAAGCATTGGTGTTATGGAGTCCATAAATCATAGAATCATAGATTTGGAAGAGACCTTGTGGGCCATCCAGTTCAACACTATTCTGCCAAGAAGCAGGAAATTGCATTCAAAGCACCCCCAACAGATGGCCATCCAGCCTCTGCTTAAAAGCCTCCAAAGAAGGAGCCTCCACCACAGTCCGGGGAGAGAGTTCGACTGCTGAACAGCTCTCACGGGAAGTTCTTCCTCATGTTCAGGTGGAATCTCCTTTCTTGTAGGACACATTATTCTGTGTCCTAGTCTCCAGGACAGCAGAAAGGAAGCCTGCTCCCTCCTTCATTATGACTTCTCCTCACATCTTGATCCCTGGCCCTCATCATATCTCTTCTCAGCCTTCTCTTCTTAAACATGCCCAGCTCTTTAAGCCGCTCCTCATAGGGCTTGTTCTCCAGACCCTTGATCCTTTGAGTCGCCCTCCTCTAACACATTCCAGTTTCTCAACGTCTCCCTTAAATTGGGGTGCCCAGAATTGGACACAGTGTGATTCCAGGTGTGGTCTGACCAAGAAGCAAGGAGTCTAAAAATGGAGGAGGATAGCCTCTGTTAATGGGATATTAGGAGGGATAATTAAATAGACCCTCTTTGGTCAGAGGCAATATACCTCCAACTTACAGCTTGGAAATTTTACTTTTGTATGTCAACTCACAGAATACTCCAGTGAATGGGGAACTCTGGGATTTGTGGAATCATAACTTCACTGGACCCCAAAGCAGCAACATATTCCACTGCTGAACAGCTCATTCTCTTTGGAGGTTCTTTCTAATGTTTAGGTGGAATCTCTTTTCCAGCATCTTGAATCCATTGCTTCATTGTGTCCTGCTCTCTGGAGCAGCAGAAAACAACTTGGCTCCATCTTATATATACCCAATATTTTCAAGCTTTGCTCTGAAAACTACAGGCTGGGGCAGACAATATGGGAAACTGCTGATTTCATTCACTTCTGTTTAGCCGGCATGAGGGGCAGGAAGATTTGGTCTGATGTGGCTCCAGGCTCTTCTTAAGAACAGCAACACGGGATTACTGCCCCATAGTGAATGAATCAGACCCCCCTTTTAAGAAAAGGATTGAGGTTGTTTTCTTATAATCATAGAGTTGGAAGGGACCCAAAGGGTCATTCAGTCCAACCCTCTGCAATGCAGGAAGACACAGTCAAAGCACTCTTATTCCGGAGGAACTGGGAAACTCCAGAAGTGCTGAAATTGGTACAGTAGAGTCTCACTTATCCAAGACTCGCTTATCCAAGGTTCTGGATTATCCAATGCATTTTTGTAGTCAATGTTTTCAATATATCGTGATATTTTGGTGCTAAATTCATAAATACAGTAATTACAACATAACATTACTGCGTATTGAACTACTTTTTCTGTCAAATTTGTTGTATAACATGATGTTTTGGTGCTTAATTTGTAAAATCGTAACCTAATTTGATGTTTAATAGGCTTTTCCTTAATTCCTCCTTATTATCCAAGATATTCGCTTATCCAACATTCTGCTGGCCCGTTTAGCTTGGAGAAGTGAGACTCTACTGTACCAAATTTGTCTCTGTGGGCTCCAACCATTTGTTCCTTTCCTAGAAATTCACTGCAGGCCAGGTCTCTGCCATACACCACCATTTAGATCAGGGCTGTCAAACTCATTTTCATTGAGTGCCATGCCAGCCTTATGGTTGCCTCCAAAGTGCTACTGAATCCATGGATGCGGAATCTATGGAGACAGAGGGCCAACACTATATACTTTTAACATATTGCTCGGTGCTTTTTAGTTTATACCCAGTTTGGGTCACCAAATGTTATTGAACAATAACTCAATCACTTTGATTGTCCACCATTCAGACTGAAATATTGGGAATTGCAACCAACAGCACTTGTGGCTCTGATGTTGGGGAAAGGTTAAAGGACATTTTAACAGCAGACAATCCTATCCAGAAGCCATGCATTTAAATTTTAGTGATGGGACATTCAGAAGTTTGGAGTCCAGCCTGATTTGGCCTGCAGGCCTTGAGTTTGACTCATATGCTTTAGAGCCATGCTCCTCTGATTCTGTGATTTTCTGGGGCATTTCTGCATAGCAGAGGTACTTGTGACCCTTTCCAACTCTAGGATTCTGAGATTCTATATTATGCTACATAGAACCATAAATCACATGGGCCCCTCAGTCCTCCCCTGGCTGTGCAGGGAGATACTACAAGGAATCATAGAGCTGGATCATAAGAGCCAACCCTCGGACTCTACTATTTCTCCTCTTGGTGTTTAGAGCCATTCCTGTCTCTAGCTCTGGCGTTCATTCTCTGCGCATGCCTGCCTGGCTCCCTTGAGCTTACGGTCTCTTCTCCCTTTTGCAGGCTTTGCCACTGGTGGGCTTCCAGTTCCAGAAGATAGGCAAGAAGCCTCAGCTGACGCTGATGTGGGAACCAGAGAACTCAGAGGAGGAGGCTGTGCAACAGGTAATCTCACATCATCCTCTGCCTCAGAAAAGATGGAGGATTTTTGGTGGACTCATAGAGCAGATTTATATGAGTCAGGCCCAGTACAGAGTTACATTTTCAAAGTCCTGCGGCACCCTGTCTAGAGGCCAGGCATGGGCAAACTTGGACTTCAACTCCCAGAAATCCCAGCCAGCTTACAGGCTGTAAAGAATTGTGGGAGTTGAAGTCCAAAACACCTGGAGGGGCAAAGTTTGCCCATGTCTGCTATAGACCATGGTGACTACAGTAGAAATTGTGGTTCAAAAAGGTATCTTCATTAGACTATTGGCCCATGTAGCCTAGTGCTGCCTAGGTTGACAGTGGCTCTCCCATATCTCAAGGAGAGACAAAGTCCTTTCCGATCATCTAGTACAGTGATGGCCAATCTATGCCACGTGTGTCAGCACTGACGCCTAGCCATTTTTGCTGACACGCTGCTGCATGCAGATTGATTGAATGACTATATCTTTTGTGGCCAGATTTGGTGTGATTTGGTCCAATGGTTTTGTTGTTTACTCCATGGGAATTATGCACATTACACACACACACACACACATACTATTATTATTATTATTATTCTATTGTTATTGTAGTATATTATCATATTATTACTATTATATCTATATATATAAAAGGGTAATGAAATTTCGGCCTAGGACAAAACAACAAAACTACACATCTCAGAAACAATAAACTTGGCAGCACAACCCCTCATCCATGCCTCTACGTTCATACAACAAAAAGCTCCAGCTACTCCAGAAAACAGCTAGGCTTTAAGACTGCAAGGCTATTCACTGCTATTCCACCTGGCCAACAAATAATTCCCATAAGCCATAGCAACGCGTGGCCAGGCAAAGCTAGTTATTATTATATTATTCATTGTTCATGACTACATTGAAACTAGAATAGAGAGAAATCAGCATGGAAACTGCAAGAGGTACCATAGATTGTTGTACATGGAAATAATGGTAGTAAATAGTTTTTGATTTATTGAATACAGTTATATATTACAATTATATATTTTTGTTATTTAAACTATACATATTGCGAAATTATGGTTTTTTTCTCGATGTGACACACTACCCAAGTCATGCTAGGTTTTTTGGTGAATTTTGACACACCAAGCACAAAAGGTTGCCCATCATTGATCTAGTACTCAATTCTTTTAACTGGAGACACGCTTCTGGGTGCAAAGTGAAGACTCGCCTGAAAACCTTCTGTGCTGTTTTCTCCTATGGCCAAATACCTGCTATTTTGCTTAAACCTTCCTGTAAATTAGGGATACCCCATAGCTTTCCTGTCTGTTAAGTTTACAGTGGATCTTGTACCCTCTCTAGCCATCTCAGGCACCATACTGTCCTTATATCCCAGGATCTGATCCCAGATTGTCTTCTTATCCCAGATTATATGGCAGTGGAGACTCATATAATCCAGTTCAAAGCAGATAACCTGGGATTAGATCCTGGGATATAAGGACAGTGTAGAAGGAGCTTCAGAAGAGACCCCAGACTTACATCATTGGAGTTGCTTTCAGCTCATTCCTATCCAGTTGGCAGCTCTGTTTTCCAGCCTCCCTGTATGATTTCCACTCTTTCCAAGAATTAAATTATCACATTGTTTACTCCTCCCCCTTCCAGGTTGTTAACTTCCAAGTCTACCTCCCTGTCATGAGTCCCAACACAGGGCTCTTGTGTTTTCCCTTCCCTCCATCCTTCTTCCAGCACCCAATTGCACTCGCTCTTCCCTTCCTCTCCGGAGAAATTCCCCGAGGCACCATAGTTTTAATGGCAATTTCTCAATCTCTTCCCTTGCATCCATTAACTCCGTAACTATTGCTCCAGCAAGGCATTGCATTTGCCAGGTGTAATTAAGCTCCCATCCCAGTGCCAAGTTCAAGTTGGCACCTCTTGCTCTGGCGAACTACTTTGAGATCCTTGGCAAGAAATTCCAATCCTGGCACCTGGTTGGACGAGAGGAAGAATGTTATGAGCCAAGGAGAGGGCTGTGGGGATTAACCATCAAATGCCACAAATACACCATTTATTGAGCCTTCCAAAGGTTGTGGGAATCCATCACATCTTGCTTCTTCAAGGCAAGAGAAAACCAGAGAGTGAAGCAGTAGGAATGTCCATTGCTAGAAGAGCCAATCCCAAGGGTCTAGAGAAGGTTAGCATGGGGTTGCATGGGGAGATATTTAGTAGACTTTAAGGTCAGAAAGGTCTGGCTTGGGGACTGTCTGTGTCCTGACTTCTAGCATCTTCGGTAGTTCTGATGGTCTATTTCAGAGAAAGACATTGTTTTAACCACCTCTGAGTATTCCTTTCTTAAGAAAACCTGACAAAGTTCATGGAGTCTTTATTAGTTGACAGGCAACTCGAAGGCATGTATGTAGACAAAATCGTATTCTGATTAATTTAGAGTAGTATTGGTCATGCCCTTCTTAGCATTAAACTCAGTAAGTCAGTTCTAGCATCTTTGGTCATTCTGATGATGCCGTAGGTTCTATTTCAGAGGACGAAACTGGCTGAACCACTACTAAGTATTCCTTTCTTAAGAAAACCTTGCCAAGTTCTCGATAAGTCAACAGACTTGAAGACACAGAAACTATTGGAAATACCTGCACCCAGTCTCTGGGCACATATCCGTTTGGAAATAAATAGCAATCATAACCTTATTGAAAAGGAAAAATGATGTCATATCCATTTGGCAAA
The DNA here is from genome assembly GCF_035594765.1 of Anolis carolinensis. NCBI lineage: Eukaryota > Metazoa > Chordata > Lepidosauria > Squamata > Anolidae > Anolis > Anolis carolinensis. The sequence continues at coordinate 281,433,992 of NC_085843.1, read as the reverse complement.
TGTGAATCTCTATGATCATGTGGAGACCACCTTTTGAAAACCACTAGTCAAGAAAAGCATGACCTGTTAGAAGTCAACCCTTTGAACAAGTGATATTCACAAGTGTCGAAGGCTTTCATGGCCAGAATCGCAGGGTTGTTGTGTGTTTTCTGGGCTAAAACATGGCCATACAGCCCGGAAAACACATAACAACCCTGATATTCATAAGCATTCATGTGATGGCACACAGGTAACTCAGCTGTTAAATTGAAGAACCATATCTTTGAATTGCTAAGGACAAAGACATATCACTACAAAAATATATTTGGTTTTCGGAGGATGGTTGTTTCTTTGAAGTTGAAATTGCAGTTCTAATTGCCCAAAACATATACACTCCCTTGAAACCTCTTAGTTTAAAATATGCACTTAGAGAAGTCTTCTTTGAAAAATAACATATCTTGTTTACCCACAAACATCTTGTATTAATTCACCATACAGGCACATTAATTTCTTACTAAAGTTCAGTTATAATCATCATCATCATCATCATCATCATCTCAGCTGGCATTTGGAAATAGACATTGACAAAATTATGATCTGCCAACTGCAAAAGGCCACCCTACTGGGATCTGCGCGCATCATCTGAAAATGCATCACACAGTCCTAAACACTTGTGAAGTGTTCAACTTGTGATTTTGTGATACGAAATCCACATATCTATTTTGTTTGCTGTGTCATACAATGTCGATTTGTCAATAACAATAATAATAATAACAATAATAATTACAACAACAACTTGATTTTTGTATCCTGCCACCATCTCCCCAAGGGAACTCGGAGCGGTTCACATGGGGCAAGGGCCAACAACACAGTTAAAATGGAAGTTACAAAGAATGCAATTCGCAATATAAACAGAATAAAACAACAACATTTCACAATAAAAGTAACAGTAAAAGTTATATATAGGATGTAATTTCTCTCTCGGTGTATCATTTTTAATAGTCCACTAACTGTGCCCAGCCATGTGTTGCTGTGGCGAAGTATGGTGGTATGGGAAATAAAGTATTGAGGAATTGGTGGTGGTTAAGGTAAAGGGTAAAGGTTTTACCTTACATTAAGTCCATTATAAATGGGTTATATAGCTGTGTGGAAGGGCCTTGAGTCTATACTGCCATATAATCCAGTTAAAATAAGATAATCTGTATTTTATAGGCAGTGTGGAAGAGGCCTAAGTGAGGCCTAACTCTGCCTGTCCCCTGGGCTGAGTGGGTTGCTAGGAGACCAAGTGGGCGGAGCTTAGCTTTCTAACTGGCAGCAATTGGATAAAAACAATTCTCCCTCTCCCTCTAATTAGGACTTTATTTTTCTTTTCTTTTTGTTGTATGAACGTAGAGGCATGGATGAGGGGTTGTGCTGCCAAGTTTAGTATTTCTGGGATGTGTAGTTTTGTTGTTTTGTCCTAAGCTGAAATTTCATTACCCTTTTATATATATAGATAGTCCTTAGGTATAGTTGTACTCACTGAAGTCCGTAAGTCATACTTCTCTACTGAAGTCCAAACAGCAACATGTATCCACCTCCACTGAGTTGTATAACAGACTACAAAATGGAGTCCTGAGTCTGAACATGCTCAGTACAGTCACATGTCTATAACCCCTCCCACACCAAAGAGGTGCAGTCAAACTGGCAAATCAACATACACATACAATATAGGTTAGCAAATATATACATTAACAAATAAATAGTGAGAGGCTTGGAAGGTTGCTATTTCCAACAGAAACATTGCTATGCAACTAACCTTGGTCCCATCTCTTGTCATTCAAGGTCATTTCTGTCTTCACGTTGGTGGAGGTGGTCTTGCGGTCAGACAGTGCCCCCTTGAAGTACAGTGCTGTGCTGAAGAGACCCGGAGCAGAGGAGTGAAGCAACCGGTGTCCAGAGAAGGCATCCCAGCCCTCTGTCCAGCGGAGACTGCCAAAACTGTCCTGCCCACACAGGCTGCAACTTCCAATAACTCAAATTGTGTTAAATTCTGCCTTTGGGCCTTTTATTTTAATTTTATTTGCAGACCGATTTTGCTTTTACCCCTGGATTTTTAACCCAAATGGTCTACACTGGATTATATAACAATGTAGATGAGGCATGGGCAAACTTTGGCCCTCCGGGTGTTTTGGACTTCAACTCCCACAATTCCTAACAGCCGGTAGGCTGTTAGGAATTGTGGGAGTTGAAGTCCAAAACACCCGGAGGGCCAAAGTTCGCACATAAATGGTGCAGACTGATATAATCCAGTTCAAAGCAGAGAATCCGGATTCAGAAACTGGATTATATGGCAGCGTAGATCCAGCCTGTGAAGGATGCGAAACCGCTCAGTTTAAGACTAAGTTTAAGCCACTGCCTCTGCGTAAAAAAGTCTTCCACAACCTGATGCCTTCCAGATGTGTCAGAATACAACCACAAAGGCAGTCGCAGGTTGCATCTACACTGTGGAATGAATGCAGTTTGACACCACTTTTAAAATTACATTTCAATGGTGTTGAATCACGGGATTTATAGTTTGATGATGAGCACTCATCACAACAGAGAAGGCAAAAGTCCAACTCCCAGGAATCCATAACATTGAGTCTTGGTATTTAAAGTGGTATCAAAATGCATTAATTCTACAGTGTAGACACACCTTTAGCCCAACACACCTGGAGGGCCATACTTCCTGGAACCAAGAAGAATTGTAGTTCAACATGGCACCAATGTGAAGGAAAAGAAACATTATTCGAGTTGTCGAAGGCTTTCATGGCTGGGATCACAGGGTTGCTGTATGTTTTCCGGGCTGTATGGCCATGTTCCAGAAGTATTCTCTCCTGACGTTTCACCCACATCTATGGCAGGCATCCTCAGAAGTGCTTGCCATAGATGTGGGCGAAACGTCAGGAGAGAATACTTCTAGAACATGGCCATACAGCCCGGAAAACATACAGCAACCCAAACATTCTTTGCTTTGTGTTGCCGATATAAACACTTTTGCCATTGTGTGGCCAGGCAGCTGTTTGCAAAGGTCGTTCCTGCAGGGCTCTAATCTCTGGTTTAATTAAAAAGAAAGACATGGTCAATTTCAGAGCATGGGTGTTTATTTCTGTCTAGGGCTGTTCTTTTGCCTCTGTTGGTTTTACTGGAACTTTCTCCCATGTCTGTTGCAACAGGAAGTTCTGAAATTGTTGTGCAGCAATGGTCAGTGGTGCTCTTCCTCTTTTGAAAAAATCTTACCCCACCTCCTTTGGAAGGATGATATGGTCACCATTGGGGAGGAATGATTACTAGCCTGACTCTTAATTGGGACCAATTGTTCAGGGTTGGTGAATGTAGAAGATAGCAATGGTGATAATGATTATATTTATTTAATCTCTTTATCTCTTGACTGAGATGCAAAGCAGAAAATGGCAGGAAGAGCATCTGTTTATATCCAGATGTGCCTTCCAAGCATCGAAGCAAGGGAAAACTCCAGATCTATAATAAGGAAATATGTTTCCGGATACTTCTCGGTTGTTGCTACAGTAGAGTCTTGTTTACCCAACAAAAACGGGACGGCAGAACTTTGGATAAGCGAAAATGTTGGATAATAAGGAGGGATTAAGGAAAAGCCTATTAAATGTCAAATTACGTTATGATTTTACAAATTATGCACCAAAACATCATGTTTTACAACAAATGAACAGAAAATGCAGTTCAATACACGATAATGTTATGTAGTGATTACTGTTTTTATGCATTTAGCACCAAATCTTCACAATGTTTTGAAAAATCAGCTACAAAAACATTGACTACTAAAAGGCAAAGTGTGTTGGATAATACAGAACATTGGTTGGATAAGCACAACTCTACTGTATATACCTTGCCATATAAAATCCAGATTATCTGCTTTGAACTGGATTATGTGGCAGTGTAGACTCATATAATCCCCTTCAAATCAGATAATGTGGATTATTTGTTTTGAATCTACAAGTGTAGAAGAGGCCAGGTAATAGAAGACTGCCTTTGGAGACGTCTTCTCAATGACATCCAAGATATGGTCAATGGAACTTGAAGAGACACAAATAATAACGCTCCATTCAACAAAACCTATTAAAGATCTGCCTAAGTAAAAAGGCATTTGCCAGGTGGAAGACAGAGAGCAATGAGGATACCAAGGAAGCATCTGATGGGAGGCAATGCCACAGCCAAAAACATGTTTGTGATAATGGTGAGGTCAAAAGAGAGCCCTCCCAAAAAAGACTTCACAGTGTAAGCATGCTCATTAGGGAGACAAGAGTCTTTCAGATAATCAGGACCAAAAATCATATAGGTCTTCATAAGTCATAACTTGCATTTTTAATTAGCTACATAGGGCCTGGAAAAAGATTCTTATTTGTCCCATATTTTCCAGATCTGTTTGGATCCCACATGTGCTCTATTACAGTGGTTCCCAATCTTTGGGCCTCCAGATGTTTTGGACTTCAGCTCCCACACTTCCTAACAGCTGGTAAACTGGGTGGGATTTCTGGGAGTCCAAAACACTTGGAGGTCCAAAGGTTGGGAACCACTGCTCTATTAGTACACATGAACTCATGGCCAGTTCATCTTAAGCGGCCACATTTACCCCTTGGGCAAACTCACCTCAATGTGATATTGCTTGTGAAAAATTCCTCCCATTTGAGCTATTGGTAGCCACATGCTTTGCTTCCCATATGTGTGCAAATATATATACAGGGTGTTTGAAAAAGAACTCCCTATTCACCATTAAATGGTGAATAGGGAGTTCTTTTTCAAACACCCTGTATATTTATGCCTAAATTGTCTTTCGCAATCCAATGTTTTTCATAGTAATATACTAGAATACAGATCTGCATACATGTTCCTTTTAAAGTGGTTTTAGCTCAGAAGAGCCAGTTAAGATGTGAATTAAGTTAAGATGTCATGAATGTCGCGAGTCAGGATCATGGCCAATATGAGGTGAGTACAATTTTTGGGTCCAGCCCCATAGATCCCTTATCTATTACTCAGATCAAATTAAGTTCTGGCCACAGCTCAGCCTTTTGAAATATCTTGATATGCAATGGATAACAACTCCCATCCATCCCCATTGGCTGTGACCGAAGGGGTTGACAGTCTAGCCCATTTAGAAGTCTTGAATTATCTTCCAAATGTCATGAATCAGTTGTATTGTCAAATCCATACTGATAATAATGGGTCATAATTACCTTTCCTGGGAAAAAACAAGGAGAATAACCTTTGGCCTGTGCAGCTGGAGCCAGTTAGCCTTTGCAATGCCCCTGAGACCTCAACTGCTCTGTGCTTTTTCTTAATTTTGACCCTTTTGAGGTTCTGTGGCAGCAGGATGCGATGAGTTGGGCAGAAAAGTAGAAGATAGCAACCTTTCCATGCCTTAGCTTTAGTGCCTTATAATGAATGACCCTGGGAAAATTATAATGGGATTGGGGAGGATTGTAAGCAAAATAATATCCTGACTTTCATCATTTATTGATAATAGGCTTGTGCACAGATTCGGAGTGGTCAGTTCCCTTCGGCCAATCTAGTTTGTTCAGCTTGGCTGGATGGCCATAATGGTAAGAGCCCAGCCATTATGTTTTTTTAATTGTTATGGGGCCACATGGCAGCCAATCACAGCTCCTCCTCCCCTATTTGGCATCACGCAGGACACGAAGAGGCTGCCATGTGGTGCTTGCATGGGGTTTCCCTGTGAGCTCTGCCTGTTGAGCCAATCTGAATAGATGAACACTGTGACGTGTCTGCTTCCTTAACCCCATTGCTCAAACTCAGACTACCTCGAAAGGAAGAAAGGAAAGGATCCCAGGAAAGGAAAGGGGAATCTTGTAAGTTCCTCATTGCTGCTAATTGGCCAGATCTTTCGGCTGTCTAGCCAAAAACAGATATTTCCATTAACTGATTTTCGGGAGGTTCCCGAAAAACAGATCCGGGTGACCAACAAAATTCAGATGCCAAAACTAGATCACCTTTCAGCCGAATTGCACAAGCCTAATTGTAATAGCTAAGCTTTTGTGTTGTTCTGGTGCTGTCAAATGGGCTTCAACTTACAGAGCAACAAAGCCAAAGGGAAAAAGGGAGAAGACAGCAGGTTTTCCTTGTCTTAGCACTTGTACATTAGCAGAAATAAGTCATTATAGTAGGCATGGGCAAACATTGTCCCTCCAGGTGTTTTGGGCTTGTGGAAATTGAAGTCCAAAACACCTGGAGGAACAAAGTTTGTCCATGTCTGTATTATAGGATAGTAAGGAATGCAAGTTACTTTATCAGGAACCTACTGGGTGACTTTGGGCAAGTCTCTCTCTCTTGATCACAAAGGAAGGCAATGCCAAATCCCCTCTGAACAAATCTTGCCGTAATTAACCAATTATAGTTTCTTCAACAACAAAGCTAGAGGTCCTGTCCCTTTGACAGCTCAGTAAAAGACCAAGTGAAGGGCAAGTGTACAAACTGAGTGCACATTTTGTGCAGGGGAGGCAATAGATTGCAATGTAACTGCTTACCCTTGAAACAGAATGTACTTTATGCTTTGGTAAGTAAGGATACCGCCAACACATCCTGGTCCTACCTAAAACAATTAGGAAAAAGTAATAGCAACCCGTTTTTTGTGTTTCCGGTTGGCTGAAGCTGACAACGGTGATGGCTGAAGCGAACATGTTGCTTAATTTTGCGAAAGGATATAACATAAGTGAGGCAATCGTGCTTGAATCTTGCTATGTATTCCTCCTTGTAAGCTGCGGAAGCAATGAGAAAACATTCCTTTTTGTTTTTGCTGTGAAGACCACTTGTACACTTCCTTGTGATGAGGATGACTGTGTTGACATGAGCTAGCAAAACTGGACCACTGCAATTCCTATACAGTTGACCCTCCTCAAAAAGGATAAATTGAAATCTACTAAGTGATTGAGCGTTGATTTCTAAGTGCATTTGCTGGAATTTAGGGGTGCAACCTCAGAGAAAACCTGTTTAGGAATTTCTAGGTCCTCCAGTTCAGATTTCTGGTCAACTTCTAGTGGATGTTGACCATAAAGTCACACTAGAAGACCAGGAGATTTCTAGAGAGAACATTTTAATTAAATGTGTGGATAATCCAATGTGGAGGGCCAACAGTAGATCTTGCACTTGCAAGAGTTTTTATTTATTTAATAATATTAGAATATCTATGGATGGGAAAAACAATTTTCCTTCCTCTGCAAGTTTGCAAGTCAGCAAAACAAATAAACATGCTTCCTCCTGATGTTCAACTCCTCCCCACCAACATAAAACATGAAAATACCATATTTATTTGATTCTAATGCTCACCTTTGTAAACTAAATTACCTTCCCAAAATTGGGGTGTGCATTATATTCACGGAAAATGGTAAATACTTTTGTGGGTTTCAGGGTTTCGAACATTGAGGTACTCATTAGATTTGATGGCGCATTAGACTTGTGTAAATGTGGTAACATTTCCTTCTCCACATGCAAAGGGAAGAAATGTCATTTCTCCAACTGTGGTTTGTATGAAGGCTGTGATATTTATGTATCATCTTGTCCTTCCTGTAAGAAGCAGGGATGAGCCTCCAGCTATTGCTGGACTGCAACTTCCATCAACTCCAGAGGCTGTGGGTCATGGGACCTGCAGTCCAAGAACATCTTCCAACTCAAGAAGTCTGTGATTCTGTGAGAAATGTTTCCATTAAATAACAAAGTCAGAATCGTCCATGCCATTTTATTTTCCATTTTGAAGGTGTGTCGGTGAAAGATGGATGGTGAAGAAAAACCGATGAGAAAAAACACATACACAAAGAAGGAGAATATGGTGGTGGATAACAAAGATTATCAAAAAATAAAGTAAATGGTCATAGAAGAATGAAAGCTGAGATCTCTTTAGAAATGACTAAACGGAAGCTATCTATATTTCTATGATTCTATGATTCTATCACAGTTCTGGCATAAAACAAAGCTCAGTAAGGTGAAAGGCAGTAGGCAAAGAAGAAGGTTGCATCACAGACGGATGGAGTTAGTAAAGGAAGCCAACTAAATTTGCCAAACTTGAGTGGGGCAACTTATGATGATGAAATCTCTTATTCATAGGACTTCCATTAGGTCGAAGCTAATTTGACAACAGTAGAACACTGATTCATTGCTCTTTAGGACCCTTGTGTTTTTAATTGCTTCAATTCATTTTATTTCAAGTTGCCTTAAGATCCTTGGATATTGGTTGAGAGATATATAAAATAATCGTAATGTAAGTATTTGCTGAAGGTTACCCAGTCTCTTTCCATGGCTGATTTGAATTGATTTTAGGTTGCCCTCAGAGCCTTGGCTATAGATATGGATATAAATACGATGATGCCCAACGTAATGATTTATTTATTTATTTACAGCATTTATATTCCGCCCTTCTCACCCCGAAGGGGACTCAGGGGGGATCACATTACACATATAGGCAAACATTCAATGCCTTTTAACATAGAACAAAGACAAGACAAACATAGGCTCCGAGCGGGCCTCGAACTCATGACATCCTGGTCAGAGTGATTCATTGCAGCTGGTTGCAGCTGGCTTGCTCTCCAGCCTGCGCCACAGCCCGGGCTTGCCAAAGGTCACCCTGGTTGAGCAGGGATCTCCAGAGTCATGATCCAACATTCAGAACCTGCTGGCTCTGGTGTTTTTGCAGATCAGTGTACCTGAATTTGTAATTGATTATATCCTTGATTGTCTTCTTCATAAAGGTGCCAGGAGATGGGAAATTTCTGTCTTGACTCATTAACTATTTCCGAGGCTGCAAGTGGTCACAGTCTTGTGAGTTGCGGATTTGGAGAAACCCATTAGTTGGATGTTATTTTAAAGTCTTTCTAGTCTAACAGAAGTTATCTTGGATGCCCCCTGCTCTGCCCAGACCAATGGATTTGCTTAGCTTCAGCAATTTGGTGGCATCACATGCCTTCCGGCTGTGCCATGTCTGCATTGTTTGCTTTGGCAACTTGTGGGTGCGGTGGAGGAATCAAAATTAGAACCCCATCTCCCATGGTAACCAAATTTAGAATGCAACCAATTTTATTGTTCCTTTATGATAGCCAACTGTCAGGAGACCCATGGGCAGCATGTAGCCTCTAAGGTGATCCCATCAAGCAAACAGGGCACCACCATTATGTTCTCTTATTTCAGGTGCCATAAGGATTGTGGGTTCGGAGCCCAGTGTGTCTAGCTCCAAAGGGTCAAATGGGGCACAAGGGATGAAGGCAATGATCAGCGGCTTTTTTCTCCTTGTCTAAAAAGAATGTAAGCAGAGACTGCTCTTCAAAGAATGGACATGCTGTAAATAATTGACATGCCACAACTATGATTCTTTGATTCTATAACTCTGAACACACAGATTTATTTATAGTACTTTGCCAGTTCTTCAAAACAAAGGCATGATACTACACTAACTCCTGTTTGGTCCAATATGGTGCCAGCTAAGAACCGTTCCATGGTTGGTCTGGAGTTTCATCCATCATCATCACTGATTGGCTTCAGTCACTGCAGGAAATTCAATAAACTGTCATTGGATTATTTTAAAGGTTTGTATTGTCTGTTTTATGAACTGCCCAGAAGAGGGTTGTGATCAAGGGCTGAAATGGGTTTTGATGTCCCTGCTCCAGTCAATGCAACGGGTACCAGACAGGTAAGCAAATGGGTGTTCACGGTGTTGGCAATTTCAATGGAGATCTGAAGGTGGGGGTCCAATTTGGCAAAAGAGATGAGGAGGTGTTCCCTGGAATAAACTCAGATCATATTAGGAAAAACAGGGAAAGAACACAGATCATATTAGAAAAAACAGGGAAAGGTCCAGTAGCTCTTTCATAAGCCCATTGTACTGTATGTTCCTTGTGTCTTCCTAGAGTATTGTGTTAGATTATACTCACTAATCCCATCACAAGTGTCGCCATACAACAATTCAGCAAGATCTAGGTTTAAATCCCTGCTCAGCCATGGAAGCCCACTTTGGGTAAGTCACACTTGCAATGGCAACATCTCCTGAGAATAACTCTTGCCAGGAAAATGCTGGATCAGCATTGCCATAAATTAGAGACAACTTGAAAGTACATCAAAACAAAATGCTGTTAATCTATAGCAGTCAAAAAGACTGAAAGCTTTTCTGTATCATCAAAGACTAACAATCTTTATTTGCCATAAGCTTTCATGGACTGATAACAGGAACTGCAGTTATGAACAAGCCCAACATGTTTGAACTTTCCAGTGTCACTATAAATGTCATGGAACAATTTCACTATCAGCCAAGTTTTGCAATGTGTGTGGGATCAGGAGGGATGCTGTTTCTTCACTTTTCCTTTTGGACTGGATTCCAATGCTGTGTAGTTTTACAAAGTCATTAGCATTCTCTGCCTTAGATCACATTTACATTGCCATATAATGCAGTTAAATACATTGAACTGGATTATGTGAGTCTACGCTGCCGTATAATGCAGTTCTGAAACTGCATTATACGGCAGTGTAGTTGGGGCCAAAGAATGTTGGTGCCTCACCAGATAACAAATCCCATGATTCCATAGAATTGAGCCGTGGTAGTTAAAGTGGGATCAAACTGCATCAATTCTATAGTGTAGATGCAACCTTTGAATGCCTTTCCTCTTGTTGGTCCTGATCAAACCAGGGATACTCAAAAAACTGGATACACCTGTATGTTGACAATTGTCAGAGTGGGTCTACTCTAGCTGGCGTTAACCCAGAAAATGTGCAATTTGCACATCTATATATATAAAAGAGTGATGGCATCAGGGCAGCGGACAAAACAACAAAACTACAAGCCCCCCAACCTCGAAAATTGACAGCACAACCTCTCATCCACGGCTCTACGTTCATACAACAAAAAGAAAAGAAAAATTAAGTCCTAGCCACAGCAACGCGTGGCTGGGCACAGCTAGTTATCATATAATATGTTGTTATTTGCTCAATCCTCCCTGATTCAGTGGAGTTGCAGAAAGAGGCACGGTCTATTCCCTGTCATGCAAGGGCATATTTGCAGAGGCACAGTCCATTGCAAAGTGCTGTTTGTTTGGTGTTGATGTTCAACAGAAAGGCTGGCGTACCTTGTAACTAAGGGAGTGCAGATTTACACTGAAAGAGGCTGGAACACAACCGAGATTGGGTCTTCTGTGCTCCTTGAGTCTTTTGGGCTTGTCTGAACCTACTACATCTTGTCTCACCCAGATGTTTTTGTCTATCTCTGAAGAATCCCATTGGGATGTTTTGACACATCGAAGCCTGTGTCGCAATGACCATTTCTGTTTGTTTTTAAGCAAACTTTCAACAGGAGGAAGATGACTTCTAATAATTGACAGATCCATACATACCGGCTCTGAGTGGTTCTATGGAAGGAAGCAAATGAAGTTCCTCTTTCGCTGGTTTTGCAATTGACTTTGGTGGGGAAGAGCGGAGAAGACAATAGAGACCATCCTGGAAGCAGAATACGCTGACTCAAGAGTGTGATGGAGTCTCTTATTCTGGAGGTATTTAAGCAGAGAAGGGATGGTTATCTGTCAGGAAGGCTTTGATTGTGGCTTCCTGCATGGCAGGGGGTTGGACTGGATGGCCCTTGGGGGGTTTTGCAATTTTTGGTGGGGAAGAAAGGAGAAGACATTAGAGACCATCCTGGAAGCGGAATACACTGACTCAGAGTTTGATGGAGTCTCTTATTTTTGAGGTTTTTAAGCAGATGGTTATCTATTGGGAGGGGTTTGATGGTGCCTTCCTGCATGGCAGGAGGTTGGACTGGGTGGCCTTTGGGGGTCTCTTCCAACTCTAAGGTTCTATGATCTTCCAAGACCTTCATGCTAACCGTCTTTAAGAAAAGTCAAGCCAAAGCAAAACTTTTCTATTGTGTTTCCAGAGGAGATGGGAATGTCCACCTCGCAGGGTTGTGGCCTTTGGTTTCCATCAGATGGAGAGGTCGAAATAAAGAGAGAATCTTGCAAAAACAGAAGGCGTGTTTCTTCTGATGATAAAGCAAACCTTGTTCCTGAGAATAGTCTGCAGATGTTGTCATGAAAGGATGGCCTGAGATGTTGTGATCGCTGGTGCATCAAGAACAGGGAGGGAAGGCCTTGTTTCCTCTGCCGCCCCATTGCCCCATTGCCCATGGCCACCCACGTGCCTCTGGGTCCAAAGGGGGAAAAGGAGGGGCATAAAAGGCAGGCATGTGCCTCAGCCTCCCTCCAGTTTGACACCAAGGCTCCTTCATTGGACTTTGGGCTGAGATGAAGCCAACGGGGACCCAGGGACTTCTTTGGCTCCTTTGCATCCATCTCTCCCGTGCCTCCTTAGGTGAGAAGCCAACTTGTCCTTCCGTGGCTTGGGATGGGGAGAAGAAAGTCCATTGGAATGCAATTGGAAGAGCTGCTTGGGCTTTAGTTTCCAAAAGAGTTGGGTGTATTCACATGGCACACTTGTATCAGTCTGATCCCACTTTAACTGCATCCTTTGCCATACTGGGAGTTGTCATTGGGGAAGGGATTTAGGATTCTCTCCTAAAGAACCCAAGACTCCTTCTACACTTCCATATAAAATCCAGATTTTCTGCTTTGAACTGGATTATATGGCAGTGTAGACTCATATAATCCAATTCAAAGAAGATAATTTGGATTATCTGATTTGATAATCTGAATTGTATGGCAGTGTAGATCCAGCCTGAGTAACTTCCTTGAACTACAGCAGAGAATTTGACATAGGGTATATGTGTGTCGGTAATAATAATAATATGTATTGTTGAAGGCTAATAATAATAATAATAATAATAAATATAATAATAATAATAATAATGTATTATCTGATAATCTGGATTGTTTGCTTTGATATTCTGGATTGTATGGCAGTGTAGGTTCAGCCTGAGTAACTTCCTTGAACTACAGCAGAGAATTTGAAGTAGGGTATGTGTGTGTCGGTAATAATAATAATATGTATTGTCAAAGGCTAATAATAATAATAATAATAATAATAATAATAATAATAATAATAATAATAATAATAAATTACCTGATAATCTGGATTGTTTGCTTTGATATTCTGGTTGGTATGACAGTGTAAGTTCAGAATTTGACATAGGGTATGTGTGTGTTGGTAATAATAATAATATGTATTGTTGAAAGTTAATAATAATAATAATGCATTCAAAGACTCTGGCAGAAACCAGTGCAGGTGGTCCCGGTGGTGATCGGCACACTGGGTGCCGTGCCAAAAGATCTCAGCTGGCATTTGGAAACAATAGACATTGACAAAATCTGCCAACTGCAAAAGGCCACCCTACTGGGATCTGCACGCATCATCCGAAAATACATCACACAGTCCTAGACACTTGGGAAGTGTTCAACTTGTGGTTTTGTGAAACGAAATCCAGCATGTCTATCTTGTTTGCTGTGTCATACAACGTCGTTGTGTCAATAATAATAATAATAATAATAATAATAATAATAATAATAATAATATAATGTCTGTTGATCTGGATTATTCGCTTTGATATTCTGGTTTATATGACAGTGTAAATTCAGCCTGAGTGAACTTCCCTGAACGACAGCAGAGAATTTGACATAGGGTATGTGTGTGTTGGTAATAATAATAACATGTATTGTTGAAGGCTAATAATAATAATAATAATAATAATAATAATAATAATAATAATAGACAAAAAAAACAACAGAAAAAACTCAGCCGCTATCAGGACCTCAAGATTGAACTTCAAAGACTTGTGATTTTGTGATACAAAATCCAGCATATCTATTCTGTTTGCTGTGTCATACAATAATAATAATAATAATAATAATAATAATAATAATAATAATAATAATAATAATAAATGAGCACATATGAAATCCAGCATATCTATCTTGTTTGCTGTGTCATAATAAAATAAATGAGCACACAAAGATACTGTGGGACTTCCGAATCCAGACTGACAAAGTTCTGGAACACAACACACCAGACATCACAGTCGTGGGAAAGAAAAAGGTTTGGATCATTGATGTCGCCATCCCAGGTGACAGTCGCATTGACGAAAAACAACAAGAAAAACTCAGCCGCTATCAGGACCTCAAGATTGAACTTCAAAGACTCTGGCAGAAACCAGTGCAGGTGGTCCCAGTGGTGATGGGCACACTGGGTGCCGTGCCAAAAGATCTCAGCCGGCATTTGGAAACAAAAGACATGGACAAAATTACGATCTGCCAACAGCTTATACTCGAGAATATATGGTACATTTATTATTTTTCTCTATTATTATTGGTATTATTACATGTACTATTTTTCTCTATTATTGTTGCTACTATTACATTTATGTTACTCTATTTTTATTATTATTAATAATACATTTATTATTTCACTCTGATCTTATTATTATTATATTTATTATTTTACTCTATTTATTACTACATGTATTATTTTCCTGTATTATTTATTATTATTATTATTATTATTATTATTATTACATGTATTATTTTACTCTATTATTATTAAAAGGATACATAAGCACATTTACCTAGAAGAAGGTGAGAATCATGATTTGATCAGAGTTGGACAGTCTTATCTTAAATTTGAACTTTATGTAAATATTCAAAAACATTTAACCTACTGATGGCTCAATTAATGTAATTTTATTGGTATCTGATTTTATTTCTGAAATTTACCACCCTCGGCTTATACTGGAATCAATGTTTTCCCAGGATTTTTTGTAGTAAAATTAGGTGCCTTGGCTTACATTCAGGTCGACTTATACTCGAGTATATACGGTATTTTAAAAGCAGAGATGCCTATAATAGATTATTGGTTATTGGAAGTATTTAAAATCCAATTTAAGAGTCTCTTTTAAGAGAGGAAAGCAGGGTATAAATATATAATAATAATAATAATAATAATAATAATAATAATAATAATAATAATAATAATAATATGCTGAAATCGACAAGTTGTTGATAATGATTAAAGAGAAGTCCACAGACAACTTTATGAAATTATATATACACACACACACATATACACACAATATATTATATTTTAATCTGCGTTGGGATATATGGAGATGTGAGTAATCTTCTGAAAGGAAAGACAGCTATAAGATTACTATATATAGTGCATACGAGGGTTGAATGAAAAGTAATGCCTCCACCTTCGTAACTCCTCAACAGATGGCAGTCCTGGTCTGCAGCAGGTCCTGGCTTGTTCAGTAGACTCTCCTCTACAGTTCCATTTGGGGAAGCCTTAGCATTGAACGGTTGTGTTGTTAAAGTGTCAAGTATGGAACCCTGTGCAGACGGTCGGTCAATGCGACTTAAGCAACGTGCGGTCATTGAATTCTTGACAGCAGAAGGTGTCACCCCAAAGGAGATTCATCAGAGAATCCATCTGTTCCTGATAATGAAAGAAGATTCACAGGGAAATCATTATGTTTCTGATGAAGACGTTAAGAGAACTGTGAGACGCCGGTTGCGGAAACAGAATGTCGACTTCTTCCTTGACGGCTTCAGAAAACTTGTTCATTGTTGGCAGAAATGTATCCAAGTGTCTGGTGATTATGTGGGAAAGTGAATAGTGGTAGTTAAAGAGCACATTCTAAGGATTATTTCTGTGTTTGGTTTATTAAAATATTCCCATCCAAACCCAAATAACAAAGGTGGAGGCATAACTTTTCATTCAACCCTTGTCTTTGTGTTTTCACTTTGGGGAAAGGAAACTTTGTATTCATATATGAGGGTTATCCAGAAAGTAGATTATGTTTTGGAATTAAAAATGAACAAAGTATAGGAGAAAACATTTACCATATGCAGTTGAAAGCCACATCCAAATACCACTTCTCAACATAGTCGCCATTCAAATCTAGGCACTTAGCATATAGCGATAAATGAGCTTGGCAACTCCTTCCCCACAAAATTCTGCCGCTTGCGTCCTCAACGCAGCGTTTTGGCGACGATGCGCAGCTGCGGAAGGGGTGACTGGCTGGTTGAGGATGCAAGCGGCAGAGTTTTGTGGGGAAGGAGTTGCCAAGCTCATTCATCACTATGATAAGTGCCTAAATTTGAATGGCGACTGTGTTGAGAAGTGGTATTTGGATGTGGCTTTCAATTGCACGACTGGACTTAACGTCAGGGGAAACCTTTACCTTTACCTTCAACTGCATATGGTAAATGTTTTCTCCTATACTTTGTTCATTTTTAATTCCAAAACGTAATCTACTTTCTGGATAGCCCTCGTATATTTCATGGGGCAAGAAGGGGAAACTGTGATGTCCAATGTGTCTGTTGGTATCATGTTGTGCTAGTATGTGTTGCATAGTATTCTGCATTTTATACTGATTGTTTTGATTCATTAAACTAGAAACATGGAAGCAAAGGTTGGCAAATAGAGCGAGTTTGAAATCCCAAAAGCTTCAAGATGTCTTGATCAAACCTGGTGGGTTCTGGGAGTTTAAAACTACAGCTCCCATGATTCCATAGCATTGAGCCACAACAATTAAAGTTGTATTAAACTGCACCAATGTGCCCTTTTAGCTCAGTGGCCACATTGGCTGGGGATTCTGCGAGCTGCAGTCCAAAAGGTAAAGTGTGTATAGTTAAAATTGGTAAGCTATTTCTTCTGCCCGGTCCTTTTAGAGCAAGAGAAGGATCCGAAGTATTGGAACAGCAAAGCCAAGCAGACGCTGGAATCCGCGCTCAAGTTGACACCAATGAACCACCGGGCAAAGAACATCATTTTCTTCCTGGGCGACGGTGAGTTCAGACATGGATATGTATGAAGCAAGGCTACTTGCGCATCACCAAAAAGTTGTAGTTTTACCAGGTCTTTGAGGCCCTAGCCAGAGATTCCTCAGCATTAAGTCATGGCTGTTAAAGTGGTGTCAAACTGGATTAAATCTGCAGTTTAGATCAGGCATGGGCAAACTTGGGCCCTCCAGGTGTTTTGGACTTCAACTCCCACAATTCCTAACAGCCGGTAGGCTGTTAGGAATTGTGGGAGTTGAAGTCCAAAACACCTGGAGGGCCCAAGTTTGCCCCTGCTTGTGTTAATCTATAAACCCCAAGTCCTAATCCAAAGGAAAAGTAGTTTTTCCAAACTCTTCCTAAAGAGCTGTCTTGTTTTGTCTTTCAAGAACAGCCTTAAAACACTGTGGTAAGTAAATGAAAACTGCTTTACTTCAGCAAAACATAAAGTACAGTACACTCAGTGGAATAATCCAAAATGAAGCAAGGAAGTCTTAGGGCAAGCACAGTTCTTAGTCTCTGATAAATTCCCAAAATCAAATAGCAGTCTTACTTCAGACAAAGAAACAGCAATAAATCCTTAGGAGCAGTTTCCCAGAGGCAGACTTGAAGCAGGCACAAGGGGAGCGAAGGCTTAGGCATTAGAGTGAGTTTGTTACCACCAAGAGCTGGCTGCACCTGCTTCTGCTTTATAGCCCTGAGTCCCTTCACAGCTGTTAGGGGAGTTCCTAATTATTCAGCTGCATTTCTGGCAGCTATTCTAGCTGAACGATGTCTCTGTTCTGTTTCCTTTCGCCTCTCCTGAAATGTGGGTACTTGCAAAATCTCCTCCTCAGATTCCAACTGCCCCTGATTCATAAACATGTTCCTGCTCTCTTTCCTCTTCTGAAGAAAATCCCCAAAAAGAGCCAACGTAGGTGGCCAAGCAATTAAAAACATAGTTTTTAAATCCCACTGTAATGAATCTATTGCTTTCTTTGCAGGCATGGGGGTCCCCACTATCACAGCCGCCCGCATCTACAAGGGCCAGATGGCAGGAAACTCCGGGGAGGAGACCGTGCTGGCGATGGAGAAATTCCCCTATGTTGCCCTGTCCAAGGTAAGGAAGTCTCAATAGGTTGAACTAAATCATCCAGTCACATGCAGGGACCCGTTAGCAACTTGTAAGTCCTTTCAACTCAGTTAGGGATAGATCAGTCTCCTAGGCTCATCCAGAGATAAATAGGAATTGAAAACTCCTGGCCAGTCAGATATGGTCAGATGTGACCTTCAGGAAATTTCCTTCTGACCCCTAGCCATCCGTTTTTACCTAATCTTTATCAAATCTGTTCCTTGACTGAAATGTAGCTCATGTGAGTTTGCAGTATTTGTTCTGGTCTTCCCTTGCATCTCCCTTCATTTTATTTCCATATTCCCAGCTTGCATTTAAGTTGCTTGGGGCAAGTTCCTCTTTTGTTTTACTCGCAATGTGACATCCGCACAGATGGGTTTGTAGAATTATTATAAAGACTGCTAATGAGTGAGCCAGCATAATGGAGAGGTCTGATTCTGGAAATCAAATCCTCACTCAGCCATGGTTTGCAATCATTTCTATCGCTAGTGAACTTCTGTTCTTTGATGAGCACGGCCTTCACCCCATCAATAGGAGGACAGTGTCTCGATGGAGGGACATCATAGCCCAACTATATTCTACCTTGATCAGATCTTACCAGAAATAAGACTGTGCCCAGTCCTGGTCTCCACAGATCAAGATGGATATGGACAATCTGAAAACTGTCCCAAGAGGGGCAACCAAAATGTCCAAAAATCTGGAATTTATGTATTTATTTATTTAGAGTATTTATATTCCACCATTCTCACCCCAAAGGGGACTCAGGGCAGATCACAATGTACACATACAAGGCAAACATTCAATGCCATATGAACATAGAGACAGAGACACAGAGGCAATTTAACCTTCTCCAGCTTCCAGGTTCCTGAGGGGACACTCGATTCTGGCCACAGGGGGAGCAGCTGCTTCATCATTTACTTTGACGCCGAGTCCTTGGATACTTCCTCATTCCAAACGCTCCTGGACAATTTTTATGGTGTCATAAATTAGTTAAATTAGCCTCCCCACATATAAGTAAAGGTAAAGATTTCCCTTGACATTAAGTCCAGTCATGTCTGACTCTGGGGGTTGGTGCTCAATCTCCATTTCTAAGCTGAAGAGCCGGTGTTGTCCACAGACACCTCCAAGGTCATGTGGCTGGCATGACTGCATGGAGTGCCGTTACCTTCCCGCCGGAGCGGTACCTATTGATCTACTCACATTGGCATGTTTTCAAACTGCTAGGTTGGCAGGAGCTGGAGCTCACAGTGGCCGCTCATGCCACTCCTGGGGTTTGAACCTGGGACCTTTCGGTCTGCAAATTCAGCAGCTCAGCGCTTTAATGCACTTCGCCACTGGGGCTCCCCCCACATATAAGTGGTACCTAAATTTCCTACTTGATAGATGCAACTATCTTTCGGGTTGCTTAGGTCAACAACGAGCAGGGCTATTTTTTTATTTTAATGGTTGGGTGCTCACTCCGACATGGGCTGGCCTCGAACTCATAGTGATTTATTACAGCTAGCTACTAACCAGCCTGCGCCACAGCCCAGCCCCACGTATCCCTCTGAAAAGCATCTTAGCGGGATGTTTAGCTTGGAGAAATGAAGGCTGAGAGAAGGGACATAAGAGCCCATGTGAAAGGATGTTGCATTGAGATGGGGACAGGCTTGTTTTCTGCTGCAGGACACAATTGAGCCATGATTTTGCATAGCAGGAAAAGAGATTTCACCTAAACATTACAATACTGTTGTGTGAGAATTTGGTGGAGTCTCCTTCTCTGAAGGTTTCTAAGCAGAGAGTAGATGGCAATCTGTCAGGAGGGTTTTGGTTGTACTTTCCTGCATAGCAGAAGGAGGTTGAACTGGATGGTGCTTGTGGTCTCTCCCAACTCTAGGGTCCTGAGCCTTATCAGGTTTCTAATTTTTTCTTGCCAGACATACAACGTCAACCGCCAGGTGCCGGACAGTGCGGGAACGGGGACGGCTTACCTGTGTGGGGTGAAGGCCAACGCCAAAACCCTGGGAGTGAGTGCGGCCGCTGTCTTTGAGGAGTGCAACACCACCTTCGGCAACGAGGTCTATTCCATCCTGCACCGGGCCAAGGCTTCAGGTAGGGAGAAACAACCCTGGAATAGTCAGCAACTAAGATTTGGGAGCTATTTGGGAGCAGAAATTCCACAGATGTGTATGTTTCCACCCTACACAGGCAAAGCTGTGGGGATTGTGACCACCACCCGGGTCCAGCATGCCTCGCCGGGAGCCTCTTATGCCCACTCGGTCAGCCGGGATTGGTATGGGGACAGAGACTTGCCCAAAGATGCCGTCCGCCAAGGCTGCAAGGACATTGCCTACCAGCTGGTACACAACACCGACATCAACGTGAGTTGCTGGGTGTGCAAAGGGCCGGAGGGGCAGGACACAGCCCAACATGGGTTCATGTGCTTTGAGGATTTGGGGACTCAGCTATCAAAATGGGTATCAGGCAGCTCTTTGCACATCAAGGCAGTGCTCCCCAAACCGAGCCCCTCCTGGTATATTGTTCTGCAAAGACCAGAGATGGTGTTATGTGTGGGGAGAATATTCACTGTTATTTGTTTTCTGGTTGAAAAAATGAGTTTCCTCAACAGTCAGGAAATACATTACAAAGAATACAAGAGGACCTCATGTTTTTCACAATTTTATCAAATGCTGTTCTGGAGGATTTTCTGCATAGAAAAACAGACAGGTGTTTCATGGCTTTTGTAGAAAAAGCTCTATCATATTGTCTTTCTCTGTAGAAAAATCTTATGAAGACATGACTGTCGCTTGCCCAAAGTGTTTCCGTGGCTGAGAAGGGATTCAGGTTTTTTTGGGAGAGATAAAGACTGTAAAGACTCTGGCACAAGCCAGTCAAGGTGGTCCCAGGGGTGGGTGAAACGTCAGGAGAGAATACTTCTGGAATATGGCCATACAGCACGGAAAACATACAACAACCCTGTCCCAGTGGTGATCGGCACACTGGGTGCAGTGCCTAAAGACCTTGGCCAGCACTTAAAAACAATCAGCGCTGACAAAATTACCATCGTGTCAGCTGCAAAAGGCCACCCTACTTGGATCTGCACGTATTATTCGCTGATACATCACATAGTCCTAGACACTTGGGAAGTGTTTGACATATGATCCAATACAAAAGCCAGCATAGTGATCTTGTTTGCTGTGTACTAATCTTGTTGCGTATCAAATTAATAATAATAATAATAACAACAACAACAACAACAACAACAACAACATCAACACACTTGGGAATGTCCGACGTGTGATCCAGTACAACAGCCAGCAGACTGTCTGCTGTGGACTCATCTTGTTGTGTTTCAAATAACAACAACAACAACAACAACAACAACAACAATAATAATTCAGACACTGAAACAATTACTCTCTAGATCTTCTGACCCTCTATGGATCAAGAACCTCTTCTTCAAAGCAGACTGTTGATGTTCCTCAACAGCTGTAAACAATAACAACTGGTGAATTCCATATCTGTGAGAAGGTGAATCTATTTTGGGTTTTAGTCCAAACTTTCAAAGGTTGCTAAACCCTGTTCCCACAATTAGCTTGAGACCTTTGGATGGCCCCTTTAAGGTTCAAAATAAAACACGGAGGATCATTGTCCCATCTGAATGGTGCCACCAACTAGGACTCGCCTTCATGATGCAGTTTCAGTTTGAGGATTACTCCAGTGCTCAAGAAATTATTATTATTATTATTATTATTATTATTATTATTATTATTATTATTATTATCATCATTATTATTTTGTTATGACACAGCAAACAAGATAGATATGCTGGATTTCATATCACAAAATCACAAGTCGAACACTTCCCAAGTGTCTAGGACTGTGTGATGTATTTTCGGATGATGCGTGCAGATCCCAGTAGGGTGGCCTTTTGCAGTTGGCAGATCGTACTTTTGTCAATGTCTATTGTTTCCAAATGCCGGCTGAGATCTTTTGGCACGGCACCCAATGTGCCAATCACCACCGGGACCACCTGCACTGGTTTTTGCCAGAGTCTTTGAAGTTCAATCTCGAGGTCCTGATAGCGGCTGAGTTTTTCCTGTTGTTTTTCGTCAATGCGACTGTCACCTGGGATGGCAACATCAATGATCCAAACCTTTTTCTTTTCCACAACTGTGATGTCTGGTGTGTTGTGTTCCAGAACTTTGTCAGTCTGGATTCGGAAGTCCCACAGTATCTTTGCATGCTCATTTTCCAATACTTTTGCAGGTTTGTGATCCCACCAGTTCTTTGCTGCTGGGAGGTGGTACTTGAGGCATAAGTTCCAATGAATCATTTGGGCCACATAGTTGTGCCTCTGTTTGTAGTCTGTCTGTGAGATTTTCTTACAGCAGCTGAGGATATGATCAATGGTTTCGTCGGTTTCCTTGCAGAGTCTGCATTTTGGGTCATCAGCTGATTTTTCGATCTTGGCCTGAATTGCATTTGTTCTGATGGCTTGCTCCTGGGCTGCAAGGATCAGGCCTTCTGTCTCCTCCTTCAGGGTCCCATTCGTGAGCCAGAGCCAGGTCTTCTCCTTATCAGCTTTTCCTTCAATTTTGTCAAGGAACTTTCCATGAAATGTTTTGTTGTGCCAGCTGTCAGCTCTAGTTTGTAGTGCAGCTTTCTTGTACTGGTTTTTTGTCTGCTGTGCTTTGAGGAGTTTCTGATTTTTGACTTCAATTATTATTGTTATTATTGTTGTTATATTGTTGTTGTTGTTGTTGTTGTTGTTGTTATTCAAAGTGGTGGCCCACAGACTGGTGCTGGTCCATCAGCCATTGGCTGCCAGTCTTTCGTGAGTTTGCACACACAGACATATAGGGAAAAAACCTGTGGCCAAATGGTCTTGTCTAAATGAAGACCTGCCCTCTTCTAAAGTGGCCAAGGCATTTGCTGCAAGAGCCATCAGAAGGAGCAGGGCATCCCATTAAGGCGATTGTTTTAAAGCTTTCAAACGCCTGGCTCTGCTGCTTTATTAACTTGACTATTAGCTGCAAAAAATAAAGAGTCCATGTGGGTTTCAGTCCTTGGAAAAATAATCTCTTTTGTTCCTTGTTTGCACAAAGACGTGTTCCAATTTATTGGTGCCAAAGCCAACATCCTTATCTGCCAGTGGTGTGTTTAGAACTGAAGAGTGACTTAAAGTTGATAGAGATGGTGTTGTGTTAATAAAGGACATGCTGACAGGTTAAATGCCGAAGGAGACACCAGTCATTCACATGGTGCCCTTTTTGGCATTTAGCGATCAAGGCTAATAATAAATGATTCACTTCATTTTTAAACCAAAGGATGAAATAACTCTGAATAACAACAAAAAAGATAGTAAGAGATGTTTGACAGCAGAATGTGCTGCTGCCTGGGAGTCTGTTGGAGTCTCCTTCTCTGGAGGTTTTTCAACAGAGGCTGGATGGAGATCTGTTAGAAGGGCTTTGATTGTGTCTTCCAGCATGGCAGAATGGGGTTGGACTCGGTGGCCCTTGGGGTCTGTCCCAGTTCTGTGATTCTATGAAAAGCGTGCAAAGGCCGGCTGAATGGTCCTCTCCTGGCAGGTGATCCTCGGAGGAGGTCGGATGTACATGACGCCCAAAGGGACACCTGACCCGGAGTATCCGGATGTCTCTGGCCACAAAGGGACCCGGAAAGATGGGCTCAACCTCATAGAGAAGTGGCTGAGCGGCAAGAAGGTAGGGATGGTGGGCCAGGAAGGCTGCGCATGGGGAGGGAGGGCCAGGAAAGGCACATTCCCACCCCCCTCCTCTTCCTCCTCTCTTTTTCATCCTTCCTCTCCTTCCTCCTCCTTCCTCTTCCTCCTCCTCCTCTTCCCTTCTTGACTTTTTCTTCTTCCTGTCCTCCTCTTTTTCTTCCTCCTCTTCCTGCCCTTCTCATTCCTCTCCTTCTTTCTCATCTTCTTCCTCTCCTTCCCCTCCTTCTTCCTTCATCTTCTTCCTCCTTGTCGTCTTCTTTTTCCTCCTCATCTTTTCTCTCTCCTCATTCTCTTCTTCCTCCTCCTCTTCTTCCTCTCCTCCTTCCTCTTCCTCTCCTCCTCCTGAGATACAGTCATTAATTAATCAGCCCCAGAGGGTTTTTAATAATCCATCCCGTATTTATTACAATTTTACCATTTATGTGTTTTAAATGCAATTTTTATCCTGTATTTTTGTTTTAATTGATTTATTGTATTACTGTTTTATCTTTTTATAGTGTGATTTGTATTATGTTGCCTATGCTTTGTCCTATGTTGTTTGGGCCGTTGCCCCATGTAAGCCGCCCTGAGTCCCTGCGGGGAGATGGTGGCGGGGTATAAATAAAATATTATTTTATTATTATTATTATTCACCTCCCTCCTCCTCTTCTTATTCCTCTCCTCTCCTTCTCCTTCCCCCTCCTTTTCTTCCTCCTCCTCCTCCTCTTTTTCTTCTTCTTCTTCTTCTTCTTCTTCTTCTTCTTCTTCTTCTTCTTCTTCTTCTTCCTCTCCTTCCTCTCCTTGTCCTCCCTCTTCTTCCCCTCCTCCTTCCTCATTCTCTTCTTCCTCTTCTTCCTCTCCTTCTCCTTCGCCCTCCTCTTCCTGTCCTCTTCCCCCTCCTCCCCTTCTTCTTCTTCTTCTTCTTCTTCTTGTTCTTCCTCCTCCTCCTCCTCCTCCTCCTCCTCTCTTTCTTCTTCCTCTCCTTGTCCTCATCTTCTTCCCTTCCTCCTTCCTCCTTCTCTTTTTCCTCTTGTTCTCCTCCTCCTCCTTCCCCTCCTCCTCTTCCTCTTCCTCCCCTTCTTCTTCTCCTTGTCCTCCCTCTTCTTCCCCTCCTCCTTCCTCATTCTCTTCTTCCTCTTCTTCCTCTCCTTCTCCTTCACCCTCCTCTTCCTGTCCTCTTCCCCCTCCTCCCCTTCTTCTTCTTCTTCTTCTTCTTCTTCTTCTTCTTGTTCTTCCTCCTCCTCCTCCTCCTCCTCCTCTCTTTCTTCTTCCTCTCCTTGTCCTCATCTTCTTCCCTTCCTCCTTCCTCCTTCTCTTTTTCCTCTTGTTCTCCTCCTCCTCCTTCCCCTCCTCCTCTTCCTCTTCCTCCCCTTCTTCTTCTCCTTGTCCTCCCTCTTCTTCCCCTCCTCCTTCCTCATTCTCTTCTTCCTCTTCTTCCTCTCCTTCTCCTTCGCCCTCCTCTTCCTGTCCTCTTCCCCCTCCTCCCCTTCTTCTTCTTCTTCTTCTTCTTCTTCTTCTTCTTCTTCTTGTTCTTCCTCCTCCTCCTCCTCCTCCTCCTCTCTTTCTTCTTCCTCTCCTTGTCCTCATCTTCTTCCCTTCCTCCTTCCTCCTTCTCTTTTTCCTCTTGTTCTCCTCCTTCCCCTCCCCCTCCTCCTCATCTCTTTCTTCTTCTTCTCCTTGTCCCCATCTTCTTCCCTTCCTCCTTCCTCCTTTTCTTTTTCCTCTTATTCTCCTCCCCCTCCTTCCCCCTCCTCCTCTTCTTCCTCCATTTTTTCTTGTTCTCCTCCTCTTCTTCGGCGGGAAAATTTCACCTGGACAAAAGAGGAGGGATTGGAAATGTTCCAGCTCTGGGTTCTGTTTAAGTCAGCAAAAAACTCCCACTGGGCAGTGAATGGTGTCTGAACTGTACAACGATAGCAGTTTCATCCCCATTTGTATTACATAACTATTAAACTTGTAGATCGTTGCTGTACTTAGAATACTTGATTATAGCAACTTTTTGCACAGAAAAATGTAAAAATAAAGAACTGTCCTCAAAAGAAAATGACGGTAGATTATACAAGTTCTAGAACTGGCAGAAATGGAAAAGGCTGATAAAGGAGTCATCAACTGACCTGGGCACAAAGAAAATGCGCCTCTATTACTTGGGTTTTCCAAGATCTGGTATCTATCCAGTGATGTGCAGATACACTCCCTGCTTTTTCCTCTGTCACAACTTTGTCATTGATTCCTGCCATTTTCAGACCCTCTCCCTCCTCCTCGTTTCCAGGGAGTTCACTACGTCTGGAATAAAACCGCCCTGGATGCCGTGAATGAACACACTACCAACTACCTCATGGGTGAGACCATTCAGGCGGTGGGCTCTCTTTAATGCTGTGACATGTTACTTTTTGGAGTTCAGTGCCCACAAACCCCTTAGTATTGAACAAACCTCACACCCTCTTCTCAAATCTCTTAGGTCTCTTTGAGCCAAAGGATATGAACTATGAACTCGAGCGCAACAATAAGACAGATCCCTCCATTGTGGAAATGACGGAGAAGGCCATCCGGATCCTCCGCAAGAACCCCAAGGGCTTTTTTCTCTTTGTGGAAGATAAGTATCCCATCCTTTGTTGGTATCAGATCCAGGTTGTTGCGATCCTGAGTCTGCACTGGTCTGTAGTCCAAGCTTGATAAGAAAGTATTGCAGGTACTTGATATGATAAGGGAAGGCAGAAGGTAGTAAGAAAATCAAAAGGGGACAAACTAATCTTTTATCCATTGGATGGCAGGTAGCCAGCTAGTAAGCCAATCCAAGAGGGGAATGCAGTGTTGTGTTGTATCATTTGTTGTAAATTCACAAATTCATCTTCAATGGCACAGACACACTAAGGTACTCATCTCACACAATGGGTGAAAGTAAGGCCCATCGTCAAAGAAGAGCCACAGGTTGAGGTCTCTAGCCTGCCACCCACTGCAAATGCTTCCCTCTGGTAGGCTGGCATAATTAGGGTGGAACATAGGATAATCTGGAAATAGTTGTGTCATGTCAGTTTTGTTTAGAAGAGAGAGGGAAACAGAGGATGACTTATAACCACTGTGTAGTATGCTCGTGCCATCCGTAGAAACACCAAGGTGCTTGTTTATAAAGCCATTCCCCTCCCAACCCTGCTCTATGCCTGCAAAACGTGGACAGTCTACAGACATCATACCCAACTCCTGGAGCGTTTCCATCAGCGTTGCCTCAGGAAAATCCTGCAAATCTCTTGGGAAGACAGGCGGACCAATGTCAGTGTGCTGGAAGAAGCAAAGACCACCAGCATTGAAGCAATGCTCCTACGCCATCAACTCTGCTGGACTGGCCACGTTGTCTGAATGCCCAAAGATCACCGTCTCCCAAAACAGCTACTCTACTCCGAACTCAAGAACGGGAAACATAATGTTGGTGGGCAGGAAAAGAGATTTAAAGATGGGCTTAAAGCCAACCTTAAAAGCTGTGGCATGGACACTGAGAACTGGGAATCCCTGGCCCTTGAGTGCTCTAATTGGAGGTCAGCTGTGACCAGCAGTGCTGCGGAGTTCAAAGAGGCACGAATGGAGGGCTTAAGGGAGAAACGGGCCAAGAGGAAGGCCCGTCAAGCCAACCCTGACCAGGACCGCCTTCCACCTGGAAACCGATGTCCTCACTGCGGGAGAATATGCAGATCAAGAATAAGTCTCTTCAGCCATCTACGGACACACCCCCAGGATGGAAGACAATCATCCTCGAACGACGAGGGATCGCCTAAGTAAGTAAAGTAAGCCATTGAAGATGAATTAGTGAATTTACAGCAAATGATACAATGCAATACTGCAATCCCCCTTTGATTGGCTTACTAGCTGGCTACCTGCCATCCAATGGGTAAAAGATTTGCTTGTCATGTTCTGTTTTCTAAGCTGATTCTGGCCCTCTTCATCTCCTGCATGCCTATACTTTTGTGCTTATTTAAGAATTGTATTGTGCAGCCCATTTTCCAGGAACAAGGGGGGGGGGGGGGGGAAGCTTTGCTAGAAAAATCTGTAATACAAGGGTTGAATGAAAAGTAATGCCTCCACCTTGGTTACATGAGTTTGGATGGGAATATTTTAATAAATCAAATGCAGAAATAATCCTTAGAATGTGCTCTTTAGCTACCACTATTCACTTTTCCACATCATCACCAGACAATTGGATACATTTCTGCCAACGATGAACAGGTTTTCTGAAGCCGCCACGGAAGAAGTCGACACTCTGTTTCCGCAACCGGCATCTCACAGAACCCATCGTGCACAGATCTTCCGATAGCCAAGCAAAGCAATCATGTGACCCACACATTCTTGTGAAATGCCGATTGTGCTTGAAATTTCTCTCGGAGTGATATGATGATCGTCCTGAATCAATCTGTCAATCTTTTGCTTGTGAAACTCGGTGGTTGCTGTCACAGGACGTCCAACTCTTTGCTTGTCATGCAAGTCAGATGTTCCCACCTCAACATCTTTAAACTTACTCGCCCAATGAGGCACAGGACTCACATCAACACAATCGCCATAAATAGCTTGCCTTCTCTGATTAGTCTCCTTTGGGGTGACACCTTCTGCTGTCAAGAATTCAATGACTGCATGTTGCTTAAGTCGCATTGACCGACCGTCTGCACAGGGCTCCATACTTCACACTTTAACAACACAACTGTTCAATGCTAAGGCTTCCCACCAAATGGAACTAACTGTAGAGGAGTGTCTACTGAACAAGCTAGTCCCTGCCACAGACCAGGACTGCCATCTGTTGAGGAGTTATGAAGGTGGAGGCATTACTTTTCATTCAACTCTCGTAGATAAAGGGTGATGCTCCTTCCCTCCTCAGGTTAGGACATCAAAGAAGGGAGTGATCAAGTACATTTCTGTTCTGCATTTCTGTGAGCCAGGAGGTTGCGCAGACTCAGTAGTAAAGTGTGATCGGTGAATTCTTAAGATTAGATAGACACCTTCAGGGTGTGTGGCCTCATCAGGAGACTTAGACAATTGTGTTACCAACTGAGAATGGAATGTCTACACACAAACCAGTTATATAACCCATTGTAACCTAGACCTTGGGGATCTGAGACTGAAGGAGGTATCCTACTCGAGAGCCAAGCTGAAACTAAAACCCTGCTTTTTCCACTTGCAAAGATTCAGCATTATCGTTGAACCACTCAGACTATTCCATGAGAACTTTTGGGGTACTTCAGTGGTTGCAAATGGTGGCCGTGGGTCACACCTTCCTCACCTCTGTCCCAAACCCTATTGTCTAGACTGGTGTCACTCCACCAAAAAAGGGTTCTTACATGCGCTTTCTATGTGTATTCTTCACGAGGCAGGATTGACCACGGGCACCACAGCAGCAAAGCCAGGCATGCCCTCACCGAGGCCGTGATGATGGACCGGGCTATAGAACGAGCCGTAGAATTAACCGACGCCTCCGAAACCCTCACCGTGGTCACAGCGGACCACTCGCATGTCTTCACCTTCGGAGGCAGCACCCCACGCGGCAACAACATCCTTGGTAAGTGTGGAGATGTGGGGTAGTGGAAACCCTTTTTCTAAATCCCAATGCTGCCACCAATTTGTGGAGATGTCAGGCAAAGGGGAAATTTTATTTCTTCTTTCTTCTTTTCTTATTCACTTAGATGGTAGCGTAACTTAGTTTTGAATATATGTGACAGAGACTTGGATATGGAAAGAACAAAAAATAAGTTTATTTCAGGCACAGAGCTTAGTGGTTACAGTAACTTCTTTATAGGCACTTAGATAATGGTTGCAAAAATATTAACTGATCACTTTGGATCTAACTGGGATTGCTTCCCTTTACTACTCAGACTCTACAAATAAACCTAAACAAGTCACCTAACTTGCTTAATTTAACACCACTAGAGATCTGAGTTCCCTGGTTTCCCTAACCTGGAACCAGTATCTTCCCTGTGACTAAAAATCACAGACTAAACTGTTTTTTAAAACATTCCCTCCTTTTCTTCCAAAAGGTGGTTGGCTCCGCCCTCGTTGCTATGGTAACCTGCCTCAGAATGCTGAGCTGGCTACCATCCCCCTCGCACTGGTAACTAATACTTACCCTTTTAAACATAGTTAAACATGACTTTTAAAACGAAATTAAACAAACATGACATCTATAAATCAAAATAAAAACACACTTCTTTACAGTAAGGAATTCATAGATTTGTAGAATTGGACCACAAGGACCATCCAGTCCAACCCCATTTTGCCATGCAGGAACACCCAATTAAAGAACTCTCAACAGATGACCATCTAGCCTCTGCTTAAAAACCTCTGGAGAAGGAGACTCCACCAAACTCCAAGGCAACATATTCTTGTCATACAGCTCTTACTGTCAGGAAGTTCTTCCCAATATTTAGGGAAGAACTTCTCTTTTCCTGCAGCTTCAATCAATTTCTCCATTGTGTCCTAGTCTCCAGGGTGGCACAAACCATGCCTGACTCCTCAAGATGACATACTTCCAAATATTTAAACATGGCTCTCGTGTCCGCTTCTCTCAGCCTTCTTTTCTCCAAGCTAAACATACCTACTTCACTAAACCACTCTTCAGAGGGATCCAGATCTTTGTTCACTTTGGTCACCCTTCTTTGGACACCTTATAGCTTGTGTTGTCGAAGGCTTTCATGGCTGGGATCACAGGGTTGTTGCGTGTTTTTTGGGCTGTATGGCCATGTTCCAGAAGTATTATCTCCTGACATTTCGCCCACATCTAGGGCAGGCATCCTCAGAGGTTGTGACATACAACCTCTGAGGATGCCTGCCCTAGATGTGGGCGAAACGTCAGGAGAGAATACTTCTAGAACATGGCCATACAGCCTGGAAAACATATAACAACCTTATAGCTTGTTTGTATCTTCTTTCATTATGGTGCACCAAATTAGACGCACAGTCTCATTCCACGTCAGGAGGTCTGACCAAAGCAGAATAGAGTGAGACTTTGACTTTCTTCAGTCTCAATACTATTAACATAGCCTAGAATCACATTGGCTTTTTTAGTTGCCGCATCACACTGTTGGCTCATGTTCAGCTTGTGGTCTCCTAAGATTCCTAGGTCTGTTTCACATGGACTGTTTTCAACAGGTGTCACCCATCCTATATATCTGCACATTTTGGATGCATTGTGGGTTAAGCATTCATAGGTTTGGTTGTTCATAGGTTTCTGTATTTAATGCCGACCTCAGACATTCTTTTAGTTTCATTTACACAGTAGAGTCTCGCTTATCCAACATAAACAGACCAGCAGAATGTCGGATAAGCGAAAACGTTGGGTAATAAGGAGGGATTATGGAAAAGCCTATTAAATGCCAAATTACGTTATGATTTTGCAAATTCAGCACCAAAACATCATGTTTACAACAAATCATCAGAAAAGGCAGTTCAATACATGGTAATGTTATGTAGTAATGACTGTATTTACAAATTTAGCACCAAAACGTCGCAATGTATTGAAAACATTGACTACAAAAACATTGAATACTAAAAGGCAGATTGTGTTGGATAATACAGAACGTTGGATAAGTGAGACTCTATTGTATGTATAATGCCTCATGGGTCCTCTAGGGGGCAGTATCACCATGTTTTGTCCCCAAACAGAGCCAAATTTGAAAGCAATTTCATCTTTGTTGTTTCAAACCACAGCAGCTGCCTAAATTTCGATGTGTTGTGTTGTTTCTCTATGTCATCCAGTTGTTTCCAACTTATGGCAACCCTAAGGCATACCTATCCTGGAGTTTTCTTGGCAAGATTTGTCCAGATGAGGCTTGCCTTTGCCTCCCTCTGAGGCTGAGAGAGTGTGACTTGCCCAAAGATCACTTAGTGGATTCTCATGGCCAAATGAGAATTCAAACCCTGGTCTCCAGAGTGCTCAGACCACTGTATTGCATTGGCTTTCTCCATCCAATTTTGTTGAACTACAGATGCCATCATCTGTAGTCCTGCATCTCTGTAAATGGCATGGAAAGGCTGGAGTGTAAAACACTAGAGCAAACATTAAGGCAAGGTGGGAAAAAGTTCATGCCAGGCATTAAGGCAAGACAAATGTCACACCTCAGGTTAGCTTCACCTTGCTAAAGACGCCAGGCTGCACACAGATTGTAGTCTTTTGTAGTTTATTAGAAAATAGGGAAACGATAGTTCATAAAGGGTAAAAGTTCAGTTTCAAAAGATAGTTACAAAAACAAGGCTGTAGAATAAATCCATGGAAACATTAGGCATAAAACAAGGTCCTTAAAACAAAGCCAAAGTCCCAGAAATGAGGATACATCTAAGCTACAAGATAATACAGGAAAGCAGACTTGGTTCTTGATTCAAGCGAGGAAATTGCTTTGACGAAGATTTCCCTCTCAGCAGACTGTTTTAATAGCATAACATGAAGGCATTTCTTTGCCCTTTGACCTCCCTCTTATTTGCTATTCTGAGACTTCTGCGCGAATGACTAGCCCGATCTAGAGAAGCAGCCTCATCAAGGCCACAGGGCTCGTTAGTGTTATCAGGCGGAGGCTGGGAGCTGCTCTCCCTTCCTGCTTCTTGCACCTGAAAACCATCATCAGTAACAACATCATTTCTTCCCGTGGGAAAGCCTCCCTGCTCCTCATCTCCCACAGCGGGAACACTCTGCACCTGAATCCCATGATTCCCATCAGAGTCATATTGAAACTCATCCTGAATCTGAATCCCATCATCTCGAAACTGCATCCCAGAATCCTCATTAGAGTCACACAAAGGCTGAGTCACAACAACAAAATTCCCAGAGCCAAGCAAAGTGGGGAAAAGTTAATTTTGGACTACAATTCCCAGAACTCCTCACCAGCATGGGATTTGTAGTCCATAAACAACTTTTTCATGGCTCTCCATTCATGCCCGGGCTGTGGCGCAGGCTGATAAAGCAGTCAGCTGCAACACATCACTCTGACCAAGAGGTCATGAGTTCGAGGCCAGCTCAGAGCTGTGTTTGTCTCTGTCTTTGTTCTATGTTAAGGCATTGAATGTTGGCCTATATGTGTGATGTAATCCGCCCTGAGTCCCCTTCGGGGTGAGAAAGGTGGAATATAAATACTGTAAATAAATAAAATAAATGTATTCTTGCCAGAAAATGAGCACTGGAAATTCCCATCATTCCCAAACACCGTAGCCATGCTAGTCTTGATGGCATGACATATTGGGGGATTCAGGGAGTTGTAGTCCATGAACAGATTTTTCCAGGCCCTTTATTAATGTCCTGCCCTGATGATTGCCATAAAACAAGCCCTGGAATTCCCATAATTCACATACACCATAGCCATGCCAGTCTGGATGGGAATGAATGGAGATGCAGCAAAGTACCTCTTAATTTGATACCATGGAATATGGAGCTGACACCATGGGATACGAGTCCCATTATTTCCACCTGATGTTAAGGAGCTGCTACTACTGTGTTGCGTATGTGATTGTGTCACGTGTATATTCCTAGGCCTGGCCCCCAAAATGGCGATGGACAACCGCTCATACACCAGCATCCTCTATGGAAACGGACCGGGCTACGCTCTCAAGGATGGCACCCGCCAGAATGTGAGCTCCGTGGCCCTTGGTGAGATCTTCCTTCTTTGATTTTGCTGATCTTTACGACAGGAAGGCTATATAGACAGAGGCATTGTTGTTACCAGTACCAGAGGTGTAGTTGCCTGTCCGTATAGAGCAAACATGGGCAAACTTTGGCCCTCCAGGTGTTTTGGACTTCAACTCCCACAATTCCTAACAGCCGGTAGGCTGTTAGGAATTGTGGGAGTTGAAGTCCAAAACACCTGGAGGGCCGTACTTTGTCCATGCCTGAAAAATTGTTGTCAAAGGCTTTGTTAATTGAGGTATGGCTGTAGTTGTGAATTCTTGCTTGCAAGAGGGCTAGACTAGATGGATTTGCAAGAGACTGAAGCTAGGAATAGCTGTTTGCGAAGCAGGCAATTGATCACTGAACCATCCACAGTCCAACTGTCTGGGTTTGCCACAAAGCGTATCTGTCAACAGATTGGCACTGCTTCCTAATTCGGCTTCTAACTTTTGCCCTCGAGATAATTTTCTCACTTCCTTAAGATCCAGATTCAATTTGACCTGTACCTTGTTGGATGAAACTTGGAACCCAGTAAAAGCTTTGGGATCAGGTCTAAGGGTGGTTTACACTGCAGAATCAGTGCAGTTTGACATTGGTTTAACTGCCATGGTCCAAATCTAGGGAGACCTGGGAATTGTAGTTTGCCAAGGCACAAACACTCTTTGGAAGAAAAGGCTAAACACCTTGTACAACTCTCTTGACTCTGTAGTATTGAGTCACGGTTTTGTGTATCCATCCACACAAAATCTGGGGACATATCTCCCACCGATACAGGGGTTGTCCTATACAACCAGTAGACTGTGTAACTAAATGTACAACTTAAAGAGTAATCTTGCCACTTTCAGCAACTGATGACAAATGTGCTTCTGGACAGACAACCACAATGCATTGGCAGTTCTTATTCCAGGACTTTGAACTGTGAGTGTAGATGCTGAACATCCAATGTCCCAACCAGGAAGTTTCTGAGGTTTTCATATCAGGGGAAACATTTTCCGTTCAGGACACTGCCACTCAATTTGGCTCCAGTGCCAAAGAGGAGGATGATGATGATACTACTACTGCTACTATTGCTACTACTAATATTGTAATATTTATTACCCACCTCTCCTGGCGGGTCAAGGCAGGGTACCATAGAGTTAAAAAAGAGTGATAAAACACAATATTGTTAAAATACATATTAAAAATTCACACAAGACCACACCAATAAAATGTAGGTTAAAATTCACATGCATAGTAATTTTGAGGAGGGAAGGAGTGTTGGAAATAGCAACCTCCCAAGCCTCTCACTATTTATTTGTTAATGTATATATTTGCTAAGCTGTATTATATGTATGGGAGGGGTTATAGGCATTTGTACTGAGCATGTTCAGACTCAGGACTCCATTTTGTATTCAGTCTTGCATCAGACCTCAGTGGAGGTGGATGCATGCATGTGTTTGGTCTTCAGTGGATACAGTATGATTATGGACTTCTGTAAGTACAACTATGCTTAAAGACTATGGACAAGGAAAGATAAAATATAAAGAGAAAGAAAGATAACCTCAACAGAAAGGAGAAGGAAATAAGAAGAAAAGGAGTTAGAATTCAAGGAGAAATTAAGGAAAGAAAGAAAAGGCAAATTACCTTGAAGAAACTGCCGAGAAGTCATTTTTATATTCACTTTTAAAATCTTTTTCTTTCTTAATTTCTTTCTTTCTTTCTTTTCATTTCCTTCCTTTCTTCTCTTAACTTTTTCTCTCCTTTTCTTTTCCTCCCAATTTGGGACTTTTCTTTTTATTATTCTGTTAAAACTAATACAGATTATTTTATATATAAAAAAAGACTATGGACAATTGATTAAGAATGATATCCTGTGTACTCAACACGGAGAAGCTATATCCTATCTATAACTGAACATTAATAAGAAATGTGCTTGTATGGTGAATTAATACAAGATGTTTATGAGTATACAAGATATGTTATTTTTCAAAGGAGGCTCTTTTTTATTTATTATCCCTGTGTGCATATTAACTAAGAGGTTTCAAGTGAGTGCATATCTTTTGGGCAACTTCAGCTGAAAAGAAACAACCATCCTCTGCTAATCAAATATATTTTTGCAGTGGCATGCCTTTGTCTTTGGCAGTATAAAGACATGTTTCTTCAGTTTAACAGCTGAGTTACCTGTGTGCCATTACATGAATGCTTGTGAATATCACTTGTTCAAAAAGTTGACTTCTAGCAAGGTCATGCTTTTCTTGACTAGTGGTTTTCAAAAGGTGGTCTCCATATATTCATGGAGATTCACATTTGCCAAAAGGATATGTGCCCAGAGACTGGATGTAGTTATTTTCCAATAGGTTATGCAATAAGGGGTACATTTGTATTCTTGCTTCAGTGACTTTTTCATAGAAACATCTTTGAAGGAAAATCTAGTGAGAAATGTTCCACAGTCAATTCATGTTTTTACTCATTATGGGTTTTTAATCAATTACGAGCAAAATCACATGGAGCTCTGTTTTGTGAGGTTCTAACTTTCTCCCCTTTGTCTTTCCTCCTCCTGTGTTTCTAGACAAAATGGATTACAGACAGCAGGCGGCCGTCCCTCTGGCCTCCGAGACCCACGGCGGAGAAGACGTGGCCATCATGGCTCAAGGCCCCATGGCCCATCTCTTCCATGGCATCCAGGAGCAGAACTACATTGCCCATGTCATGGCCTATGCCGGCTGCATCGAGCCCTACCATCGAGAGCCAGAGTGTTGTTCTACTTGGAAATCCAGATCTGGAAGTTCGGGGCTGTCTCAGAACCCCCTGTTTTCTCTCATGGCTCTTTGGTTGGGGCTTCTCTTCTTGAGATAGTGATGGTGAAAAAGACACACTCGTGGACTGGAACATTTTTCTTCAAAGTGCCTCCTCTGGACATCAGCTTGGGATGGTCTTCTTGTCTCCTCCAGACAAGTAGAAGCCGGTGGTTGCCATATCAGCTGGAAGTGGTCAACACGCTCTGGATTGCAGTCTGAAAT